>NC_140174.1:63575980-63963638 GCF_963971535.1 Notolepis coatsorum
CACGAGGCCACAGATGGGTTTTATGTAACACAAGGACAATGAATGAATGAATGAATGATGAATGAATGAATGAATGAATGAATGAATGAGAGAGAGAGACAGAGAGAGACCACGGCGGGTTTATATTAACACAACAGAACTGAATGAGAGAGAGAGACAGAGAGAGACCACGGCGGGTTTATATTAACACAACAGAACTGAATGAGAGAGAGAGAGAGAGAGAGAGAGAGTGTGTGAATGAATGAATTAATGAAAACTTTATTTAACAGATTGCAGAATGGGTACAATACAGTACGGCTCAATACACACAATTGTTAAGGGGATGCAGACCTGAGAAAGACGTTTGTCTTGTTCCCCATTTTCAATTCATATAGACATTTATGACATACACAACATACATGACATTTATGGCATAGGGACATATAGGTATTTAGTACTGATACGTGTGTGTGTGTGTGTGTGTGTGTGTGTGTGTGTGTGTGTGTGTGTGTGTGTGTGTGTGTGTGTGTGTGTGTGTGTGTGTGTGTGTGTGTGTGTGTGTGTGTGTGTGTGTGTGTGTGTGTGTGTGTGTGTGTGTGTGTAATAACAAGCATACTATAATCACAGGTGTATTATGGTGCAGTGCAGGGTCCATGTGTGTGGCTTGTGTCCAATAACAATAGTCCATGTATCTTTTGTGTGTGCGTGTGTTTAAGACTGTGGTCTTTGATAATGAGAATGTTATAGTTCTTCTTTCTACACATGAATGAATGAATGAATGAAAGAATGAATGAATGAATGAATGAATGAATGAATGGATGAATGAATGAATGAATGAATGAATGAATGGTGAATGAATGATGAATGATGAATGAATGAAAACTGTATTTAACAGATTGCAGAATGGGTACAATATACAGTACAGCTCAATACACACAATTGTTAAGGGGATGCAGACCAGAGAAAGACTTTCATCTTGTTTACATCAATTCAGTGCCACATACACACAGTCCTCATATCCCTCCTAGTCCTAGTTACACACAGTCATAATTATCCCTCCCATACAATACACACAACACAACAGACTAACTCGTCTTGCTCAATACTTGTTTATGAGTTTTAAGAGACAGCACTGTAATCTCTCTCAACCAAAGCTCTACTAGTTAACAAATATCTCCACCTTGCTATCTGAAACTCTATTATCATTATCAACCTAATAATATCGATAATATTGAAACATTATCAATATAACGTTAGCTACCAACTTTAGCAGGGCTCCTAATAACACAAGATACATTTCACTATGAATTGAAAATGGGGGACCCTGATGTAAACAAGACGAAAGTCTTTATCTAGTCTGCATCTCCTTAATAATTATGTGTATTGAGCCGTACTGTATATTGTACCCATTCTGCAATCTGTTAAATAAAGTTTTCATTCATTCATGCCTTTTGAAAAGTGACATGGTCGATGTAGGAGTTATGATGCGGTTTCAATTCGGTTACAGTAACGTTACACAAACTGACATTCTAAAGCCAAGAAGACACTTACCCATAAAGACGGTATCTCGATCGATCTCATCTATCGTTGAATAGTGCAGCTTCTCCATGTGACGAGTCCGACTCAAGCCGCGTGCATTCATCCCATGGGAAATGTAAACAATAATGCATCGCGAGCCAGCTTGTTGCATCAAATTGATGTTTGGCTTTTGTCTCCCGAGTGAAGTTAAACTACTACACTTTGGCTGGTCCAGGCTAAGCACTGCAGGCTTTCGTTTTACAACAACTGAGATAAAAAAATATATATATATCATCAAACAGCAGTCTTTTGTGATCTAATCGATCCTTCATTTGCGTTAGGATGCTGTCGAAATCCACTATTCTGTTGATGCGTGACACACGTTCCATTTTCGGGATTCTGACTCCCGACAGGTGGTCACTCAGACAGTCACCCAAGCGATTCATCCAAATAAAGTTTTCATTCATTCATTAATTTGCTGTCTCGTTATAACACAAACAGCTCACCATGAACCATGACAAGCTTAATTACGTTAGTTAGCATCCAAGCTAGCGTGATAACATTAGTAGTTATTATCATCCAAGCTAGAAACTGCTAGGCTGCCTGCTTATACCTGCAATAATGTTGTCATCCTCCTGGACAGATAGACTTGTTAAATCATAATATCCACAGGTGTGTTGTGCTGGTCCTCAGTAAATGTCCCGCCGCGAAAAATAAGTTGCTATTAAAGTGCTAAATGTTAGATACGAACGTGGCTGCTCTCAGTGCTCTGTTAATAAAATGTTCAATCAATCAATCCCGCGAGGGGAGAAACAGCTGATTAGCTATAGAGCTGCAGACGTAGGAGCCATACTCTGATTGGATTTTGAAGGTTGTCAATCATTCAACCTCCGTGTATTGGATGTCAAGGGCTGACAATCAATCAATCCTCCATTCAATGGCAAGAGTTTAACTGCACAGACCGTGCTTAGATGACATTAATAGCCTATTTTGATTGGCTGTTATTTATTATTTATTTAACCCTGGTCAACCTGTGCAGAAATTCTGCACGAATAATTACTGCAGTGCAGGCCTGCTCAGAGCGGTCAATTTTGGCCATTTTTGAAAAAAAAAAAATTCACTGGCATTTTTTTACAGAGGAAAACATTTATAATAAAAATAAATAATAATAATAATAAAAAAATATATATATATAGTTTTATATATATATATATATATATATATATATATATATATATATATATATATATATATATTGGAGCTGGGCCGTTAACGGCATTAACGTGCTGCGTTAATGCTATACTAGTATCGCGCGATAATATAATTAACGCATTAATCAAAAAAAAAGAAAAAAATACATTTTTTTTTTTTTTTTTTTTTTTATTCTTTTTTTTTTACCTTTATTTACACAGGGTAGGTTCGCTGAGCACAGATGCTCTTTTTCAGGAACGCCCTGCTTCACATTCATACAGTTCCAATCACACCTGGGAGCTGCCCAGTACAACCACAGTTGACACCATTGGCCACTGAGCAACTCCACTGGAGCAGTTGATTCAAGCCATGTCACATAGTCCAAGTTTGAAATGATTCTTTCTGTTTTGCTCCTGAGAGTGTGCTAGATACTGTACTGTACTGGTAATATTATTTATTTGTGTTAACTTCTGAATAAAACAACTTATTAAACACAAGTACATCTTATTGAACATTATTTTGATATTTCATTACCAATTATCATAGCAAAACAGCTTTTTCAAACAGTCTGTAATGCATTTTGGAAACGGGAGATGGGCTCATGGTGTAATGGGCCACCTGGCCTGAGAAACAGAAGGAGGAAAGAAAAAGTAAGGACTTACTTCTGGTCATTATTTGGGTAGAACACACATATTTTGAATGCCTTCAGCAGGTTTTTTTTTCTTCTTTTTTTAGCCATTTTATCCAGGATTGCAGATAGATTAATCTAGATTAAAAAAAAAAATCTATGCCCACCTCTAATATATATAGGTATATGTAAATTAATAATAATTATGAATTATGAGTGAATTTGTGTTTCACGTGTTGTCATAGAGAAACCTCCACTGCTGGATAGATACGGTGCTATAAATGTGATGTTCTGTCATTTTCCTTGTTTGTCTTATTTCTCTGTTTGGTTTTGTTTAGCAAAACTGTCTATATATATAATGTCTGCCATATAATACAAATTATTCTATAAAAAATAACTATTTAATCATACAACTATATAACTATAACTATACAACTTATTTTATCTAACACTTACACAGTATGTAACACACAAACGTAAGGTTATGAATATAACCAAGTTCTATGAATACTGGTGACGCTCAGCGTCATCTGCACTAACCTCACTTTGTGCACATGCACTGAATAAAAATCCACAATGTACCTTTACATACCAACATTCGTCTGGCCACACCCCTATCCGCTACCTTCATAAGCAGGTGTGTGGTCACCTACTCTCCTCCTTCCCAATCTTTCACCACAAGGCGAGATCAAAGGCCGCAGTGGCGTCCCTACGCTGAGCGTCACCAGTATTCATAGAACTTGGTTATATTCATAACCTTACGTTCTATATCATACTGGCTGCCGCTCAGCGTCATCTGCACTACAGGAGCTGAGCGGGAGCCTGAAGCTCGACAAATGTACCCCACTGAGGCCCCCCACAACCATCAGAACCGGGGAGGACCGAGCCCCCCCGACCCTCCCTAATGGAGGATACCCCCCCTATTGGAGGACGGGAGGGAGACGGATCCGACCGTGCGAAGAGAAACTCGAGCAACTCAACGCACAGGGTGAGCAGACCGTGGCTTGACCCCACGACTACCCACACGCACAACCCGCATGCCACCAGGGAACGAACGGAAGGAACAAACCTCGTTACCGCCCCCAAAAACACGCGGTCGAGAGCAACTCAACCCCGCGGCAAGGCCGTAGCAGCGGAGCGCGAAGGAAGACCCAGACCCACTGAAGGGACTGGATCCCCTGGAAAAAGGGGGCCCGGAGAGGTCAATGACGCCACAGCATCAAGACCTCACCAGGCGGTCACTTAGTGACACCGCCCCCCACATCGCCAGCGTATTCGGACAGGGCCCCTCCAAGAGCAGGCCCTTCCCCCCACTAGTACGCCGCCTGGCACACTGACCCTGGCAAACTCAGGCAGTCAGCATGGCCATAACTCGAAGCACTCAAAAGGCTACACTACAGCGGAAGCAGGCAGCGCACCGGGGAGACGACCCCAGAGGGGGTCGATCCCTCAAACCAGGAAGCAGGCGTTTGACCCGAGCATGGAGCACTGCGGACAAGACAGGCGCCAAAGGGGTCAACTGAAAACAGCACCCCGGCGGAAGGGGCGTATGCTGGCATTGTTGCGCACCATGACAAAGCCTCGATCCAGAGGGGCCGAGGCAGAGAAGGCTGACACGATTGGCAGACGTCATGAACGCGCAGGGGCACACTCAACCGGGTAACCCGGGAGTTGACTCTGCTCCAACACACCAGGGAATCATCCACCCTCTTGGTACCACATGCGGTGGTTGATCCTATAACCCCTCAAGAAAAAACTCCAAAACACACCTGTGGGTATACACTGGCTATACCGCAGTACAAGCGTTTCAATTTTCAAAAAGGGGTTATTCCAGGCCTACGGGTCGACAAAACACAACTTCGGACCGGGCCCCGCGGCTCGGGAAGCACACAGGGCTGCCAGAGGAGGTCCATAAGACCACCCCAACAGCCCCCTCTTCGCCATGCGTGAGAGAGGAGCGAAAAGAATGGAGAACCAGCCCCTTCATGATAGCGCAGGGTACAACATGTACCCAACAAAGGGTCTCCATAACGCCCAACCCTGTGACACCCGGGCCGACCTGGCATTTTTCCCCCCGAAAAAAGCACAAGTCCCTCAGGGTACCAGAACAGCAGATCTGCGTCCCCGGCGGACAACGGGTTAACTGACCTGGACCAGCGTGACCAGAACCAGTCCCGTGCCCTAACCACGCCGACATCCCCACTCCAAGAGAGGGGGTAGGTACGCGTGTCGACCTAAAACATGAAAAGAGGTCGTCACCCAGACGGTCCCATTTGTACCGCGCTCAGTGGCCCACCCCAAGGGCGTGAGACCCCTCTATCTATGTTTTGATCTATTCCGTTAACATCCCCCAGATATGAACGAGAATTCGTCGAGACCTAGTAACAGGCGCTCGGAAGAGAAAACCTCCATCCCAGTTGCCCTATAAAAACGCTGTTTTAATAATGAGCAACCAAGGCGTACCAGCCTCATGCGTGATTCTTATCAGAAACACCCCGAGCCAGCACTATGTACGCGTCGAGACCCAAACACATCAATGGATAGTCTAACCAGACACCAGACATTGGTCCTTCAAGTCGCCTGGGAGAACGACAAGGAGTTGTCGTGCTTCATATTCTTCCCTTTTTTTTATTAAAAAGAAAGAAACACCGACTGACATGAATCCCACGTGACGCGGCTGAGGGTAAAAATTGTTTACATTCTTACATCCCGCCACCCTCACCACAGAGAGGAGACGGGAATCCTCAGAGAGACTTCCCACGTGAGCCACGAATTGAAAAGTCACGGTAACATTGAGCCATGTGACCAACAGACTCAAGTTACACGTATATCGAGCGTAGCAGAACACTAAGTTCCTACGCTCCGCCCCGACAGCGTGAATATTTTAGGCAACCAACTTGTGTTTAGCGTTTCTCTGATTGGCCAATACGCCCATGTGACCACGGCAGCGCGAGAGAGCGGCAGTGCGGAAATAGGCTGTCTATTGCCTCGCGCTGCAGCGCGGAAATAGGCTGTCTATTGCCATTCTCTAAGTCAAACTCTAACCTTAACCAGCTCCTTAACAGCGCCTAAACTTAACCCTTCTAACCTTAAGCAACTCCGAAACAATGCCTAACCTTAACCAACTCCGAAACAATGCCTAAACTTAACCGGCGAAATGAATGCACGTTCAAAAATATTGCCATTCTCTAAGTCAAACTCTAACCTTAACCAGCTCCTTAACAGCGCCTAAACTTAACCCTTCTAACCTTAAGCAACTCCGAAACAATGCCTAACCTTAACCAACTCCGAAACAATGCTTAAAGTTATGCCTAAACTTAACGGCGAAAGAATGCGAATGCACGTTAAAAAAAAAAATAATAATAAATTGAAGGGATTCAAACTAGCCAGCAACGAGCCGTAGGATCCACAGCCATGCAGCGTTGCCAATTGAGCTATTTCTGGATACTGAATAAGGGGCGGTTACTGGCATATAATGCTGCCGCTCCGCTCTGCTGCTGCCGCGTCGCCGCGGGGGCGTGGCTAGACGCAAGTTGGGCGTGGTTAGACACAAGTTGGTTGCCTTTAATATTTAGGTGCCCCGACAACTTGACAATGACAGACCCTACATACGGGTCTGAAAAAACTCACGGAAGCCGTCGTCCAATAGAAACGTGCCTAGTGACGTATTCTATGATGGGGAAACCCATGACTCAACCGCCCGTGATAGGTGAGGAGTCAGGGAAACACTCCCCCCCCCCCCCCCCGTGCCAAGCTGCCTAACAGCTTGGCCGGACCGAATGAAAAGAAAGTAAAAAAAAAACCTGACCAATCAAAAGAGGGAAGGAGGGGTTTATCCGGTACCCCTTCGCAAGCCCAACCCTCAAATACGGCAACAACAATAGCCATATGATACCTTAAGTAGCCAGTATGCTAATGAACAGCGCAAAGCTAATTCAATGCGCGCTAGCCACAGACAAGTCTGTGAACAGGGTTTATAACAAGGCCAAAGTTATATATGTGTGAACCCGACACCCATGTTTATGTTGCAAGACACAGCAAATCTGATAGAGAGAGAGAGCGGCCTGAACCGCGGTACCTTTACACACACAAGCATTACTGCAGACCAACACAACAGTGTTGCGGCTCAATATCACTGTTTAAGCAACAGAGCACACAACTAACCTCTACCTTTATGTGAAGACCTAACCTTCAGGTCGAGGCAGAAAAAACCTTTTTCAACCGAGTGTAAGCTGCAGGCCTTGCTTAAGCTCTAACATGAAATGTAGCGACCAACAAGACTTAAAGTCTAGCCCTTCTATCAAACCCACACTAGCGAAAGGTTCACACATCGTATCCCCATCATATGTAGTGAATAGACACACAGTTTGTAACAAAAAAATAGTCCCTCCCAGGAGGGACTTTTTATTTCTTTTAACAAAATCATATGTTGGGCCGGGAAGGGAACAGGGGGGACCACAGAGGGAAAAAAGTCACTTTTAGCTACGCCTGCCACGAGCCGCTCGGGACTTGCCACCCCTGGGAGCCCCGGAGGGACGGTAAAGGATAGGAGGCTGGTCACGACGATCCCTACCGTCACCTCCGAGCATGGATGGGCCGGCTGCAGTGGCGGAGGCGCCCTCTTTCCTCATGGCCTTCTTTGCCGAAGGTCCAGCAGTGGCGGTGGTAGCAGCGGCGGCTATGGCGGCGGAACCCCGACGACGAGCCTTCCGTCTGACTCCACCGGCGACATCGGGCGGGGGAAAATGAGGCTGGAGCACGGAACACTCCTCCTGCATCTCCCTGCAGGTTGAGGTCATCAGCTGCAGCGCCGACCCGAAAAGCCCAGCATCGGAGAGGGGTTCCGGCACACGCGCCTGCTCCAGCCAAAGGTGGCGCTGGACTAGAGTGGCCAGGGCGCGTACTTTCCCAGCGGCGATGGCCTGCGGCTGGATCAGATGTGAGGTTAGTGCAGATGACGCTGAGCGGCAGCCAGTATGATATAGAACTACCATGGCCTCCAATGGCGCTGTTTAATCCATCTCTATGCCATTTATCAGACAAACTGACTGACACAACTGCACTCACCACCTGGCCTTGAATAACTAAAAGGTCCTGCTCGGTTTTGGTTTTAAATGCAGCAGGCCTGAATTACTAACGTGAACTGAACTTAGTATTCCTTATTCTTAGTGTTGTATGACAGTAAATGGAAAATAGTAAAAAAATATCTGAATCATATTTTGTGATTACTACTACTATTACTACTTTTGTGCTGCTTCTATTGTTTGTTGTTTTATTATTATTACCATTGATGCTGTGAGGTTGAGGAACCAAAACCAAAATATTTTACTCTCCTGTGCTCTGTAGGTGATGATGCGACAAATAAAGATTAAGAAAGAAAGAAAGAAAGAAAGAAAGAAAGAAAGAAAGAAAGAAAGAAAGAAAGAAAGAAAAAACCCTACCAATGTGTTCTGTTCTGTGTCTTGAGAGCTTGGCCCGCATTGGTCCGCAAGAAACTCTGCAGACCTCTAGTGAACACTATTATACTATTGTTTTCATTCCTTTCTGAGAGATAATCCTTTCTGTGGAAAAACAATGGGTCTCATTCCCGAATATTTTCCAAAGAGTTCTCTTGGAAGACTTATCTTGGAACCGACTGAGACAGAATCTACGACAAGTTCACTCTGAGTCCCCAATGCGTGGGGAAGATGTCTTAAGTGGCTCAAACTATCACAGCTGAGATACCCGCGATGAGGAATGTCACTGCTCTGAAACATGAACGCGCGTTCCTGTCTAGGTCATTTGCATACAAAACAAAGCCTCCAGAGCTCCTTATAAGGCAGGCTCTGTGCTGTGTGCAAATGAAATCGAAAAGTCGAGGGTTTAGAGTAGACACACCTGTCCAGCTTGCGTGTAGTCTTTTACCAACAAACTAGCAGTTCCGCGTTCGCGTTCTGCGATCTGATTGGCCACTGACGTACGCTCTCTCTACGCCCAAACAGCGCGTTACGCTAGTTCTGCCTCTACTAACAGCCTGCAGCCTGCTCGCTAGTTCTGCCTCTAACCTCTAACAGCCTATCCAATTCATATCAATCGAAATAACGTATTGTTTTCATCTCTCTATATTAACGTGATTCCATCAACACAACATAAATGTTCAAAACACGACAAGACAGTTTGCATCACTTCCCACGGTTCTCTGCACTTATTCTACCGGTAGTGCGGTAGTTGTTGCCACGGTATGGGGTCTTTGGGTGAATACTCTCTCTCTCTCTTCTCTCATTGGCGGGGAAGAAGAACACTGATAGCGGTGTGTGGACCGTCCTGCGAGCCCCAGGCCACCGCCCCGCGAGCCCCAGACCACCGTCCCGCGAGCCTCAGACCACCGTCCCGCGAGCCCCTGGGGCCCCTGGGGCTCGCGTGGCGGTGGTCTGGGGCTCAGTGTTCTTCTTCCCCGCCAATGAAGTATTCACCCAAAGACCCAATACCGTGGCAACAACTACCGCACTACCGGTAGAATAAGTGCCGAGAACCGTGGGAAGTGATGCAAACTGTCTTGTCGTGTTTTGAACATTTATGTTGTGTTGATGGAATCACGTTAATATAGAGAGAAGAAAACAATACGTTATTTCGATTGATATGAATTGGATAGGCTGTTAGAGGTTAGAGGCAGAACTAGCGAGCAGGCTGTAGGCTGCTAGTAGAGGCAGAACTAGCGTAACACGCTGTTTGGGCGTAGAGAGAGCGTACGTCACAGGGGCGTTTTTAGGGTTAGAAAACATTGGGGGCTTCAGCCCGGGGGGGTGGAGGGGGGGTCCCACAGAACACAGAAATACGCAATTTTAGAGTAATTAGAGATGAATACTGAATAACTAGAATCATTAGAGGTTCTCAAAATGAGGTCCAGGTCCATGAGAGGGATCTGGGCAGTCCCCATAGAAAATTCAAAGTTAACAGGACCAAATCATCAGTTTCTTATTTATTTATTTATTTATTTATTTATTTATTTATTTATTTAGCCAGATAAAACATTGATCTGGTCCAAGAAGCCCCAACAGGAGTACAAATATACATATATACACATATATATATACATATATATATATATATATATATATATATATATATATATATATATATATATATATATATATATATATATATATAATATATATATACATATACTGTACATACATACACATATACACCAATAACAAAATAAAAACACAGTTAAGAATCATACACATAAGCAAATAAACAAACAAACAAACAAACATATGCACAGCCTAAGTACAAAATAAATAAACAGTTCATTTCTAGTCTTTACAGTTTTCTCAAGGAGCAAAATATAGGCCCAGATTTGCACCCCTACAATGTCAGCCTCACTTTTTGCAAAACAATACACACAGTGATTTGCAAAACACTAAACACACTTGCATTACATTAGACACAGAATGTCAAATTACCACACATATGAGCCAATTGGTTAAACACAGCCATTAGATGCACAAACACACCATTGCTTAATAGACCTGTCGCTAAACCACGCCCCAAAATAGAATTTGTCCAATCATATTACCCCATATTACCCCCGCCCCCTCACAGCAAAATCCTCGCTGCACAAAGCTCGGTCAACCTAGGTTTTAGGTTGTATCGAACCAGACGGCTGTGATCGCAACCACTGTCAAGAGTTCAGTTTTTTGTTAATATCTGATGGTGAAACGCTGTGCGTGGGGTACCTGTAATTCAGACACCAGGTACCCCGAAAGACTGGATGGAGGAGTATATTTTGTACCTTTTCCGAAGCCCTTACGAAAACTACAGAAGTGCAAGCGGTGGATTATGTTGTGTCGTCGACCACATAAACAACTGAACGTGAATACCATTACCAAGGACACTTATGTTTGCTCAAAGGTAAGGTCAATTCATAAAGACATAATATTTGACGGCATGTATTAGAAACGTAGACCAAACTATTAGTTTGCTAACGTTTGACTTTGACTGCGAACTAGCTATCGTGTATCCAGCCCAGTTAGCCAACGTTAGCAGCTAGCTAACGTTCTACTCGTCCTCGCTAGTTTCGCTAGTTAGCTGGTGTTTTTAGCTAACTTTGGCTTCTGTCTTTTCACCCCAAAGCACTTCAGAGATGGGAAGCCAACTCTGGAATATCCAGATCCCATCCGGGCTCTCGTGTCTGCTCCGAAAAGACACAGACCCTCACCCAAAAAAAGGTACAATACCGCAGATATTTCTGCATCATAACGTTAAGTTCTAGCTCTGTTATCAATACATCTAACTGTGTTATTAATACATCTTGTAACTGTTATTCCATTCAATACATCTTCTAACTGTTATCAATACATCTTCTAACTGTACATCTTCTAGACTAACAGTTATCAATACATCTTCTAACTGTTATCAATACAAGTTATAACTGTTATCAATACATGTTCTAACTGTTATCAATACATCTTCTAACTGTATGTGCGGTAACGTTACCGCAAGCCAGGTGCATACCAGTGGAAATGATGACCAACAAGGACAGTTATAGATGTAATGTAGTGACCACCATTGATAGTATAAAGAACTGGCTAACAGACAACAGAATACTAATAACATCAATACTACTACATGCACTAAGAATGCTTGATGCACTTCAGATGCCATAGTGCCACTTGAAACCAGTAACAACAGGGACAACGATCTGTCTATGCTTAGCTAATACTCAGTGTTCTGAAGGATCAGATTAAACCGAATATATATATTTATTTATATATATATATTTAATTGTATTTGTATATCCCCTGATATCCCTTGTATATTCCTTGTACAATATGCATTGAATATCCCTTCTAGTCTACTGAACATCCCATAATAGTCTCCATTCTACCATTGGACGAGACCTTGGTGCCAGGTCGCCATACCCCTCAGACCAGGTTCAATCGTACCGCTCAACATGTATGGACAAGTCCTAGTTCCGCGTAGGAATATGTCTACCGCACCACTAATGGTACTATTTGTTCATAGTGCGTATATATACTGCGCTATTAAAGTAGAGCTTTCTTTTTAGTCCAGTTCCTTACCCTCCAACAGAGTGACAGACGCAAAAGCCTCCCCGCGAACCACGTGTGGGCAGTAAGGCCAATTCGGCCCAGTATCGGCATTGAGACATCGTGTATATTAATATTTGAATAGTCATATTTGGCACTATATCGTCGAGTTGGACGTATTCTATTAAGCTAATAATAGTCTATTCATATGTAGTGCCTCGTGCGGTAAGAGTTCTATAGTAATCAGCACCCCCATCGTTTCGGGCATCAGCTGGACGCTTATCCAGGGTGGTTGAACCCACGTGAAGCTGCACCCGAGGAGCTCCAGGCCAAAGAGCGAGTGGACCTGTATATTGGATTATTCTACCGACGACGGCTAGCCTTCCCCGGCTTGGATTATGCTTTGAGTACTTTGATTATTCTATGGATAAAGGCCAACACTGCGGTGTGTTGGAAATACCCCCCCCGGAGAGGACGACAGGTGAGAAGACGCTCTACACGACGAGGTCGCCTCACGTCTCTCCATCGTGGACCGGAGGACGCCGGCCACAGAGAGTCCAACTGCTTTCATCTGTGGATCGAGGATCGCTGGGCACCGGGTCGCACGACTGTGGGCTCTCCCAGGATACCCTCGGCCAGACGGGATACAGCCAGACTCTACCCCCCCCCCCTCCAGCTGTCCTACAAGCAGTCGGAACCTTCCCCTAGTGTATCCAGCTATATAATCATTCAAGTATCATTGCTTGTCAGGATCCTAGGCCCGGTCCTGGCTGGACTGGGCAGGATGGTAACACTGGGCAGTATCCTCCACCTAACTTTGGGCAATGCCCTCTATCTGACATTGGCCCTCGGCCTGACATTGGCGCCCTACCACCCTCTAGTGGTGACAAACAATCGGTGCGCTCCAGTACACTGGACATCCTGACTACTGTGTTAACTATAATTAATAGTTTGATTAATGTGGTGTCATGGTGTGTACTGTCATTGTCTTTCCCTTCCCTGGTGTGATGTCATGCACTGTTTTGGGTTGTTAGGAGTTGCTTTTGTGTTTAGTTGTGTTTAGTTGTTCTTTGCTTATTGTCTAGGTGTTGTTGTGATTCTGTGTTGGCCAGGTGTTCTTAATTGTTAATTAGTCGGGGTATTTAGGTGTCTGTCTGTCTCCCCTTCGTTGTGGCGACATTCCTCCAGTTACCCCCTGTTCCTCCACGTCGTGTCGCACCGTTCTCCCTCTAGTAAGTCTTAGTGTTTGTTGTTTTTGTATTGTGAAGTTTGTTATTTAGTTTCTGTATTCTCCTTGTATTGCACTGGATTCTACAGTAAACACCCTTCTCCAAGCTTCACTCCTCGCCTCTGCCTCCTCCATTCCTTCCCTTTCTGTATTATTGCATTCAACCTAACCCCGTCGTGACAGAATGTCGCCACCAACATTAACGAATGCAGCAGGAAAGGCAAGCGATACCATCACCGTTGTCCTGGCCCTGATGGCCGGTGACATGAAGAGTTACTCACTGGCCAAATGGGGGTTCCTACTCCGGAAGATCGACCAGGTCGCCACTGAGAACCCGACACTGCAGACGGCGATGTGGGAGATGGCTGAACATATTGCGGTCCTCATGGAGAAGCATAAGCCGAAGGCTAGTGTAGCTAGCCTGCCGACTGTTCTCAGGCTTACGGTCAGCCTAGATCCTCCCACAGCCGATGAGGTTGCTCGGATGTCCATCGCCGGTCTGACGTCCACAGCTAACCTAGCTCCGCCGGTTAGCTTAGTGTCAAGAGCTAACCAGCCACTCCCAGCTAACCTAGCTCCGCCCGTTAGCTTCATGCCATTAGCTAACCAGCCACTCCCAGCTAACCTAGCTCCGCCCGTTAGCTTCGTGCCAATTGCTGACCGGCTGTTCCCCGTTAGCACAGCTCCTCCTGTTAGCTCCGCCACTATAGATGGCCAGACGTCCCCAGTTGGTACAGCTCTACCCGTTAGCTCCGCTCATACAGCTAACCAGACGTCCACAGCTAACATAGCTCCGCCGGTTAGCTTAGTGTCAAGAGCTAACCAGCCACTCCCAGCTAACCTAGCTCCGCCCGTTAGCTCCGTTTCAATAGCTAACCGGCCGTTTCAAGCTAGCACAGTCTCCACTGCCAGACTAGGCTCCAGGTTCAGGGTGAGCCTAGTATCTGAGAGAGACCAGATGTCTCCAGCTAGCACAGTCTCCACTGCCAGACTAGGCTCCAGGTTCAGGGTGAGCCTAGTACCGGAGACGGACCAGATGTCCCAAGCTAGCCAGGCATCCCCAGCTAACATAGCTCCGCCCGTTAGCCCCCTCCCAATAGCTAACCGGCCGTCCCCAGTTAGCACAGCCCCGCCTGTTAGCCCCGCTACAGTAGCTAACCAGACGCCCACTGCCAACCTAGGCTCCAGGTTCAGGGTGAGCCTGGTAGCGGAGACAGACCAGATGTCTCCAGCTAGCACAGTCTCCACTGCCAGACTAGGCTCCAGGTTCAGGGTGAGCCTAGTACCTGAGACGGACCAGATGTCCCAAGCTAGCCAGGCATTTTCAGCTAGCACAGTTCCCACAGTGAGTCCAGGGCCCACAGTTAGCCTAGCCCCCGAGGCTAGAATGGCTAGTAAGGCCTCCACAGCTGGTCCAGCTTCCACGCCCAGTCCAGCCTCAGCTCTGGGTCCTGGCTCCTCATCCCCGGATCCTACACCACGCCTCGCCGCCGGGACCGATCCGGTCTCCACGCCCTGCCCGGCCTCTCCACCTGGTCCGGCTGCCGTGCCGGCTCCCGGCTCTTCGACGGATCCTGGCTCCCCGTCTGGTCCAGCTCTGCGCCGTGATCGGCGTCCTGGTCCTCGCCGTGGTCTCCGCCGGGGTCTTCGCCGTGGTCTTCGCCGTGGTCTGCGTGGGATCCTGCTCCGGGGGTCGTCGCCGCCGCACCTCCATTCCGGCTCTCCGGAACCGGTCCCTAGTCCGGCGGCTGGAGGGCCTCTCGTCCGGGATCCGGCTCCAGGGTCCAGCTCCCCTTCCCGGGCTTCTACACCTGTACCCACCCCCCCTCGTCGGGCCTCGCTTCCCAGGTCCAGCCCTCCTCGTCGGACCTCTGTTTCCAGGTCCAGTCCTCCTCCCCGGGCCTCTGTTCCCATCCCCACCCCCCCTCTCCGGGCATCTGCGCCCGTTTTCTACCCCCCTGGCTGCTATGCCCCTCCTGGGTTTTTTGTTCAGCATCCTGGTCCCTCGTCTTCGGGTCCTCTCCCTGGGTCCTCTCCGGGGTTCCGGCTTCCTCCCTCACCTGCTTATGGACGTTGTTTTCGGGTGTCTGGAAGCCACCCGTTGAGGGGGGGGTACTGTCAGGATCCTAGGCCCGGTCCTGGCTGGACTGGGCAGGATGGTAACACTGGGCAGTATCCTCCACCTAACTTTGGGCAATGCCCTCTATCTGACATTGGCCCTCGGCCTGACATTGGCGCCCTACCACCCTCTAGTGGTGACAAACAATCGGTGCGCTCCAGTACACTGGACATCCTGACTACTGTGTTAACTATAATTAATAGTTTGATTAATGTGGTGTCATGGTGTGTACTGTCATTGTCTTTCCCTTCCCTGGTGTGATGTCATGCACTGTTTTGGGTTGTTAGGAGTTGCTTTTGTGTTTAGTTGTGTTTAGTTGTTCTTTGCTTATTGTCTAGGTGTTGTTGTGATTCTGTGTTGGCCAGGTGTTCTTAATTGTTAATTAGTCGGGGTATTTAGGTGTCTGTCTGTCTCCCCTTCGTTGTGGCGACATTCCTCCAGTTAC
This sequence comes from Notolepis coatsorum, assembly GCF_963971535.1. Lineage (NCBI taxonomy): Eukaryota > Metazoa > Chordata > Actinopteri > Aulopiformes > Paralepididae > Notolepis > Notolepis coatsorum. Next base: position 63,592,118 of record NC_140174.1, read on the forward strand.
CCCCTGTTCCTCCACGTCGTGTCGCACCGTTCTCCCTCTAGTAAGTCTTAGTGTTTGTTGTTTTTGTATTGTGAAGTTTGTTATTTAGTTTCTGTATTCTCCTTGTATTGCACTGGATTCTACAGTAAACACCCTTCTCCAAGCTTCACTCCTCGCCTCTGCCTCCTCCATTCCTTCCCTTTCTGTATTATTGCATTCAACCTAACCCCGTCGTGACAATTGCTATTGTTCCCTAAATATTCCAGGTTGTATATTTGCTTCCTGCGCAATCAGAGATTGGACATTCGATATTGATCTACCTACGAATACTCATTTGCCATAAAAGTGCATACTATTTCAAATCATAAATGTAATTAAGTGATCGTTGTACATACCTTTTGCTATGTATTATTATTAAACGCAGACTTTCGACTTGGTACATTTGTGTTGGATCCGTTTCATCAGGTGGGAGTGTTTACCATAATTATTTATACCTAGTACTGGGTGGCCAGAGTCTAAAGTACAAGAGGTAGTGGTAGTAAGTATCATATCTAACAATACAGTCAGGGAATTGTACCCCTCAGTTACAATTGGTCCTTCGAGCCGGAGGGTAATCAGTGTAATATTAATATAGTGTTATTAATATTAAAATGGCCTATGATGAACACTCCACGAAACGATCCTCCTAACCAACAACGCCCGCGGCGCAAACGACAGCTCCCTCAGTACCTAGAGGCTTACGCTGTCAGTCAACAACCTAGTCTTCTACCAACAGTAAACGCGGTAAAACTAGAAAGTAAAATTATGTCTAACCCTAACGACCAGGCTACCCCGACCATAGAGGCCCCTATGGGTTCTAACGTAACTGACCCAGCTCACGGTGGGGACCAGGGGGAACCAGACATGACTTTACACCCCGCCAATACCGAAGAAGTAGTCCCCGACGAGTCCCGGAAGGAAGACAACACTACCGAGAGAGAACTCGGCACGGAAGAAGATGAGGAGAGCACCGTGGAGATAGAGCTCCAAGACTCCGCACGGAGTACCCCAAGGGACGGCTCCCCTATACAACCGTCTTCTCCCAGCGAGGCAGAGAGGACACTACAGCAGGCATTCCTCGTCAGCCTGAAAGCCTCTACTGAACGCGATAGACTCCAGGGTGAACGCGATCGATTGCAGATACAGCAACGGAGCGAAGAAGAGCACATACGCCTGGAAATAAGACGCATTCAGATGGAAGAGAATATGGCAAGAGACCGGGCCGACGCCCAGCGCGCCGCCACCGGTGCCCAGAGAGAATCGGATCTCACCAAGCGCGAAGCCGAGCGCGACAGAGCACAAGCGCAACTAATAGAACAGCTGATCAGAAGGACAACACCCCCTCCCTCCACCAGAGGCTCCAGGAACTCGTCTAGACATCACTCCAGGGCGGCATCCCCTAGCCGAGTAAGCGACCCTGAACTTGACCAACAGACGAGGTTTATACCCCCCGCAGACCCCCTTCCCCAACCGGTCCAAGCGAGACCCAGCCACCGGGAATGAGCAGCATACACTGCGGAGAGGCTAAATCAGAGACTACAAGCCCTGGATGACCTAACGGAAGACGAAGAGGAAGAGGAGGAGAACCACGCCCGACGACAGCACAGTACTCTACCGGACCAGGAGGTCCAGTACAGCCCAGGCTATACCCCCGCGGAGCTGCGCTACAGACCCCCGACGCTATTCACGGGTGAGCACGACGCACGACCCGCACCGAGGAACAGCACCTGGACCAGCGGGCCATGGTACACAGCCGGTACCAGCCCACGCCAAGGAGCAGGAGGAGACTCGCCTAGGAGGCCTCTCCCCCAACGCTCGCCGATGTATCAACAATCCGCGTCATACATTGGCACACCTATGGTACCAGACTTCACCCAGGAGAACCGGGCCCAGTATACGGAGCTCCGCATGTGTCTGGAGACAATGTTGGTGGATGTCATTGATGAACGCCATAAATACGCGATACTACTGAAGCATTTAAAGGTACCCCGCGCGCACAACATAGCGCTCGCCTACGCCACTTCCACGACCCCATACACCGCAGCGCTGGTAGCGTTGGACCAGAGATATGGACGTATATGGGATTACGTGATCCAGGAGATCAGGCACATCGACCGCCTACCCCCAGCAACAGACAATCGAGCACTGGACGACCTGTCCATCAGAGTGCAGTCCCTAGTAGGGATGCTGGGAGCGCAGAGGGAAAAGGGTAGGCATGAACTATACGCCAACTCAAATGTAGAGAGGATCTTGGAGAAGCTACCGCCCGCCCGACAGGAGCGCTTTAGGCGGCAGAGAGACCACCGAGACCCTAATGGCCCCGAACCGAACCTCCCCGATCTAGCTGACTTCCTGGCGAGAGAAGTCAGCAGCTTACGGCTAGATACATTCGGACGGAGCACCCCTGGCTCCAGAGAAGGAACCAGGAGACTAAATGATGGAAGAAGATCGGTGACTGTCATGCACCAATCGGAGTCAGTGCCAAGCAGTAGGAGCCACAGTACCCCCTCAAGAAAGGAGAAGTGGAAGATAGTGTGCCCCTACTGTGAGAAAGAACACTGGCTGTCACAATGTGACTCATTCCCCAAGATGAATGCGGAGGAAGCGAGTCAATGGATAAAGTCCAACAGACGCTGTTTTCGCTGTGCGCGATCACACATGGCAGCCGAATGCCGCTTAAAGAAAAAGTGCAGTCGGTGCGATGGAGCCCATCTGGACATACTCCACGACAGTAACAGACGGCGGCCTCCACCCGCACCATCAAGCAGCAAAGCAAGCGTCATGTACATCGACCCCGCCAGCAGCAGCGGAGCCAGAGTGCTCTTAAAGGTAGTCCGTGTGACATTGAGCTACCAGAATAAAGTCATGGACACTTACGCCGTCCTTGATGACGGGTCAGAGAAGACCCTTCTGCTCGCGTCCGCTGCGGCCCAGCTAGGGCTGCGGGGGAGCGAAAACCAAATGACAATTCGGACAATAAGAAGAGATTTGAAAACGATAAAGGGCGAGAATGTCTCATTCTCTATCGCAGCAAGCGGCCAGCCCGAGCGACGGTACAGGATTACAGACGCTTTCACCAGCCAAGAAATAGGACTCTCGCGGTACACATACCCCGTAGCCAAGCTGATGGAGAAATATGTACATCTACGCAAGCTACCGATCCCACTCATAGACGGTGCTACCCCGACACTGTTGATAGGCTCCGACCATGCAGACCTCATTGTCCCGATAGACCGGGTTCATACCGGACCCAGAGGCTGTCCTGCAGCAGTCGAGACCCGCCTAGGATGGACTCTCCAAGGCCCACTCGCCAAATCTCTCAACCGAACCACAGCCACTAGCTGTCTCCACTCCCGAGTCACAGAGGGAGACACCGCACTCCTGCAGCATGTAGAGAGGCTATGGACCTTAGAACAAATGCCCTTTAAGAACGAAAAGAAAGACATTCGCTCTAAAGACGACATCTACGCCATTAACCTCCTCGAGACGGGAACAAAGAGAGTCCCAGTCAGCGGCGTGTTGAGATACGCCACGCCACTCCTGCGGCGGGAAGGGATGCCTACCTTTCACGCAAAGAAAGACGCCACAGAGCGGTACCTACTAAACACAGAGCGGCGCTTAGCCAAGGACCCCGCCCAAGAAAGTGTATACCGCGCTGAGATTGAGAAGCTCATCACAGCGGGACACGTCACAAAGATTGACATTAAAGAGGCCGACCAGACGACTGAATCGTGGTACGTGCCCCACCACAAGGTTCATCACAACGGCAAAGACCGCATCGTGTTTAACTGCAGCTACCAGATCGGATCCCAAAATCTGAATAAAGAGCTATTGCCCGGTCCTACACTCGGCCCCTCCCTACTAGGCGTACTACTCCGCTTCCGCCAGGACAAGGTGGCTATCAGCGGGGATATCAAAGGGATGTTCCTGCAGGTGAGATTAGTAGAGGAGGACAAGCCCCTGTTGCGGTTCCTATGGAGAGAGAGGCCAGGAGATGAGCACCCAGCCATCTACCAATGGGAAGTCCTCCCTTTCGGAACTACATGCAGCCCATACTGTGCTACATTTGCACTACAGAGACATGTCGCAGAGGACCCAGCAGCGGACGAAGAGGTCCGACACAGTGTGAAGAACAGCTTCTACGTAGATAACTGTCTACAAAGCGTTTCGACCCAGGAAGAAGCCGAGGCTCTCCTACTTAAACTCTGCGCCTCTCTGATCAAAGGCGGCTTTGATCTCAGGCAGTGGGCCAGCAGCGATCCGCACGTACTGCGCAGCCTCTCCTCCGAGGACAAGGCAGCGAGCAGCGAGACCTGGATGGCCACAATCCCAGGAGAAGCCCAAGAGATGACACTAGGACTAGTGTGGCGCTTCAAAACAGATTCGCTCCACTATAGACACAAACCCCTGACCACGGAGCAGGGAAGGTCGACGGCAATACCGACCACCAGACGGAGTGTGTACAGAACACTCGCCCGACAATATGACCCGTTAGGATGTATACTACCGTACACCACCAGGGCAAAGATGATTGTACGAGCATTGTGGGACAAGGACCAGGGCTGGGACGACCCCATTCCCGCACACCTTTCATCCACCTGGAGAGAGTGGGAGATGGAACTCCACTCACTCCCAGGCGTTAATATACGCCGAAGCTACTTCCCACCCACGGTGAGGCCAGAGACATGTAAAATGGATATACACGTCTTCAGTGACGCCTCCGAGGTCGCCTACGGATCAGTAGCCTACTTGCGGGCCCAAGAAGAGGGGGGAGAGATCTACACAGCATTCATCCTCGCCCGCTCGAGAATAGCCCCACGCAAGCAACAGTCTATCCCACGTCTAGAGCTCTGCGCAGCCCTCGCAGGAGCGCATCTAGCCACGCTCATCCAACGTGAGCTCACCATTCCGGTGCATAGAACAATCCTGTGGTCAGATTCCACGACAGTACTCGCCTGGATCAAATCGGATTCATGCAAATACAAAGTCTTCGTGGGAGTCAGAGTCACTGAGATTCAAGAGTTAACCGGAGAGTTAACCGGAGAAGCAAACTGGCGCTATGTTGATACAAAACACAACCCAGCTGACGTCATCACCCGGGGAATGTCCCTAGATGACTTAACCCGTCATAACATCTACAGTGACGGACCAGCATTCCTCAAGCTCCCGGAAGGAGATTGGCCCACGCCCACCCCGAGGGAAGCAAGTGACCAGGAGGCTGAGAATAAGAAACCCATGTTCTGTGGATTGAGCACTGTTGTCTCCGCAGACCCCAACATAGACGATTGCATTACCATAGAGAGTGCGCAGCAACGGACATTCCTGCGGCACCACCCAGAGATTAAGTCCCCCGCTGATATGTCAGCAGCTGACTACGAGGAAGCAGAACTGCTTCTACTGCAACGAGCCCAGAGAGACTCGTTCCCCGATGAACTAGACTGTCTACAGGGAGGAAAGCCCGTCCCATCAGACAGCAGATTGATTCATCTGGCCCCCGAGAGTGACACACATACCCTCATCAGAGTGGGTGGTCGCCTGCGGAGAGCCCCCAATTTACCGGATGACATTAAGTACCCGATCGTATTGAACAGCCGACACAAGGTCACAGAGCTGATTATAAAGAAATACGATGAGGATGTACACCACGCAGGAGCAGAGAGAGTCTTCGCGGAGATCAGACGTTGTTACTGGATACTTCAAGGAAGAGAGGCGGTGCGACGCTTCCAGCGAACCTGTCTAGACTGCCGAAAGTGGCGCGCGCAGCCCAGCATACCACGGATGGCTGACCTACCTCCATGTCGCCTCCGACTCGGCGACAAGCCATTCCACTCAACAGGCATGGACTGTTTTGGCCCGCTGCACATAAAGAAAGGAAGAGGCACCGAGAAGCGGTGGGGTATTGTATTCAAATGCATGACCACCAGAGCGATACATATCGAGCTCCTTCCGACCATGAGCGCAGACTCATTCCTTATGGCCTTCCGAAGATTCACATCACGGAAAGGAAAACCGTCTACATTATTGTCCGATCACGGGACAAACTTCAAAGGCGGAGAAAGAGAGCTGAGGGAGAGCTTCCAAGCTATGGGCCCAGAACTTAAGACCCACCTCGCTCCAGCCCAGATTGACTTCCAATTCAACCCCCCAAACGCACCCCACTTCGGTGGAACTTGGGAACGAGAAGTACGTTCTATAAAGACAGCCCTGTACGCAGTACTTGGGGCCCAGACTGTGGCGGAAGAAGTCCTAATGACAGTCCTCACGGAGATTGAGGGAGTATTGAACTCAAAGCCCCTCGGTTACGTCTCCAGTGATGTAGCAGATGTCGACCCAGTCACCCCCAACACCCTCCTGATGGGGCGGCTAGATCCCGCGTTACCCCAGACAATGTACCGGCCTGAAGAAGCGAACGGCCGACGAATGTGGAGGTACAGCCAAGTATTAGCCGACAAGTTTTGGAGCAGTTTCCTACTGCACTACCTACCGTCTCTACAGACCCGCCAGAAGTGGGTAAAAGAGAGAGACAATTTGACGGAAGGAACAGTCGTCATGATTATTGACCAGTCACTACCCAGAGCTATGTGGCCGGCTGGCCGCGTAAGCAAAGTGATCACCGGTGCCGATGGCAAGGTCCGAGCAGCTGAAGTACTCGTCCAGGGGCGCATTTACACCCGTCCTGTGGCGAGGCTCATAGAACTGCCCCGACTCCCAGACACAATCGATGATGACCATGACCCTATGACTTTGTGAGTTGACTGACCCTTACAGCGAACCCTTGAGTGGTAGACAGTGCGGTTAATCTGTCTCTGCTTAACTAATTGGGTTGGGACCAATTAGGGGGCGGCTGTTCTGAAGGATCAGATTAAACCGAATATATATATTTATTTATATATATATATTTAATTGTATTTGTATATCCCCTGATATCCCTTGTATATTCCTTGTACAATATGCATTGAATATCCCTTCTAGTCTACTGAACATCCCATAATAGTCTCCATTCTACCATTGGACGAGACCTTGGTGCCAGGTCGCCATACCCCTCAGACCAGGTTCAATCGTACCGCTCAACATGTATGGACAAGTCCTAGTTCCGCGTAGGAATATGTCTACCGCACCACTAATGGTACTATTTGTTCATAGTGCGTATATATACTGCGCTATTAAAGTAGAGCTTTCTTTTTAGTCCAGTTCCTTACCCTCCAACAGAGTGACAGACGCAAAAGCCTCCCCGCGAACCACGTGTGGGCAGTAAGGCCAATTCGGCCCAGTATCGGCATTGAGACATCGTGTATATTAATATTCGAATAGTCATATTTGGCACTATATCGTCGAGTTGGACGTATTCTATTAAGCTAATAATAGTCTATTCATATGTAGTGCCTCGTGCGGTAAGAGTTCTATAGTAATCAGCACCCCCATCGTTTCGGGCATCAGCTGGACGCTTATCCAGGGTGGTTGACCCCACGTGAAGCTGCACCCGAGGAGCTCCAGGCCAAAGAGCGAGTGGACCTGTATATTGGATTATTCTACCGACGACGGCTAGCCTTCCCCGGCTTGGATTATGCTTTGAGTACTTTGATTATTCTATGGATAAAGGCCAACACTGCGGTGTGTTGGAAATACCCCCCCCGGAGAGGACGACAGGTGAGAAGACGCTCTACACGACGAGGTCGCCTCACGTCTCTCCATCGTGGACCGGAGGACGCCGGCCACAGAGAGTCCAACTGCTTTCATCTGTGGATCGAGGATCGCTGGGCACCGGGTCGCACGACTGTGGGCTCTCCCAGGATACCCTCGGCCAGACGGGATACAGCCAGACTCTACCCCCCCCCCTCCAGCTGTCCTACAAGCAGTCGGAACCTTCCCCTAGTGTATCCAGCTATATAATCATTCAAGTATCATTGCTATTGTTCCCTAAATATTCCAGGTTGTATATTTGCTTCCTGCGCAATCAGAGATTGGACATTCGATATTGATCTACCTACGAATACTCATTTGCCATAAAAGTGCATACTATTTCAAATCATAAATGTAATTAAGTGATCGTTGTACATACCTTTTGCTATGTATTATTATTAAACGCAGACTTTCGACTTGGTACATTTGTGTTGGATCCGTTTCATCAGGTGGGAGTGTTTACCATAATTATTTATACCTAGTACTGGGTGGCCAGAGTCTAAAGTACAAGAGGTAGTGGTAGTAAGTATCATATCTAACAATACAGTCAGGGAATTGTACCCCTCAGTTACACTCAGCTTTGTGTTTTTTCACAGAATGAGGTGTGCTGGAGATGTTACTGCCCTCACAGAGACAACACAGGTCAATCCAACTCTGGAAAATCCAGATCCCATCCGGGCTCTCGTGTCTGCTCCGAAAAGACACAGACCCTCACTCAAAAAAAGGTACAATACCGCAGATATTTCTGCATCATAACGTTAAGTTCTAGCTCTGTTATCAATACATCTAACTGTGTTATTAATACATCTTGTAACTGTTATTCCATTCAATACATCTTCTAACTGTTATCAATACATCTTCTAACTGTACATCTTCTAGACTAACAGTTATCAATACATCTTCTAACTGTTATCAATACAAGTTATAACTGTTATCAATACATGTTCTAACTGTTATCAATACATCTTCTAACTGTACATCTTCTAGACTAACAGTTATCAATACATCTTCTAACTGTTATCAATACAAGTTATAACTGTTATCAATACATGTTCTAACTGTTATCAATACATCTTCTAACTGTATGTGCGGTAACGTTACCGCAAGCCAGGTGCATAACAGTGGAAATGATGACCAACAAGGACAGTTATAGATGTAATGTAGTGACCACCATTGATAGTATAAAGAACTGGCTAACAGACAACAGAATACTAATAACATCAATACTACTACATGCACTAAGAATGCTTGATGCACTTCAGATGCCATAGTGCCACTTGAAACCAGTAACAACAGGGACAACGATCTGTCTATGCTTAGCTAATACTCAGCTTTGTGTTTTTTCACAGAATGAGGTGTGCTGGAGATGTTACTGCCCTCACAGAGACAACACAGGTCAATCCAACACAGGACATGAGTGACAATGAAAGAGGTATGATTTATGTTTTTGGACTAAAGTGAGCATCATGGAATGTGTGCAACTTTACAATCATGTCATTGATGAACTGAATATCTCTGTGAACTCTCTCAATATATATATCTCTTCTTGTAAAAAGTACAAAGTCACAGAAGTTGAGTCCGCTAAGTAGCAGTTGCCCTTGAATTTGGTAATAACAGTTGTGCCTCTCTGAGATGTGCATGGCTTCTCCGTCTTTACGCACATAGAAATCTTTTATGGCTGTGGCTGCCTCTGCTACCGTCATGTCCCTTGCTGCAAAGGGACATTTCACCTCAAGCAAGCCTGTTTGACCATTGTCACATATTATAGCATCTGGTGTTGCCCCAAGGAAGGGGAGATCTGGTTGCAGGAGGAGGCCAGAGTTATGAACATGCCTATCTGGACATTTCTCCTGGTACAGCTGCTTGGCTTTTGACTCATTGGCAGAGCCATAGGTTGTTGCAGTAGCAGTGAAGGGCTTGGGGTAATATGTGGACTGTATGAAGGCATCTGAAATTTTCTTTCTCTTTATTATCTTGCCAAATTCTGATGCTGTCAGCCTGCCCTCTCGCTCCTTGTGCCACAGTGGACATGCAGCCTGTCCCGTCGTTTGCAGTTGTAGTTGTCTTGATTCCTCCAGATCAAAGCTCTGGATGTGCTGTGGTGTTGGTATGCCTATGTCTGGAGAGAGGGGCATGGGGATGGTCTTGGTACACTGAGAGGATACAGGCAGGGATGTTGTTGGGTTGGTCTGTGGTCGCTGAAACAGTGGGAGCTGCAGCGAGAGAAAAAAGAAATGGATTAGAAATCATTTGTCTCATTTCTTTCTCTCCTCATTCACCTCTCCCCCTCATCCCTCTCCCCTTATCCATCACCCCTCTCTCCTCCCCTCTTACTCCTCTCTCTTCTCTAAGAAGGTCAGGGTGTGGAGGAGCCTCCAGATGAGGAGCGCCGGCCTGTGGAGCAGGCTCCCCCAATGGAAGGTGGACCAGAGGAGCGAGATGAAAGATTGAGAACTCAACAAGCACAAATTGAATCACTGACTAGTATAAATACTGTTCTGAGACAGAATCAAGAACCAAATAGATTAACACCAGAGGTCTTGCAGCACAGCCGTGTACCAGCGTATTTCAAATATTCCACTGGATTCACTTATGATGAATTCAACAATCTATGTACTGTGTTTAGTATACCTAGTAGTGAAACAGCACAGCAAACTTCAGTCCCATTGACATATAGCAGAACTGATTGGCAAATTAACACAATGCCCCTGCGTGTGCAGCTCTTGCTTGTTCTTATGAAACTGAGACAAAATCATGATTTAAAAGATTTGGCATTTAGATTTATGATTGATGAACGTAGTCTTGGTACTTTGTTCAACGCATGGGTGGACTACATGTTCACAGTTCTAGGGGAACTACCCGCGTGGCCTCACAGAGACGTAATAATGGCACAAATGCCAGGAAAGTACAGAGAGGAATTTCCTACAACGATGGCAATATTAGACTGTACAGAGTTAAAAATTCAAACCCCAACTTCACTTGTATTGCAGAGTCAAAGTTACTCAACCTACAAGTCTGCAAACACATTGAAATCCCTCATAGCATGTGATCCACGAGGTTCTGTAATATTTTGTTCAACTCTTTTCACTGGATCTATGTCTGACAAGGAAATAGTTAGGCAGAGCAACTTTATTGAGCTAATGAAAAATCTGCTTAAACATGGCTATCTGCAGGAAGGGGATGGGCTTATGGTAGATAAAGGATTTTTAATTGAAAATGAGCTACAAGAAATTGGACTTGAAATAAACATCCCACCCTTCGTCAGAGGAAAAAGGCAGATGCCCTCTACAGATGTCTGCCTGACAAAGAAAGTGGCTGCACACAGGATTCATGTTGAACGTGCTATATCAAAGATAAAGAAATTTAAAATTGTGTCAGAGAGGATCCCTAACATAAGGTTGACAAACATCAACCAGATCTGGTATGTTGTGAGTATGCTGTCTAACTTCCAGCCTTGCATCCTCAAGAATACCATTACCTGATAGCTCAAACCACATCCAATGGGGTAGTCCTTTCCACATACTGCTACCAGTATAGGGGTCTTGTTAACGATGTAGCTTATAGGTGTGCCTCTCATTCCTCTCAGTGTCTCATATATTTCCTCACTGATTCCTGACTCTTTCCTAAAGGCAGAAAGATACATGTTACTGTTTTTTTTTGTGACCAACTTTTTAGGAAATGTATAGGATACAATTAATTAAAAAATAAATCATAATTATGTTTGTTAGATAACCTCTGATCCTGTTACAAAGTAATAGGGGAAAATACAATTTAGAAACAACTAAAAAATATAACAGTAAACAGAAAAAGAAAAGATAAAAAAACATGATTTTTGTTAATTCTCTGGTGTCAAGTTACAAGTGTTCAACCTAGTACTGATTTTACCTTATGGGCCGCAGTAAGTAATATTTGGATCGATTCTGTCCTTGCTCCCTGTGCTCTAGCACTGCATGGATGTCTCTAATCTCAATACTCTCAATACTTCATAGAAGGACAGTTTCCAACGGTAAATAGAGGACTTTGTAAAATTTTGATTTGATACATGTTACTGTTAACTGTGTTAGAAATGTATCGGATGTTGTGCCTGCTATTATTTTTTTCAATAAACTGTGAAGCAGCATCATTTTGCCTTTATTACCTATGTGTTTTTATTGTGCTTTGAAACTACCTGTTAGGAGTGTAGGTAGGGATCACTGGCCTCCTTTTGCGGTTCAGTTTGGCTTTTGCCACGACTGCAGAGGTTATAGGCTGGCCTGCTATCTTCTTCCCTCTGGGTTTATGCCACTGCTGTGGCCGACTGGTACATGAGGTGTCATCATTTTGGGCACGAGAAATGTCCAAGGTGTACATGAGCCCAATGATGTGTGCACAGTACCCTGGTGCCCTATGATTTCAACAGAAATGAGAAGGGGAGAAAAGAAATACTGTTTGAGAACACTGCTCGTACTAGCTGCTACTTGAATATCACTAACATTACATAAATGACACAGCTGTCGGGCCTACAGTGGTTTTGACATGTAAATCCAATGTCTTCCTGACTTTAGCCCTGCCCCACCCACTCAGTATACCGGGTGGGTGAGAGAGAGAGCTGGTATACTGCGTTGGACCACTAAATTAAACTAAAATATATCAGCAATAGCAGTAATCATTGAGGTCTAAGGTAATAATGTGTTAGAAATCACTTACCCTGCAATACATGAACAACACTGCTCCATGATGGTGTTGTCATCCGCAACATTGATAGAGAGCATGTGGGGTTTCTCACTTTTCAGCTGCGAGTGGTAGCATTTAGCCTCGATTCTAATAGTATCTTTTCTGTACATGTTTATCTCATGAACATACTTTTCCACTGCATATTGTAACCCTCTCTGTCTGCTTCTAGACGAAATATTTGTGTCATCTTTAAAAAACAGGTCTATTACCTGCTGTGGTAAATCTGACAATTGAACTTGATGTCCTCCCGCTGCCATAGTCAGTCACGCTCGGCTTGTTGTCCGAGTTTTTGAAAGGGGGCGTGGTTTAGCGACAGGGTTTTGAAAGGGGGCGTGGTTTAGCGACAGGTCTATTGTAGATGCACCAATCAGGTTTAAGCACTATAAAAATGCAGCAGGTGAGTTCACCTGTCTTCAACCAAAATGGAAGAGGGGTGAGGTACTGTACACAGAGAACGTGAAAATATACAATACATTCACCAACACTACACAAGACAACCAATGATGCAGACTGATGAAAATATACATTTTCTCCCATTTTCCCAAATCAGTCAACATGTCAACATGGAGAATCACAACAAAAAATTATCTTGCCAGATCCAGCTAGGCAAAGAGATAATGTCTAGTATTTTCTGTTTACATTTTTTCAAAAAAATTTGTTTTACTGTAATTTTAACCTGTACTGGATACAGTATTTTATGTTTGTCTGATATTTGCTGAGCTTACAGTGTTATGCACATAGTAGCATGAAAACTGGGACATGTATTGTTGTGATTCTCCATGTTGAAATGTTGACTGATTTGGTTATATGGAGAGAAAATGTTATTTTTTCATCAGTCTGCATCATTGATTTGGGTATATGTAGATAAATAAATTATATTTTCATCAGTCTACAGCATTGGTCTTGTGCAAGTGTTTGGTGAATTTATTGTATATTTGCACATTCTCTGCGTACTTCACTTACAGTAGCCTACTCTAATCACTGAGAAGTAGAATTGCTAAATGTGTTTTAGGTTAAGCACAGCAGTGTGTGTAACTGGTTCAAACAGAATTAAGTCATATGAAACGTGTGTTTCATATGGTAACAAAATGTCGTTTTTATAAATTAGTGTATGGTTTTGACAAGTGTTTAATTTAGCAAAGGATCTGAGGTGTTCTGATAATTGTGTGTGTGGTTGTGCTAATTGTGTGTTTTGAAACACCAGGCCCCGTTTTCAAAATCATGCTTAGGCAATCGAAAAAAACTGTATTGTGTGTTTCATTATATACATATGTTTCAGTCTTCTCATAAAAAAATATTAGATTTTTGGGTCTTTTCCTGCCTTTGGTCCGCTTTGCATTCACATCTCAAATGAACCGCAGCAGGGTTCACTTGCAAGAGTGAATGAGCTTTCACACCACTCCAAACCAACCGGACTATCCGAGGTTCGATTAAAGCTTATTATAGGACACTGGACATGGGTATGGATGGCTCCAGGTGCTGCTGCGTTAAAGTGCACATCTTCAATATCTGTACTATTTAAAAGCACAGTGCAGGACACACTCAAAGGTTATCGCACCTCAGAGATGGCAGTGGACATGTATGACAGGACAAAGGCCATATGTAATGGCCTTTGGATTGAGGAACATACTACCAGCCAAAGGAGGATGCAGAAAAGGATGGACGAGTATGTAGTTAAGTCATCTTGTGGCACAAGCTCAGACCTCAGCTCAGGAGATCAGCTGAGACAGAGACTGTTCTATCCAGTCGTCGACAGAATGCTGCAAGAGCTTGAGAGCAGGTTCTTATGAGTTGGATAACAACTTATGAGAGGCATACAGGCATGTTATCCAGCCTCAGACCAGTTTCTCTCAGTGGAATTGCTGCAACCCCTCGCCACACATTACAATATCCAACTATTGCCAGAGGAGATCACAGTTGCAAAGTGTTTCCTGGTCAGGACAGGCAGAGATGCAGTCCCTACTATCCAAAGTGTCTTTTCCCTCCTGGATGATAATAATAATAATAATAATAATAATAATAATAATAATAATAATAATAATAATAATAATAATAATAATAATAATAATAATAATAATAATAATAATAATAATAATAATAATAATAATAATAATAATAATGCAAAAATAATAAAAAATGCATTTGATTTATAGGGCGCCTTTCAGGACACTAAAAAAAAGTCCACAAATCGGTGAATGAAAAAATTATAGGATCAAATGAAAACTACTTACTAAAAATGTTTAAAAGTACTAAAAACCAACAAAAAATACCAAACATTAACAAACATTCAGCACAGACAATGGGGATGCTAAAAAAAAAAAAAAAAAGTAAAAAAAAAAAAAAAATGTAAACAATTTTTATTTTTTTTTATTTTTTAGATCCGGGGCTAGGAGAAAAACATCCGGGGCTAAAGCCCCGGAAGCCCAGGGCTAACGACGCCACTGGTACGTCAGTGGCCAATCAGATCGCAGAACGCGAACGCGGAACTGCAAGTTTGTTGGTAAAAAACTATAGCGCGTCGAGCTCGCATGTAGTCTTTTACCAACACACTTGCAGTTCCACAACAACGGTGTTGTTGTTGTTGCTGTCATTCGATTTCCTCCATATACATCCTTATGTCTTGGTAAAAGACTACACGCGACCCGCACCACCTTGTAGGTGGGGCCTTTAAGAACGAGTCTTCTCGACAGTGTTGTTCTCGGCAATGTGATCTCCCGTTAAGAAAGAGATGGAGGACATAAGGATGGAGGAAATCGAATGACAGCAACAACAACAACACCGTTTGGAAGAAGGAGTCTGAACCGCGGTCTCCTCCAGCAGCAACAACAACAACATGCCGCCGCAGAGGGTGTTCGCTCTGCCGAGGCAGCGATCCCTGCTTCTGCCTGCGGTCATAAACTCATTTGTTCAGAAAACGAGATTATCCAAGGCCGATGTAATAAAAGTGAGTACAGCATTTAAAGGGAACAGTCTTCTCCAGAGTCAGACAATAAGATAGATACAAATGTCATCTCTTCTGCGTTCAGTAGAAAGCTTATCCACTGCAAGATAGCCTAGCGGCTTAGTACAAATTAATGGAAGCGGATTGGCGCTGAGAGAAACGTCAGTGGCCAATCAGATCGCAGAACCCGAACGCGGAACTGCAAGTGTGTTGGTAAAAGACTACACGTGTCCAGCTCATTAAAACTAATGATGCAGCCATGTGAAAATGGTGGCAGAAGCGCTTTGTGACAGATCAAAATTAGATTAGATTAATGTATTGTCATCATTATACAGAATACAGGCTACTACTCGTGACCACCTGCGCACGCACCCCCCCACCCCCCCCCCCCCCCCCCACACACACACACGCTCGCAGTACTGTATAGTCTATACGTGTGTAATGAATGAACGCAGTAGGCTTATATTATTCTAATGACTTGTTTTATTAGGAGATCGCAGATACAGTCCACCAGTCCGCTGCCCGACTCTGGCGGCCTTAATATGTGTACTGTAGCCTAATTACTGTATAAGGCAGAGCATATATAGTATCTACTAAATCCTAATGAAACAAGTCATTCGAATAATATAAGCCTACTGTTCATTCATTAGACACGTAGGCTATACTGGCGCACACAAGACTTATGGAATATTAATGCAGTCTATTTCCACGCGATTAGCTTTAGTTCTTATTTATTTATGTATCCACTGTCATTTGCAGTGTTGGTGTAGTAGGCTACATAGTGTATTTCAATATCTTTCAATATCATTATCTTATTGATTAATGATATATTTGAAGGAATACAAGTTATAGCTATATCAAACAAATGTCTGTCCCATTAATCATGGGATATATTGCATGTTGGCTCTAACCTGCATTCTTTCAAATGTATAATTAATCAATAAAAAAGATATGTAACAAATAAGAAATACAAATTCCACAGAAGGCATTAAATAATTATTATTTTCAATCATTTCACAATAATTGCATAATTGTGTTTGAATATCTGAGTAATTAAAGTAATTATTATTATTTGAGATGAAGGAATCACTGATTCCACCCAAATAACGCTATTAAGCACATGGAGAACACAGTCTGTCAAGTTAATAAAATGTTCAATCAGTCAATCAATAATAAGTGTGCTCCTTAGCACTCTTAAATTCTACTCTCAGCCACAGCCGAATCCGATCTCAGGGAAATTTGGGGAATCTCGCTACCAGCCCTAATATGTCTTAAATGGGCAGACATTTGCCTGAGAGCAAATTTCTTGTCTTAATCCGTTCGGGAATGAGACCCATTGACCTTTCACAAGACAACACATATTTCCAGTCGCAAGTTAAAGCAACAATCCGTGATTTTATGATTCTTTTTTTTACCATATCAATGTGGGGTGTATTTACATACATTCTTGATGATTCTGATCTGTAAAATAGACAATCTAGAACAAATAGAGTTCTGAGGAAAGGCATGCGTAACAGACACAAGACACATTCTAACTTGTCCTCCTCACAACAGAACAACAAGATTAAGGTTGAAAAGAGCCAGAGTGGCCCTTTAAATGATTTGAGTACATACATTTGTTTGCATTCTCCTTTAAGGCTTGCTCATTTAAGGGTTTAAGGGAAGCATTAAATGCTTTAAGGGAAGCATCTATGTTATGGGGTGCTTAAAGACACAAGATTCTGCATTTGTTATTATGACCCAATACCAACAGTGTCTGAGCAGCCTGTCAAAAGCCTGGGCAGATGGTTCAATGCAAGCCTCAAAGACAAAGAGCAGGTACAACAACTAAGACAAGACATTGTCAACGGCCTGGAAAACATTGATAAGACCTTGCTGCCTGGGAAACTGACTCTGGTGCTTACAGTTTGGACTCCTCCCCTGGACAATGTGGCCACTCACCATCTATGAGGTCCCAATAACAACTGTGGAAAAGATGGAGTGAACCATCCGTGAAAAAATGGCTTGGTGTCCCACGATGTCTAAGAAACATCGGCCTCTACGGCAAAGGGGTCCTGGAACTTCTGGAACAATGAGAGAATGCTGTCTCTCTCTATTTCCCTTTCTCTCTAAATCTCCTCTACCTTTATCCCCCTCTCCCTCTCTCCCTGTCTCCCCCCTCTCTCTCTCTCTCTCTCTCTCTCTCTCTCTCTCTCTCTCTCTCTCTCTCTCTCTCTCTCTCTCTCTCTGATCGTGGCTATTTCTCTTGGGGAACAATATTTACATTTAGTCATTTAGCTGACGCTTTTATCCAAAGCAACTTACTGTACAAGTTTTGTACGACAAGTCAGCAGGAAGGACTAAGCTTATAGCTGAGTAACAATTATCATCAAACAGTGCTGACAGTGTTGAGTGCATAGTAGTAAAGACATATTAGTATTGTAGGAAGAGTGCATGATAGTTTAAGACAGTAAGAAGGTTAATGTTTTTTTTCTTTATTTCTTTTTTTAGATATTGATTGAAGAATTGTGTATTTAACGTGCTATTTCACCAAACTGTACACTTTGTTCTCTAAATACTACTGGTACTTTTACACATATGCCCCACAGTCAAAGCTTTCTGGGAACAGATAACTAATTATCTATCTAAAGTATTACAAAAACATATTCCCTGTTGTCCCAAATTACTGCTCCTTAATGATGATGATTCTTTAGCTTTAAGTACTGTTCAGAGACGATTTTGGTTGGCAGGAAGTACTGCTGCAAATTTTTTTTTGCCGCTGCGATGGCAAGCTCCATATTCTCTGCCCTTTAATCACTGGAAACAGTTATTAGCTGATGTTGTAACAATGGAGCTTTCTACAGCTAGATTAAATGGTGCAAACTATCAAACAATAGATAGCTGGAACCATATTCTCTATTAAGTTAGGACCTCTACTATATAACTAGCAGGACATAACTAATTATATCTGTATAATTCCCTTAATTTTTTTTGGTCTTTGTTGAAATCTTTGCTCAATTCTTTTTCTTCTCAGGCCTATGACGGGGTGGGTTGGAGGGGGTTATTATTATTATTAAAAATAAATGTTGTCAACGGTGGTTGGTGCAGGGGTTAGGGGGTAGGATTTTTTTTTTTTTATGAGGCAAGGGGCAAGCCAATGCGTGTAGTTGGCAAATCATTTAAATTATTTTTTATGTGCATTTTATGCCTGTACCTGTGCCTTTCATCCAAAAATGAAATAAAAATATATGAAAAAAATAAATAAAAAAATTGTGTATTTAATTGACGGCGAAAGATTGGTCAGGTTTCGGCTGTCCTAACTGTGTGGGAAGTTCGTTCCACCATTGTGGAGCAAGAACAGAGAATAGGTGGCTTCTCCTTGATGGCCCTCTCGGAGCTCGGATAGGAGTGGGTCTGAGGTGGCCAGAGTATGTAGAGTGGAGGGGTCTTGAGGGTGTGTAGTTTACCATTGACCACAGGTACGCGGGAACGTCAGACAGACATCGAGATTCGCTCAGAGACATGGATATCTGAGGGAGGAAAGGAGAGAAAGAGTTGAGTATCATCGGCATAGCAATGATACGAGAAGGCATGAGACGTAATAATGTTACCCAGATATTTGGTGTAGAGGGAGAAGAGGAGGGGTCCAAGGACTGAGCCCTGGGGGACACCCGTCCGAAGGGGACGGGGGGGGCGACAGGGTCCCTCTCCATGATACTTGGTAGGAGTTGTCGTAGAGGTAGAATGTCAGTGTCGTGGAAATATATTATCATACCATTGTGGTATTGTATGAGAGGGCGCTGTCATCAGATATCAACGTAGTATGTTTCTCTTTAAGAGAAGCACACATTAGCCAGTCAAAACAATTTGGTTATGATCTATGTTGATCCTTGCTATAAGGCCATAAGTGACATTGTTATGGGATCCGCTCTGTTTTCCTTGTAAAGCAGCCATAATAGTCATTTCAGCCAATCCTCAGAGTGATGTTCCAGTTCCTTCCACGTCATATGTATATATTAATTTTGTATTAACGGTCTTGGGGGACGAGAGATCGTCCTCACTTGGTGATCGGACATTTGTTTACATGGTCTGATCTTCAACTGTGCATTCCTTATCAATTGATCTATGTGAGGAATTAAATCTATTTTCTATTTCCTTATTTCAACTTTTGGACTCAGAACAAGTTATTGCTCATTATTATATTATTAATCTCCCACAACAGATGGCGACGAGGATTTACAGTTACATTAGGGTGTCAAGATAGACCAGACAGCGGGAGTTCAGAGTGGTGCATTGCCGACGAGCAATCCAGGGGAATACTAAATTATCCCCTGCCCTAAGCCTCCGGGGAAAGGATTCAGGAGAAGGGGGGACACCTGGACACCGACTGTTTTGTCATCTCTGGCAGGTAAACCCATATGGATGCGTGCGGGAGTTGGAAGTTATTTTGAGATTCTGAGTCCAGATGTTGTCTAGGGCTGGAACATAGTATTGTTTTTTTTGGGTACTTTTTTTTTTTATTGTTTTCCTCTGGACACTTTAAATTAAGAGGTATGTTCCGATAATTAGGCGTGAATTACATTTGTATCCGAAATAACAGGCGTGTGCAAAATGTACTGTGGTTATAGTGGAAAGGGTTTTAGGCACTGATTCTGGGTTTTTTGGTTGTTTTCCTAACAAAGAGGCGGGAAGTTGGACCGTGCGTGGGATGCCAAAAGATAGGGGGACAGGGGCTTATGTCGTGTGATTAGTTTTCCACTGTCTTATCTGGTCATACTGCAGTTTTTCTGAAAAGAAATAAGATAGGGGCATTGTATCCGAAATAACAGGCGTGATACGCTACTCCACAGAGCTTTTTTCTCGAAAGTGTTCAGAGGAAACGATTTGTTGCCACATATTTTATTGTGGGTTTTTATTTTTATTTTTATTTTTTTTTAACTTTTATTTTCTGTTTGGTTTTGTTTTGTTTGGTTTGTTTTTGTTATATTTGTTATCTTCATTTTATTTGCGCTATGGGAAGAAGCAGGAGCAAGTTGGCGGGGCCACAGGGTGAGGAAAGTGGAAGAGTGAAGTATGAGAAGCCTCATGCATTAAAGCATTCCGTCTCCAGACGGATTTCCGTCAATTTGATTGGGGAGATCCGTCCATTTGATTCGCGGTCTGACGGAATTGGCTACCTGGTATAATATGATTTGTAGATGCATACACATTTAAACAAAATTGAGCCAATCAGAGGCGCCAAATATGAAGAAAAAAAATCGCGCCGCGCCAAGCAGAGTCATTGAGAGACAGGACGCTGCTCGCTCCGGAGGCTCGCTCCGCGGTTGCAGCTGCAGTCTATTGGGCGAGTTACACATTTGCGAGGTCTGAGAAGTCTGTCCACCACATGGCAGGGTAACAAGATAGTCATGTAAAATAATTAAAAACTGCGTGTTTTGGTTTAACGAGTCGCCTTTTTTGCAGCCTCGCGCGTCAAGTCAACTCTGCTTGTTGACCTAGTTTGTTTGTTTGTTTGTTTGTTTGTTTGTTTATTTGTTTGTTTATACCACGCTGCTTGCACTCGCTGCTATACCGATTAGCTAACATTAGCTTAATAGCGTCGGTTAAATGGAAGGAGTAAGCCGGCCACTAAAAAGAGAACCCACCGCGGGGTTCTCAGATGAAAAGGATGAGCGGCACCACCTAACAAAAGAAAGTTTAGAGAGGAGAGGACGTTTGAAGAGACTGGCTAGGCAGCGCTACTGGGGGCTGTAGTGGTGAGTTGTTAACTATGAATTGAAAATGGGGGACCCTGATGATGTAAACAAGACAAACGTCTTTCTCTGGTCTGCATCCCCTTAACAATTGTGTGTATTGAGCCATACTGTATTGTACCCATTCTGCAATCTGTTAAATATTGATTGATTGATTGAACATTTTATTAACAGAATTGCAGAATGGGTACAATAGAGTACGGCTCAATACACACAATTGTTAAGGGGATGCAGACCAGAGAAATACTTTTGTCTTGTTTACATCAGGGTCCCCCATTTTCAATTCATCATAACATATATGACACACATGACATACAGATAGACAATACTACTACATCTATACATTTATGACATACCAGATTTACAAATACAGTATTGTTTGTGATACAAAAATAGTCTAAAAAAGAGAGTATATACATTGGAGGAGGTTGGGTAGGTGGGGTGGTACATTGGAGGTGGTTGGGTAGGCGGGGTGGGGTAACTGTACATTGGATTATCGACAAAACCTTACTTGGTCCCAAGAAGAGGGTCTTGTGTATTAAATAAAGTTTTCATTCATTCACTCTGGATCTGGTAAATCCAGTAGCAATACACACAATTGTTAAGGGGATGCAGACCAGAGAAAGATGTTTGTCTTGTTTACATAATCAGGGTCCCCCATTTTCAATTCATAGTGACATTTATGACATACACAACATACATGACATCATGACATTTATGACATGGGGACATACTTGACTTACAGGTATAGTACTGTTACATTTGTCACATATATGATAAGCAAATATACAGTACTGTTACCCAGAGATCCTAACAGTAAATATATACATATGATGAGGAGGAGACTGTACATTAGGAGGGGGTGGGTGGGTGGTAAAAAATATATACAAACGGTGGGGAGGAGACTGTCCATTGTTGTTGTGGCATAATTTGCTAAACGTGTTTAGTCCCTTGTTTGTATGATAACAAGCCGTTTAGTTCATGGTTCAAAGTAATGGGAAAGGGGTGCTAGCTCGCCATCAATCAGAAGCTAGCCACAAGACTTGCATTCACGCTCTCCAGCACACAGCCTCCCTGCCTGGCACAACAACCACAACAGTAGGGTATATAGTCACAGTCAGGACAGTAGGCTCTACAAGTAGGCTCCCTTAAAACGCTAACGCTATTAAAAAAAATAGTGGAGATTAAAATAAGAATATGACTTGGCCTGAAAAAAAGTTCAGTCAGGAGATTCTTTTTTGCTTTAATCCCTGATGAGAAGCACTTATGGTTTAGATTCTGTGGCATACGTCGACAAGTGGGTAAAGGAAAACAATTTTCATTGACTAAGTTGAAAGAGTTGGAGGAAGCATTGAGGGAAGTGAGGAGTCGGTTGAGGAAAAAGAAGCGTGTTAAAATAGAAGTTGTGGAGGATTTAGAGAAGCAAGAGGCTTGTTTAGGTCTATGGAAGAGGGAGGCAGAGAGGAGAGAGGGAAAAAGAGCGATGAAGCTTTTGCCTGCAGACGATGTAGAGGATAACATTTTGCTGTCTGTCTCTTCCCCCACGGCGGTGGAGTCGCTGCTGTGTTTGGACCCTGACCTCGATGCCCTTCCGTGTGTGAGGCCTCCTCTACGTCAACCACCGGGACTACCGGCGACTGTGCCTCCCCTACGTCAACCACCAGGACTACCGGCGACTGTGCCTCCCCTGCGTCAACCACCAGGACTACCGGCGACTGTGCCTCCCCTGCGTCAATCACATGGACTACCGGCGACTGAGGCTCCCCTGCGTCAATCACATGGACTACCGGCGACTGGGTCTCCCATGCGTCAATCACACGATGGAGAGCTACCTCCCCCTCCACCCACGCCACTGCTCCTTTGGCGCCACGAACTACCTCCCCCGCCACCCATGCCGTTCACACCAAAGGCTGAATTGACAACAACAGATGACCTTTCCAAGCAGCTGAGAGAGCTCCAGCTGTCCGTGGAACGAAATACACGGGCTACGTCAAAAGTCATAATGGGGGCGAGGTCCGCTTCAGAGGACCCCTCCTCTTTGGTGTTGTCTTCGGAGGTAAATCCACAAAAGAGGAGCAGGGGGGGGTATATGAGGGAACAGGAGAGAATTGACTATAGTAGCCAGATGATGAAACATGCCATGGCCCCTTCTGAGGTAGATCCGCTACTCGTCAGTAACCAATTTCCTATGGTTCAGGTAGCGGGGCCTGATGGGGTGATTCTCGTTCACCGCCCGTGGAATTATGAGGACGGAGAAAAGGCTATGGGGCATTTACCGGACATAACTGCATCAGGCCAGCGTTTTGCGGACCAGCTGTTGAGTTTCTGCCAGGAATTCATGCCCACTAACACAGAACTGCGGCGGCTGCTAATGAGGAGGCTGGGACCAACTCATTACGCAAAGATTAAGTCAGCTTTGGGTGACGGAGATGTGAGAATGGGCCACAGGGATTGGACGCATGAGAGCAATGGACCTTATACTCTTGTCATACAGGCAGTAAGGGACAGAATAATTGAGGCTTTCCCACTCAGAGTGGACATGAAAAAAATCACAGCTTGCAAACAGATTGTAAGTGAAAGCACAGAGGACTATTACACTAGACTGTATGGGGTTTTCACTGTCAACAGCGGATTACAGGAAGCACGTGATGCGCTGGTAGTGGCTGATGTGTGGGAAAGTCACATGAGCAGAGCATTTCTAGATGGGCTGATTCCAACTATCGCAGGAAAAGTGAAGGACTCTTGTGTGTGTGTCGCGGATGCCAGGCTGGCAGATGTGAGAAAACATGCAAGGCACGCTGAGCAAAGATACAGAGAAGACCTGGAGGAGAAAGGGAAAAAGGCCAGCAAGTTACATGAGGAATCACAGTTGACTTTGGTGAGAGCTGTCACACAACTTTCGAGGGAGGATGGAGCTGGCCAGACAGTTCCGAGAGGATATCAGAGGGGAAAGGCCTATAAAAAACAGGGACAGCGTCAACGCCCAGGGGCGTGCTTCATTTGTGGCGAAAACGATCATTGGCACAAAGATTGCGATCAAAAGGATCAATTTGAGAGGAAAAAGGAGCAGTGGCGTGCTGAGGTTCAACAACAGCGCCGTAAAGGAGGACGAGGTGGAACGGGAGAGAGAGGGGGAGAGGAACATGGAGTGGAGCCATCGCATTGACTAGGAGGGGGATCGCAGCGGATGGGTGTCGAGGCGAGGAGGGCCGGGCAGAGCAGCGACCGCAGGCAGAGTATAAACACACACTACACACACACTCTCAACCGACTTCGCACACATGCAATGTGCAATGAAAAACAAAGTGAAGGAATGCACACACTGATAGCGGAAGCCATTTCGCATATTGAGAGTAGAGTGCCTGTTTTAGCTGTAGAAACATATTTAAAGTTTGAGAATACAGCTTACTTAAAGATGCCAGTTATGACTTTGTATATTTCAAATGCACCGGTGACATTCATTGTTGACTCAGGAGCAACACATAGCGTGCTTACGGTAAAAAGTTGTCCAGGGGCAAAAATAAGCGGGCGCTATGCATTTTCCAGGGGGGGCATCGGGGACTGTAATCAGAGAAAACTATACATTGCCGATGTCTTGTGTCATACAGGATGGAGGGAAGGCGGACTTGAGTTTTAAACATGCATTTTTATATTCATCTGCTTGTCCGTTTAATCTCTTGGGGAGGGATTTAATGATTTTGCTGGGTATCCAATTAATATCAACGCCGAGCGGGGTGGAAGTGACAAAGTCAGAGAACACACTTTTGAAATCATATTTCCCTTTTTCATTTTTGTACCAATGGTGGGCAGAAATGGAGATGGCGTCTCAATTAATTGAGATGGCTCGCTCAGTTGTTCCGCCAGACGCGGATTTTATGGGGGCACACCAGATACATATGACGGCGCAGGTATCACAAGACCCGGACCCTGAATTTAGTGATCTTTTCTTTTCCAAGATAGATGATGAAATCCTTTGTTCTGCTCTGTATTGGGATAATCAGAGATGTATAATGGGGGTGGAGCTGAATCGGGAACAGGGGGAAATCTATAGCATGCCAGACTCAAGGCCTCACATGTGCTTGTCAAAACATGTGACGGACAGATGGGAGGACTTGAGCTCTTTAGCCGCAAGGTGTAACGACGTGTCTGATTGGGGGCCGACTGAGCGACCCGGGGTGATGTATTCTGCCTTGCAGGGCATTTACAAAATGTCGATGGCACCGTTTATTTGCAAAGCGATAAGAAGTGTGTACATGCTCCCTGACTCGGAGGACACTCAAGGGGGGCAACAGTACAGTGATGAGTTGTGGGTAGATACAGGGGTGCCTAATGAGCTTGTGGGAGTGAACCCTGTTCTATGGGCATGTGGCAAGTATGACGTGGGGCTCATTAAAAATGCAGAGCCTGTTGTCATAGTGCCTAAAAGTGACTATAGGCCTGTAAGAAAGCAGTATCCGTTGAAAAAAGAGGCTGTGGAGGGGATCCGACCGGTGTTCGAATCTTTACTTGAGAAAGGAGTAATAGTGCCATGTTCAAATTCATCAGTCAGAACGCCTATATTCCCAGTTAAGAAAGTGAGAGGAGAAGGCCAGGCTAGAGAATGGAGATTTGTTCAGGATCTCAAGGCCGTCAATCAGGCTGTCCAGAGTAGGGCCCCGGATGTGCCAAATCCGCACACCATAATGAGCCAGATCCCAGCCAATGCTAATTGGTTTTCAGTGGTAGATTTATCTAATGCATTTTTTAGTGTTCCGGTACACAAAGACAGTCAGTTTTGGTTCGCTTTCATGTTCAATGATAAATCATACACATTTACTAGACTTTGTCAGGGGTTTTGTGATAGTCCAACCATTTACCATCAAGCGCTAAGGCTGAGTTTAGACCCTTTGATTCTTACGGAGGGAACGGCTCTTTTGCAGTATTGTGATGATTTATTGATAGCAGCTCCTACTAAGGAGCAGTGCAGAGAGGACACTATCACTCTACTGAATCACTTGGCAGAGGAGGGTCACAAAGCTAGTCTAACGAAGCTACAGTTTGTCAAACAGCGTGTCACTTTTCTGGGTCATATTCTTACTCCAGAGGGAAAGGAGCTATCACCTAACAGAATTGAGGCAATTGTCAGACTACCGAGACCAATAACAAAAAAGCAGGTCATGTGTTTTTTGGGCACCTGTGGGTTTTGCAGATCGTTCATTCCAAATTATTCAGAGTTGGCGAGCCCTCTAGGCGATATGATTCATGGAAAGGGTCTGATATCGACCGGCAAGGTCACGTGGACGTCAGAGGGAGAGGCGGCGTTTATAACATTAAAAAAAGCGTTACAGACCACTCCTTCTCTGGGAATCCCAGATCCTACACAGCCTTTCACACAGACAGTAGATGAAAAAAACGGTCATATGACGTCTGTCCTCTTGCAGGCACATGGAGACAGGCTCCGCCCTGTAGCATACTACTCAAGCAGGCTCGACCCAGTAGGGGCGGGACTCCCTCCTTGCCTGAGGGCCGTGGCAGCAGCTGAGAAGGCTGTCACAGCCTCACGTGATATAGTGGGCTACAATGACCTCACTCTTTTGGTACCCCATTCAGTCGCTCACATTTTGTTAGAGTATAAGACTAGTCACTTGTCGGCGGCTCGGTATCTCAGATATCATACAACATTGCTTGATTTGCCCAATATTACTGTGAAACGATGCACAGTACTTAATCCAGCAACTCTGCTGCCATCTCCTGGCGATGGAGAGCCACACCACTGTGTGGCAGAGTTAAATGAGATTTGCACACCCAGGCCTGACCTGTCGTCCGTCCCACAAAGTAATCCTGATTTTGTTTTCTATACAGATGGGTCGGCCTCGAGGGATCCAGAGACAGGCAGGGCCAGGGCAGGCTATGCTGTAGTATCTGACTATGAAACAGTGATATCTGGTCCTCTCCCCTCACACTACTCCGCGCAGGTTGCTGAACTTGTTGCACTGACTCAGGCATGCATAAGTGGGAGGGGCAAGGTGATAACAATCTGGACAGACTCAAGGTACGCGTTCGGGGTAATTCATGACTACGGGGCGTTGTGGAGGCACAGGAAGTTTCTCACATCCTCTGGGAAGTTGATTATGCATCATGAAAAAATTCTGGCTCTCTTAGACAGCATTTTATTACCCGCAGCAGTTTCAGTGTGCAAATGCACAGCGCATAGGAACACACGGGACCCGGTGGCGTTGGGAAATAGCAGAGCAGATGCTGCGGCAAAACAAGCAGCAACTCTACCTTTTGTATCGGAGGGGGACCCCCATATTCTAGTTTTAGTTCCCTCTCCTTCCCCATTGGTTGAGGTACAGGATGCCTCCACTTCAGAGGAGAGAGCAGCATGGCATAAAGCGGGGGCAGTATTTGAGGGCGGAATTTGGGTGGGGTCAAATGGTAATCCATGTCTTCCGTCTGCACTGTTTCCAGCGTATGCAAAACTGACGCACGGCCTAGACCATGTGTCGAAGGGAGGTATGCAGGCATTGATTGACACAGAGTGGTACACGAGGGGTTTCTCAGCGTATGCCCAGAAATATTGTCAGGCTTGTGTTATTTGTGTCACCCACAATGTAGGGAGGGGCACAAACGTTCCACCTGCAGCACATCCGCCCCCCACTAGAGCATTTGAACATGTGATGATGGATTTCATTGAATTGACTCCATCAGAGGGAAAAAAAATTTGTTTGGTGATGGTAGACATGTGGTCAAAGTGGATTGAAGTGTTCCCCTCTTCTAAGGCCACCTCTGCTACAGTAGCGAAGGCACTACTCACTGAGGTCGTTCCCCGGTGGGGGTGCCCCCGCTTTCTCAGCGGGGACAACGGGCGGCACTTTTATAATGAGGCTATACGACAGGTTAGCGCGTTTCTTGGGATCAGTTTACGGTTTCACTGTAGTTATCACCCGCAGAGTGGGGGGGCGATAGAGAGGGAGAACGGAACCCTCAAGAACAAATTAGCGAAAATATGTGCACAGACTAATTTGCCATGGACGAAAGCATTACCTATAGCGCTGATGTACATGCGGATGCGACAGAGATCAAGAACTGGGCTTTCTCCTTATGAGATACTGTTTGCCACGCCCCCATGTGTGGGAAGTAGTAACCCAAGGGAACCTCTTCCTTCAACAGCATTGTGTGAAGACGCGTTACTAACGTATTGTATGTCTTTATCACAGGCATTGGAGAAAATCAGGCAGAGGGTGAAAGCAGCGCTCCCGGTTCCAGCCTCTCAACCCCTCCACAAAATACGACCAGGGGACTTTGTGGCCATTAAAGATTTTAGGAAGAAGAACTGGCAATCCAAACGGTGGTTAGGTCCGTTTCAAGTTCTTTTAACCACCCATACGGCTATCCGTGTGGCAGAGAGACCATCCTGGGTTCACGCAGCCCACTGTAAAATCTGTCCGAGCCACACAGAGGCCTCCGATAACGCTGAGGGAACAAATTAATTGGCAGTTAACGTGACTTGTAATCTTAGTGGGATGGGGTGCTCAGCCACACTGACTGTGCGTGTTACAAAGGTCACCTGTTTTTATTTCTCATTTCTTACATCCATCATACTTTTGTCACTCATGACATGCAGGAGGGCAATAGCTGGCCTCAGATTAGGGCCTGTGTTTTTCCCCTTAGTGATCATGTGTATTTTCTCAATTTCAAGCACGACCACGGCCACTCTTCCGGTAGTGACCTTAATCGAGGGGGAGACGGCCACGTTTAGCTTACCATTGGGGGACATGCCGGTGGATATGCGAGATTTTCTTGATGAGAGGAGTAGGGAGGATGCGTCCTCTGAGGATATATTTGGCAAATACATTTGCATAAGCCCTTGCTCCACTAGATCTCACATAATCGCTCACTCCTTACTGGCTCGGTATTTTAATGTTGACACTCCTTTTGGTGCTAGGTGGACCATTTCTGACTCTGACATGATCAGTGATAAGGAGGTTCCCGACTGCCATTCTTCGAGCGGGAGAGGCTCATGTATTAGCCTGGCTATAACAGTAAGATCTGTGGAGAAAATAGATGACGGTTATTGGGTATTAGGCATAGAACGTGCTGGCAAAGATATCATGGTTGTTTTCAGAGTCCTGGTGGCAGGGGGATCAAACACCCTAGACCAACGTCAGAGGACCACCCCACTTCCCCCCCAACCAGGCGACCACCCCACTCCCCATGTTAGTGATATGCAGGGACCGGAGTTCCACGCGAACGACAATTATTGGCTCAGTTGGGCAAAGTATACGGCTCAGTATCACTTACAAGATGACTGCTATGTATGTGCAGCAGCTAGACCAGCGCTGGCTACGGCTCCTTTTCCACTAAATGGAACCAACTCACGTGATGCATCTGAGTGCTTGTTAATGTCCGCCGCGGCCACTATAACAGATAGGTTCTGTCCCGGGCTCAACCTTCTTTTTCCCATTCCAAAGGCCATTTCATCACCACCGCCCTCTAATTTTGCACAGGGGGATTATGAGTGTTTCACAGCAATAAGGTCTGGGAAGAGTAGCCCTAGGGGTAGATTCCCTTATTGCACTTCCACTTGGGTGATGGAGGAGAATGACATTTCTTCATATTCCACTTCGGAGGGGGCTCCCTCTCGGTTGTCACAGCATGTTCCTACACTGTCTAACTTCGCGCCCCGAGCTAGGTCTGACGTGTGGTGGGCTTGTGGCGCTGCAAAAGGTTTGATACAAGTTCTCCCCGCTGATTGGTCAGGCACGTGTAGTCCAGTGATGTTAACGATGCCTGTGTTCATAGGTAAACTTGCGTCCATCGAACCCCTCACAGCTAATCATGTGAAGAGGCGTGCTCTCTCCGCCAGGGGTCCCGGCTTCTCCCGTTTGGTTTGATTCCATTATGGTGCCTAGGGGGGTTCCTGATGAGTTTAAGGCCAGGAGTGAGATAGCAGCGGGGTTTGAATCCATTTTTGTTTGGCCTACTATTAATAAGAACGTAGCCTGGATTAATCTAATATTTTTTAATCAACAGCGGTACCTGAATTTGACTCACTCTGCAATTGAGGGGGTGGCCGAGCAACTCAGTGCGGTTTCTCTTATGACGTGGCAAAATCGTATGGCGTTAGATATGCTGCTGGCTGAAAGGGGTGGGGTCTGCGTGATGATAGGGGTCAACTGCTGCACATTCATACCATCGAATACAGCTAAAAATGGGTCTGTAAGCAGGGCTTTGCAGGGGCTACGCTCACTCAAACAGGAACTGGCTGAGAGTTCGGGTGTTAGTGATCCTTTTTCAGGATATTTTGAGAATCTGTTCGGTAAATGGAAGAGGCTGGCTGCCACAATAGCCACTGCGGTTTTGGTGGTTGTGATTTTATTTGTGTTTGTTGGCTGTTGTGTGGTACCTTGTGTCAAGGGCCTTATCAAACGAGTGATAGACAGGGCAGTGGCAAATACCATGTTTAGAGCTCAGATTTCTCTTTCTCCTTCCGCTCGTTGTGACGCGGGAGGGGGGGAGGTTTCAGATTCATCTGGGGATCCTTCCGCTCGTTGTGACACAGGAGAGGGGGAGGTTTCAGATTTATCTGAGGATGAAGACAGTGTGTGATGTCTGTTTTCCTTTATGTGACAACTTTAGGCGTGGCGCTCTGAAAAAAATGTTGAAGTAGGGCCGCACATTCAGAGAAACTGACAGACACATAGCCGACACATTCTGGTACATTATTTCTTAAATATTTGGCATGTTGAATCGTTTGATGCTGGAATTAGTGTGTGATGTATTTTCTCTTTTTGTTTTCCGAGGGAGAGATGGGGCGTGTCCTGCTGTTCCATTCCCACCGGTGATTGGCTTACACGGGGAGCAGACCGGGCCGGCTGTGGACGCTTTCCCAGCCCATGACTGTTGGACCACGAACAATAGGATGGTGGGTGGGGGGTGATAGGTCGCGTCCGTGGGTAGAGACAGGCTTTTCTAAAAGCCCTCTCGGGAGCATGATTTTTTGGCACGGCGGGACACCTGTATAACAGGGATCTTTTGCTGCCCATTGAAGTTCCAGTGCATCAGAACCCCCCACTGCGACAAGAAGACGAGGGGTAGCATAGTGTTGTTCGTGGTTGTCAAGCTCTGGTTTGTCTACCTCTGAGATGTCCCATCGCTGCAGGGTTTTTTTTTTGGAATGGTGTGGACGTGCCCTGTTTCATCTCCGGATTCTGCAATGTCAAGAGGCAAGTTGTGGTTAATATTACGCATTAGAGGTTGTGTTGTCCTTAGAGTTCCAAGAAAGTTTTTGTGTCTGTCAGTTTTGTTGTTTTTTAATTCCTTTTCTTATTATTATTATTATTCTTATTTTTATTATTATTATTATTATTATTATTATTATTATTTTATTATTATTATTATTCTTATTTTATTATTATTATTATGGCTATTGTTGTTGTTATTATGATATGTTCTGGGGTTTTCGGTGGATGGTTATTTTTCTGCAAAATACTTTTCCTGGGATTTTGTGTTTCTTTCCAGCTTGAGAGGAGAGATGTTTTCCATCTGGACCTGTGTTGTGTTGTGACCAGCGCCGGGATGCTGTGCTGGGTTCACGACTTGGACATTTCATCATCTCACGGTTCACGACTTGGACATTCCATCACCTCACTGGGATGGAGATCCTGTGTTCACCGTCCCTCATCCTGGCCGCCTTTATATGTAGGCCGCTGTCTCCCTCTAGGGGCTGGTGGTAGTAGTTGTTTAAGTGGGATAATTATTTCTGTTTTGTTTTATATGGTGATAATAATGTTGATTATATCATCAAGAGGAGGGAACTGTCGTGGAAATATATTATCATACCATTGTGGTATTGTATGAGAGGGCGCTGTCATCAGATATCAACGTAGTATGTTTCTCTTTAAGAGAAGCACACATTAGCCAGTCAAAACAATTTGGTTATGATCTATGTTGATCCTTGCTATAAGGCCATAAGTGACATTGTTATGGGATCCGCTCTGTTTTCCTTGTAAAGCAGCCATAATAGTCATTTCAGCCAATCCTCAGAGTGATGTTCCAGTTCCTTCCACGTCATATGTATATATTAATTTTGTATTAACGGTCTTGGGGGATGAGAGATCGTCCTCACTTGGTGATCGGACATTTGTTTACATGGTCTGATCTTCAACTGTGCATTCCTTATCAATTGATCTATGTGAGGAATTAAATCTATTTTCTATTTCCTTATTTCAACTTTTGGACTCAGAACAAGTTATTGCTCATTATTATATTATTAATCTCCCACAACATCAGCCATGCCAGCGCAGAGCCCCATTTACTCCCATTCCTGCGGGGGATGCAAGGAGGATACTATAAAAATAATTAGGGATGCTCGATATTGGCTTTTTTACCGATACCGATATACCGATATTGTCCAACTCTTAATTTCCGATACCGATATCAACCGATATCACATTTGAATGCCAATATCGGTAGGCCGATAATATCGGACACCATTTCTCTAGAAATGTAAAAAAGAAAAAAGAAAAAAATTGAAAACCGATACCGATATTTTCCGATATCACATTTTAATGCCGATATCGGCCGATAATATCGGTAGGCCGATAATATCGGACACCCCTAAAAATTATGGAATAACATTTTCTTCTCTGAATGCTCTGTAAATTCCTAATTGACCACCTTTTTGTCAACACCTTGTAGCGTCTATTCAGATTGTTCAGGACACAAATGGGGTTCTGCACTGGATGGGTGCACCAAATAAATGGTAAATAAAATAAATGGTAAATGGTGCATTTATATAGCACTTTAAAAAAAATCCTCACATTCACACACCGACAGCGGAGGCAACCATGCAAGTGTGACAGATCGTATGTTACTCCTCTGCGTTGTGTTAAATTTCAATGCCCTGAGGGAGTTTCGAACCTGGGTCGGCCGCACCGTGGGCGACAGCATAGGCCGCTATACCAAGTGGTGAATTCACTTCTTGGTAACGTGTCTATGTGTCTTTTAAGGGGAAGTGAGTTACAGAACTTGTACAGATGAAGCTTTTAGTATTCCTGGGCGCTTTGCCGCGACGCGCGCACGGTTATATCACGTCGTTTTAATTAATTGGGAACCCAGGGTGCTGTTCTGTTTTATGCCGCCAGGAGGCGCAAAGTCGCCCGGCGCGGCGGCGGTCTATTGATTATTGACTTCCTCATTCAACACTGTGTATCCGCGTCTGTGATTTGCCTAAACGTTATTATTTTGGTAACGTCTTATTTCTGACTACAGTACAGTATGTATTACTATCTATTACTACCTACTATGGGCCAGCCGTGTATAGGTGTAACAGAGTTATAATAGTTCAATGGTTGTGATGGCGGAGTTACAGTAGCGACGCGTCACGTTCCTTTGCATATCGTTTTATTTACTACTACCTACACTATGCTGCTATGTCTACTATCTACTACTACTTTGTATCACAAACAGTACTGTATTTGCAAAACTGATATGTCATAAATGTATAGATGTACACTAGCAGTACTGTCTACCTGTATGTCATGTATGTCATTATGAATTGAAAATGGGGGACCCTGATGTAAACAAGACGAAAGTAAAAATAAAACGTTCAAACTGTTCCAACTTGTGTATTGTTTTCATAAAAGTTGACTAAGATTGTACTCTTGTATTTTGCACTGTACAGTATGTCACAGGTGAGCTTGCTAGCCATTTGATTGTTAACGTGATATAAAAAAAATAATCAATAATTGATTGATTGATTGAAAAGTTTATTAACAGATTGCAGAATGGGTACAGTACAGTACAGCTCAATACATACAATTGTTAAGGGGATGCAGACCAGAGAAAGACTTTCGTCTTGTTTACATCAGGGTCCCCCATTTTCAATTCATCATAACATATATGACATACATGACATACAGATAGACAGTACTGCTACATCTATACATTTATGACATATCAGATTTGCAAATACAGTACTGTTTGTGATACAAAAGTGTCCAGAAAAAGAGTGTATATACATTTGGCGTAGAAACTGTACATTGGAGGAGGTTGGGTGGGTGGGGTGGGGTTGGGTGGGTTGGGTGAGGGCTGTACATTGGAGGTGGGGGGGGTGATCATACGGGTGATCATACAGAAAGCATCCTTGAAGCTGTCATTACAAACAAAGTTTTAGTTTTGAATCACTTCTCTTGTAACACAACTCCTGGTCTACAGTTCTCCTGGTACAGTGTGTAAACCCATCTTAGGTCCCGTCATCTATTAACAGTCTATACTGTAGTTGAGGGGAACCTGTGTCAGAAACAAAAACAAAATTACAAACATCTCAAAACAATCTGGTCAGACTACTGCTTGACCTTACTCCTAGAACCCACCTCACCCCTGCCCACTTTGACAACCTAGGATGGCTTAGAGTAGACACAACTTGCAATGGGCCTGGTCTACAAGATACACTACACGACCAAAGTACCCATGTACATGTCAAAATACTTCCCACTTTCAAAAACACTCTCAAAAAACACCTACGGGAGACTGCAATTCTAAACTGGCCCCTGTAAATGTCCTAACACAACCCCCCCCCCCCCCCCCCCCCAATGTACAGTAAATGACCAAGTATAATAATAATAACTTCGTTTTATATAGCGCCTTTCAGAGGACCCAAGGTCGCTTTACATAGGGGGGGGGGGGGAGGTGACAAATTAACAAACATAGTGGACAGACACAACATATACATATAAAGTGAGAAAGTTAGGGGTTGAAGGCCAAGTTGAAGAGGTGGGTTTTGAGCAGTTTTTTAAATTAGTCCAGAGTTGGGGCGGTGCGGAGTTCTGCTGGGAGGGAGTCAATATTCCAATGTACAGTTTTGCTTGTTCAGTTGTACAGTGTCCCCCACCCACTCTTCCTACCCAACCTGTGAACCTGATGTAAACAAGACAATTTTTCTGTTTGATATCTCAATGTTTTGTAATAAAAAAAATATTCTGATTGGACAAGAGATAACAATTATTTGCATCTTTATTGTAACAAATGTATGAACAGTCAGCAATAGATGTCAAATGATTTACAGTAATATCAAGTAACAAGTGACTTATATCTCGACCATTAGCCAATGGAAATGCATCTTCAGAAATAAGATCAGATAAACAAAACTGATGAATGATGAAATGAGCACATAAAGTGCAGACATACTATAAAATCCTATCTACATGGGTGTTCCAGGTTAGTGTGTTATCGACAAAAATCCCAAGATATTTATATGAAGAGACCTGTGAGATGGACTGTGTGTGGATGACCACAGGCCTGTGGTCCCCAACACCTCTGGGGTCAAACACCATCTCCCCAGTCTTCTTAACATTTAAAACCAGACAGTTATTGTCGCACCAGTTTTTAAAACCTCTGGATTTCCAAATAATAGTCAGCTAGGTCACTGTCATTCTTAATTAGAGCTAAAACTTTATTTAACAGATTGCAGAATGGGTACAATACAGTACGGCTCATAGATAGATAGATAGATAGATAGATAGAAGAAAAACAAACCTGTGCGAGTCTTAATTCTTTATTTTTGTCAATATACTATGCAGTATACTAATATACAATGCTATATTACATCTGTTCTAGCAATGTTGTACCAATGTTTACCATATGTTACTGTTTTACCAATCGTATGCTACAGCAGTAAAGGTGTTAATAATTGGAATGGTTTGAAATATTTTTTTTTAGAAATCATGGAATTAATGTAAAAACACAAAGTATATTTAGATTCAAAGGCAATTTTAATAGCTTTCAATGAATACAGTTTCTCTCCTGTGAAATACAGTTAAAGCATTCACTTTTGACAGCCCTAGTATTTACAGGACATAACATTGTTCAAATAACAATGAAAACATGACAAACTGAATTTAAATAATCCACATCAGTAAAACTAAGAGGCCTTGATTTTCCATTTTAGCTTTAGCATAACAGATAACAGATAACTCCGTCTCTCCCTCACTATCTGGTAACGCATGGTCTGGTGGTTTCATAACAACACTGTGGCACATATTCGTTAAGGCACAGCACACAGTCACAATCTTGTCAATGAAAGAAAAGTCCTCGCCTTCAAATGGAACCAGCAGTTGGACTGGTATGGTATTATGTAGCATGCGATACTTATTGCGTACCAAACCGATCACTCTTTCAACATGGACCCTGAGGTGAGCTATTTGCTGTGTCTCTTCTACAGATTTTGGATCCATCTGGGCACGTCCGCTTGTGAATCCAGGGATTTTCACCGATGCACACATTAATGAAACATGGTCCCCAATGTCAAATCCACGGTCTGCTAAAACCAAGTCTCCAGGCAACAGTTTATTGAGGAGACCACTGTTCTCGGTCAGATGCTTGTCACTTACACGCCCTCCCCACCCTTTGGAAATGAAAGAGATAGACCCCTGTGGTGTAATGCCAATCAGGTACTTAACAGTGTGCTTTTGCTTGTAGTGGGAATATGTCTGTGCCTGCGCTTTCAGATTTGATGGTCTCAGTGCCAATTTCAAAGCAGTCCAGAATAACCGCAACACGATTGCCAAAAGCCTCTACAAACTGATGTGGCATGGTTAGTTGGAGGCAATGTCTTGGGCCAGGCACGTGGGGGCATCATTTGAGCTGTGGGCATCCACTGTGGTGCCGGCGGGGTCTGAGATTGAGGCAATATGGCTCTTGCAAAAGTCCCCATCATCTGCAGGAAGAGTTGGGTGGTGGCCTGCTGCTGCTCCTGCATGGACCTACTTGTGCTGTATAATGACAATACATTTTAATCTAATCTAATCTTTAGACAAGGTTTAATAAGGTGCAAGGTTCAAAGTAATCTATTATTAGTATCAATTTATTTGTCTAAAGATGATCCATGATCCTTTTTGATGACTGCTATGGTAGAGTGTGAACTCTCAAATGGCAACGATAAATACTAGGTGGTGGACAATTAGCATTTCAATGGTGTGGGGGTTGCAGCCATCGCATTCCAATGTAAGTGTCCTTGAGCAAGACGCTTAACCCCCTTAACCCTCCTGCAAGACTGGGTCTCGGGCTGCCTGTCCTGTTCTCCTCCTCCTTCTCCTTCAGCTGAGCCTGTAGCAGTGAAGGGCTTGGGGTAATATGTGGACTGTATGAAGGCATCTGAAATTCTCTCTCTTTAGTATCTTGCCAAATTCTGATGCAGTCAGCCTGCCCTCTCGCTCCTTGTGCCACAGTGGACATGCAGCCTGTCCCGTCATTTGCAGTTGTAGTTGTCTTGCTTCCTCAAGATCAAAGCTCTGGATGTGCTGTGGTGTTGGTATGCCTATGTCTGGAGAGAGGGGCATGGGGATGGTCTTGGTACAGTGAGAGGATACAGGCAGGGATGTTGTTGGGTTGGTCTGTGGTCGCTGCAACAGTGGGAGCTGCAGCGAAAGAAAAAATAAATAGATTAGAAATAATTTGTCTCATTTCTTTCTCTCCCCCAGAACCATTACCATTGTGGTTGGAGCCCAGGCTCAAAACGGCTTAAGATCTTGAGGTAGAAAAATGCTGTTTTTGAGGACTTGATTAGAAATACAAAACAATGAATAAAAAAAATATATATATATTACAGAGGTGTTCCATAGACTCACAGGAATTGTGTAAAAGTGCCCAAATAGTGAAAGAAATAGTAAAATAGTTCCCCTTTAATATGATCTATGTCTCTAATTATCATATTGGCGCATTCTTCCAATTCTCCTCTCACAATATTCACCCTCACTGAACTGAGTCATCTGAAAATGTGCTGATTTGTGATGTCAGAGACTCAGCTGCATGTTGAGACTCACACACTAAGCACAGTTACCATTGTGGTTGGAGCCCAGGCTCAAAACGGCTTAAGATTTTGACAACGGAACAACATATGAAGTAGTGCAGTGTTGTAGTACTCGGGTCCAGGACTTGGACTTGAGTCCGAGTACTGGACTGATTTTCAGGACTTGTGACTCGACTTGGACTTGTGCACTGAGGACTCGGACTTGGACATGGACTCGAGCATTGACTGCATTCGGACTCGGAAGGTGCAGACAAGGACTTGTGAATTGATACATTTATTTTAGTTTTTATTTTGTTATTTATTTAGTTATTTTTTGGTAATAGGCCCTAATCATTTGTAATAAGATATTGATGGCTAGTGCATTTGTTTGGCTATTTACATTTACATTTAGTCATTTAGCTGACGCTTTTATCCAAAGCGACTTACAAGTTCTGTACGACAAGTCATCAGGAAGGGTACAACTCTATCAGCTGAGTAACAATGTTCATCAAAGTGTTGAGTGCTACAGTGTAGGTTAGTTTATTAGGACAAGTGCATGACAGTAAGGTTAGTTAGGGTTAGATTTCTTTATTGTGTCTATTTATTGTGGCTATTGTGTCACAAAGTAAATAAACTCCATTTTAAATGGTGAACGCTGTGTCATTTATGTATAATGTAGACCTTTTTTTATTTGTATGTCAGCTCTTCGACTGCCAGAATGGAGTGGACTCAACCTTGATGACTTGGACTCGGACTCGGGTAATGGGGACTCGACTTGGGCTCTTCTTTGGTGACTTGGACTTGGACTCTGACTCAAACACTGGGGACTCCACACTCGACTCAGACTCGATATTTAGTGACTCGACTACAACACTGAAGTAGTGATGTACTGACTGTACACAGTACCAACGGAACAACATACTGTATGAAGTAGTGATGTACTGACTGTACACAGTACCAACAGAACAACATACTGTATGAAGTAGTGATGTACTGACTGTACACAGTACCACCAGAACATATGAAGTAGTGATGTACTGACTGTACACAGTACCAACAGAACATATGAAGTAGTGATGTACTGACTGTACACAGTACCAACCGAACAGCATACTGTATGAAGTAGTGATGTTTTAATGATTGCTCTACATAAAGCAACTTTGATATTTCAATTCTTACATTTTCCATCTCCTTACCTGCACAACCATAAATTCTTTCTTTTCAAAATCCAGCTCCAAGGGTTTTTGGACCATGAGTTGAACTTGAGTTGCGCTTTCTGCAACGGTAAACACAGGAACTACGGCGAACACATCCTTGACGTCTCCAGCCAGGGTTAGCTTGCTTTGTCCTCCCTGCACAATAAACATAATGATTCATACTTAATCACAAGTAACCACTCAGGTCTTGTTATGTGTCATACAGTTGGACAGTACAACAGGACAACATGGTCTCTGCTTTTTTCATTGAAGTGTTTTGAAACAGTGATAATAATTATATTATACAGTATATACTGTATATATATGTATCTATAATTGTTGGATATGTCTGCATATATCCCTCCCTATTCACATACCTGTATAATAAAATTTAATAATATGTACAGTATATATTATATCTATATCTGTATATATCCCATACCTACTCTCAATAGTTATACCACTGGCCAGCATGGCTTACCACCATATTCTTATATTCAGAGTTAATTATATTGTTTACACTGCTTATTTGTATCATTACAATAGTTGTATTGCCTATATTAATGTATTATACTATTACCATGCCCCTCTCCCATGTACCCCCCCCCCCCCCCCCCCCATGCTACTACTGTATGATGCCCGCATTTCCCCAAGCGGATCAATAAAGGAATATCTTATCTTAGTACATTACCTGTATCACTTTATATAATTATACTGTAAATACATGTTGCATATATTACCAGTAGCTTGTTATATATATCACATTTAATTACTTGTACATTGTATATTATTATTGCACTTAACTGTTACAGTCTGGTACACTCTGGTTAGATGCCAAACTTCTTTTTGTTGTACTGTACTTGTGCTGTATAATGACAATACATTTTAATCTAATCTAATCTAATAAACATCAAATTAGAGACTGTTTTTTTCTTTTCAATATCTCTGTTTTTGTTTATCTTTTTAAAGAATTAAAAAAATCCTGTGACCTGGTCCGCATCTCTGACAGTGATGTCGAGGGGGATGGATCCTGATGAGTGCTCAATAATCTCTCCTGTGAAGGTGTCCTGCGGGACACATGTATCTTCGCACCTGTAGAATTC
This sequence comes from Notolepis coatsorum, assembly GCF_963971535.1. Classification (NCBI taxonomy): domain Eukaryota; kingdom Metazoa; phylum Chordata; class Actinopteri; order Aulopiformes; family Paralepididae; genus Notolepis; species Notolepis coatsorum. The sequence continues at coordinate 63,632,272 of NC_140174.1, forward strand.
GGGTTTGTTGTCGTTTATGTCGAGAATTCTGATCTGTACCTCTGCAGTGGTGAAGGCATACACCCCATGGATGTTCAGATTAGCCTCAGTAGCCTAGAAGAGAAGAGAAGAGAGGAGCGGAGAGGAGAGGAGAGGAGAGGAGAGGAGAGGAGAGGAGAGGAGAGGAGAGGAGAGGAGAGGAGAGGAGAGGAGAGGAGAGGAGAGGAGAGGAGATAATTGATAACTTTACTGCTAGGCTCATATTTAATACTAGTACTACTATTACTACTACTACAACTGCTACACTACTACTGCTACTACTACTACTACTACTACTACTACTACTACTACTACTACTACTACTACTACTACTACTATGACAACTGCTACTGCTAAGACTAGTAGTAGTAATTTAAATCATTATTATTGGAAATAAATAAATAAAAGAGACATGTACCGTAACAATCACAACAACCTCAACAAAACTTCCGTTGCCAATGGTTTCACGGTCGATTTCGGACTTGACTGATATTTCTCCATTATCTTGGTTGATTTAAAAAAGGCATGTATTGTGTTCAATTACACTTGCTTGACTTGCTCACAATATAAACACACAGTAATACAGTAGATGCTTTGTTTTATCCTATCCAAGGGATTCGTTTTGTGACATTAATTCACATTACCTGGCATTAGCAATAGAATGACAAACAGCAAGATGCATGTCATGATGTCAGCATGTATTGTGTTCAATTACACTTGCTTGACTTGCTCACAATATAAACACACAGTAATACAGTATGCTTTGTTTTATCAAGCGCGCACACAGTGTTATATTAACAAACGCATTAATCAATGAATGAATGAATGAAAACTTTATTAACAGATTGCAGAATGGGTACAGTGCAGTACAGCTCAATACATACAATTGTTAAGGGGATGCAGACCAGAGAAAGACTTTCGTCTTGTTTACACCAGGGTCCCCCATTTCCAATTCATCGTAACATATATCGCGCACGCACGCACACACACGACGCACACACGGTGTTATAACCAAATAACGCTCTGATTAACAAATAGTAATATATAGGTTTCTTTAGACTAGAATAAGTTAAATTAACTTACCGTCTCTGGAACGTTTAACGCTGGTCTGTAACGCTGTGGCTGTGACTGAGCTATAATCCAAATGTTGAAAGAGTGCCAACAAAGATCCAAAAACAGTTTAACCTATTGGTAAACAAACGTATTGTTGAAAATATACACTGACTGCTGACATTGTTTAAGATAGTATTGACTAGTTTACATTTGAAAAATAAACGCGACTCCAGTTGCAAAACAAAAGTCTTCTTCTTCTTCTTCTTCTTCTTCTTCTTCTTCTTCTTCTTCTTCTTCTTCTTCTTCTTCTTCTTCTTCTTCTTCTTCTTCTTCTTCTTCTTCTTCTTCTTCTTCTTCTTCTTCTTCTTCTTCTTCTTCTTCTTCTTCTTCTTCTTCTTCTTCTTCTTCTTCTTCTTCTTCTTCTTCTTAGGTTTAATTATTTTATTTCAGCAACATTGCGTACACAAACCTATTGTTACCAAGAAGCATTACACTAACGCTTTCTTTTGATGAAATGAATGGAAAAGAGAGCCGTACTGTACGTCGGCCATCTAATGAAGTTAGATTTGACACATTGTTTACTTGTTTATTGCACAATGTCGCTCTATTGGTTGGATTCTTATTATATATTATTACTATTGTATTATGCACACGTTTAACTTATTCATTCTTTAATTCAGCAACATTCATTCATGCAGTCTGTAGACATACTGTAGGACGTTGTAGCATCCTATGAATGAAGTCACCAGCTGTGCGGAGCTCCTCCAATGAATGAACAAAAAGCCGGCACGTCTGGCAGTTGTCACCAGCTGTATGAGAGCGCCCCCGCTGGTCATTGTTAACATTAACCATGCCAAGCGACGTGATAACAGCAGGCAAACAGCTGCTCCTGGACTTTTCCCAGCTGTATCTGTAAGTCGCTTTGGATAAAAGCTTCCGCTAAATGACTAAATGTAAATGTAAATATGAGTTTAACTCACAGTACCGCTTACTGCCACAGTCACTTAACAACACACGTCCATCGTGACTGTGGATATTACTCACGGACCTCCGTTACACTCACCTCCCTAAACTCACGCCACCTCAGGACATCCGGCTCATACGGCACCAGTGTGACCAATCGTATGTTACTCCTTCTGCGTTGTGTTACATTTTGATGCTCCGAGGGAGTTTTAAACCCGGGTCGGCCACAACGCAGGCGACAGCATAGACCGCTATACCAAGAGGTGAATTAACTTCTTTTTAACATGTCTATGTGTCTTTTAAGGGGAAGTGAGTTTAACTTGCAGTACCGCTTACTGCCACAGTCACTTCACACGTCCATCGTGACTGTGGATATTACTCACGGACCTCCTTTACACAAGGTGCCAACCTGCAAATAGAGAGCAATTAGGTGTCTTGCTCAAGGGCACTTCGACACGCTGCCCAAGAGGAGCGGGAATCGAACAGGAAACTTGCCACTGTCAAATGTTAGTATTTCATTTCATGTGTAGGCTACTATGATAATGTTATGGGTAGGGCCTTTAATCACATTCTGTACCTGTGAATCAGTGTGATGTGACTGGCTCATAGGGTGTTGCCACAGAGGCTTGTGGGTAGCCGGAAGGGACCTGGCAACAGACTGTCACTTGTTGGCCAAGCTGCAAATCCAGAATTCGTCATCATTTTTACTTTATAAAACTAACCCTTATTAACCTAACATGAATAATAATAATAATAATAATAATAATAATAATAATAATAATAATAATAATAATAATAATAATAATAATAATAATAATAATAATAATAATAATAATAATAATAATAATAATAATAATAATAATAATAATAATAATAATAATAATAATAATAATAATAATAATAATAATAATAATAATAATAATAAATAATAATACACTTTATTTTTATAGCACCTTTCATACAAGAAGTGCTTCCCAGCAGCAAGTTTTATTTGTCACGTATAAAGTACATGTAGACTACATTACAGTCAAATGCTTGGTTCTGTATGAGCCCCCTGATAATGTGCTTCATACAGTAAAACAAAGTAAAAAGAATAAAGTCACTATACAAAACACTATACAAAATATACAATATTTCCATCTGATATTATTTATGTCTTAGTATGTCTTGTATGTAGGCCTATGTCTTGCACATTCAAATAAAATGCCTTCATTGATTATCCAACCTCTGAGAACACAGTTATTCTCTCCATTTTTCTTAACTAAGAGCTGTCTTTCTAGGTTAGAGCTGGAATCTCTTTTGAAAGAAGCACACATGTTGGAGTCAACCAGGTGTTATACTAAAACTGATTTAGATCCCCTCTCTCCCTTCCCTACCCTGTGTGGTCTTTCACACTTGAAACTAAAAACAAATACATAATAATAAATATTACATGTTGATGCGTTGTGAAATAGATTACAAAAACTACTTCTCTTGTGATCAGATTCCATTTGAATTATTTCATATTTTATGACAATTTTACACTAATAATGCTGTGTGACCTGGTATGACCTGGCCCATACCCCTGGTTCTGTACCAGCTTTAAGTTTTTATATATGAGTTTGTCTTGCCTCTCCTACTGCTTGTGACGTATACCCACCCCCACCCAGCTGTTAATCCCCTAGCTAGGTTTGTCTAACCTCCAGAATTAAAGTTTAAGAAGCTTTGTTCTGTGCCCACCCCAGCATTCACCATTTTCATCTTATATTCATGTGAGATTCATTGCCCTCATAGAAATAGTCGAGGGTGAGACCTAGATAAATCACAATACCAAGATATCATTGAAATTCCTTTCTCTTAGAAGAGTGTGCCTGGTCTAAATAACCACAGCCGTTATCTCCGAAACCCAACTCTTTAATTGCCCTTCTCTTCATACAGTACACCTCCTTGATAAAAACAGGTCACACATTTCTCCCTCACCCACAACTCTATAAGTGTGTTATAAGAATACATTTTTAAATGCTCCAAAAGCTATTTCAGGAAAGTGGAGACAACATTGACAATGGAGCCTTGTACGCCTCCATTGTAGTGTGGGTCTGTGAAGACTTGTGGTTGTCCGGATGGTTCCTTTAAAGTTTAAGTGTCATCACACTGTGGGGTCAGCGGTGGCCTGATGGTACTTAGAGATGCATGCTTGTGACTGGAAGGACGCAGGTTTGTTCCCCCGTGAAAGTGTGGAGGGCGAAGCAGGGTGTTGCTGAAAAATATTTGTACACAGCAAATCTACACTAGGCAAATAAAGTAAAAAAGAAAAAAGAAAAAAACACACACATCTGCTCATCTTTCTTGCCAAGAAGGACACACAATTATAACACTAATAATCAACCTATAGAAATAACCACTGACTGTATATCATCATCTACTTTGAATAGATCCATACGACAAATAGTCTTGAGTATTGTATTGAGTGGTTCCATATACAATGGTATGTGGTGGTGAAATGGGAGCCAATGCAAACACAGACCACAGACCCCCAGCATGTGCTTCTCATTCACCAGAGTGCCTAGTGACTCATTATACAGACTGGAGCCGTGTGTGTGTGTGTGTGTGTGTGTGTGTGTGTGTGTGTGTGTGTGTGTGTGTGTGTGTGTGTGTGTGTGTGTGTGTGTGTGTGTGTGTGTGTGTGTGTGTGTGTGTGTGTGTGTGTGTGTGTGTGTGTGTGTGTGTGTGTGTGTGTGTGTGTGTGTGTGTGTGTGTGTGTGTGTGTGTGTGTGTGTGTGTGTGTGTGTGTGTGTGTGTGTGTGTGTGTGTGTGTGTGTGTGTGTGTGTGTGTGTGTGGGTGGGTGGGTGGGTGGGTGGGTGGGTGGGTGGGTGTGGGTGTGTGTGTGTGTGTGTGTGTGTGTGTGTGTGTGAGTGAGTGAGAGAGGGGGGGGCAGAGACAGAGAGAGTCAGGGGGGGCAGAGGGAAATGGGAAAGAGGTGGTGAGAGGGGGGGGGGGAGAGAGAGAGTGAGAGACAGGGGGGACAGAGATAATACAGTAATATATATTTGTATATATTATATACTGTACATCCAGAGAGAGAGAGTACATCCAGTCAGTGAAAGTTGACATGTGTTGTTTGACTTTGATCCTCATTTCCTTATCCTTTGACTAAGGAATTCTTCGTAAAAACATGTCACTGAGTTATCTGCTCCATTACTCTTGCGTGGGTACCGTAACACACATACTCAGACCCATTAAAGAAGGAATCTCTATATAAAACACTGCTTTCCTCAGAATGACAATGACGCAGAAAACCAGCAGCTTTCATCCTCCACACGCGGACGACTTTTGGGTTCAAGTTTCAAGTTCAAGTTTGTTTTTATTTGTCACACACTGTGTACTTCACAGTGAAATGCTTTGTTCTGTATGAGCCCCTGAGAGCAGTAAAAAAAGTAAAGGAGGAATAACACTATACAATATACAATACACTTCATGTACTGTGTGCAAAGACTCAGAAGCTCTCGTTGGAAACTGCGTATTGTGCAAGAGTTTCTGCAGGCACCATACAGAGCTCCTCTGGCAAGTCCTCTTGGTGTGATTAATTAGAATGATTATAAAAATAATGGAATAACATTTTCTTCTCTGAATGCTCTGTAAATTCCGAATTGACCAAGATCGAACGTAGATGGAAAACTTTTTTGTCAGTATTTCTGTCCCTTCCCTCTGTGATGTTGTTTTTTTGTCATTGTCTTCAATATGAGCTCATAGAAAACTAATAATGTTTTGGTTTTTAGTTTAATGTATTTTCTGAATCAAGTGGAGGTCTCATAGGCCCTTTGGGGTCTCTTGCCTCTGCTTTGGCACTGATCTCTTAACATTTTTGTATTTGTTCTTTGTATGTCTTTTAAACATGCTAAATTTTATTAAAAAAAAAAAAATTGGGTATAAATGTTAGCCTCCCTTGCCTGTAATGTTGCAGTGAATTATCACAGATAGGAATTCATTGGCTCAGTGTTTTAAACACTGCTCTGTCGTTACTGGAGAAAACTGGCACAGATAACGACACACGTGGATAATAATTTGGATGGAGTTAGTGCCATTTCCCCGGCGACAGTTTCTAGATGGTCCGTTTCAATTATGTCCCTATGTACGCTGAACACACCTCTGTGCAGCCTTTAGACAGATTACTATCAGACTGTTGAGTGTGAGGTGACATTATGTGTGACAGGGGTTCTTGAGGTCCAGCTGAACCGATTTGATCAGGGTTCAGCCAATTTCCTGAGTTCCTCATTCACTGATGCCTTCATTGGTCCAAATAAATTCAAATAAACATGGATTCCATTTTCTGTTTGATGATTTCAAGATGCTTATGTCAAGGGATTTTATGATGTTGTGGATTTTCCACCAGGCTGTTAGTCATTGAGATTGTGGGATTTTCTAAACATTTATGGTGTTTAACTGTGGTGCTTATGAAACAGTTATGTGTTTAATGGTGGTGCTTGTGAAACAGTTATGGTGTTTAATTGTCGTGCTTATGAAATGTAAATCAGATATTGTGATGTCCTTGCAATCAGTCTGTTAAATTATTATTCTGAGGTTTTTATTTGAGTGAGAATCATTCTGAAGAGTTCATTTTAGGTACAATAGTCCTTTTGATATTTGCTATCTGTCCCAGAGCGACAAGTTCATCCAGCGGTGGAGATCATCTTCTATCATCTTGTAAAGTGGGTTGAAATTTTATTGAAACAGATCTGACAGCTTGGGGGAAATGTTGATGCCTATATATCTGATGTTAACAATGGAAAAGGAATGGTATGTTTCAGTATTCCAGGCATTGTTAGATAATGGAAATATTGTGGATTAATGTGATATCTGAGATAATTTATTTATGAGATTAATGGTTTCTTGCATAGAATTGGGTGTAGTATTGACTGTAAGTAAAGTAATATGGCATCTACATAAAGGCTGATCCTGTGCAGTGTATTGAGAGTTTGAATTCCTTCGATTTTGGAGTTATGTTGAATAGTGGCCACTAGTGGTTCAATGAAAATGGCAAATAATGAGGGTGAGAGTGGGCATACTTTCCTGGTTCCCTAATGTAGTTTGAAGCTGTTCTATGTTAATCTGTTGGTAGTGACAGTAGTCATGGGTGAAATTATTATTGTTCTGATGTTTGTTTTGGTAAATGGTAAATGGTAAATGGTGCATTTATATAGCGCTTTTATCCAAACCAGTTTGGTCTGGATGGATTATGAACTGTCTCAATTCAAGTAGCTTTACTTTAATGCTTTACTAATCATTTTTATATCTGTGATAGGGTGCGACAGCAAGACGGTAGGGTTGAGTCTTTGTCAGGCTTCAGTAGTAGTGATATGATATCATGTGTGATGGAATAATGTATTTGTCGTTCATTTTCAATGTTCAAGTTCAAGTTCCTTTTATTGCCACATGGCCAGGCCGGTGGAATTCGAGCACGGTGCAGGTGGTAGCTGCGACAATACACCACAGTCCACAAGGACATAAGAAGACACATGGAACATAACATAACATAAACATAACATAACATAACATAACATAACATAACATAACATAACATAACATAACATAACATAACATAACAGCAGGGGGTCATATGTTATGTCATTCTGATGAACAGCGGGAGGTCTTTTTACCAGAAGTGTTTATATAATTCAACAGGGAAGCCATCACAAAATGTGTTTATGTGTCATTAAAAGTGCAATTAAAAGATGTGTACCTCATTCTTGCGTACCTCATTCTTACATAATGTCATATATAAGTCACAAGCACACTTCACTTCATATATGAATTAGCTCCTCTACAAGCATACTGTGATCACTGTTGTTGTTCTCTAATTTAGTGTCATTGCCATATAAATAGACCCTTGAGAGGTCTTGACACAGCTATGAACTTTGAACCCGAAGTGACTCAGGAGGTGTGTGTGTGTGTGTGTGTGTGTGTGTGTGTGTGTGTGTGTGTGTGTGTGTGTGTGTGTGTGTGTGTGTGTGCGTGTGCGTGTGTGTGTGTGCACAGACACACACACACTATCCTCTCCCAATCTAGCATTGTCTCACACAGACAGACAGACAGACAGACAGACAGACAGACAGACAGACAGACAGACAGACAGACAGACAGACAGACAGACAGACAGGCAGACAGGCAGACAGACAGACAGACAGCAGATAAGACAGACAGAGACACACACACAGACAGAGACACACACACAGACACACAGACACACAGACACACACACACACACACACACACACACACACACACACACACACACACACACACACACACACACACACACACACACACACACACACACACACACACACACACACACACACACACACACACACACACAAGGCAGATCCACATATTGACAGCAAGAATAGCCATAGAGATAGACTGAAAGATATGAGCATAAAAAGACAGACCGAGAGACGGGCTCTCCAGTCAATGACAAACAGATGTTGGTGCTCTGACTATAGGATAGCTGAGAAAAGTGAAATAAGAGCCCTTTGGGGGGGGTGGGGGGGGTCCAGGTCAGAGCTTAACTGTGTGTGTGTGTGTGTGTGTGTGTGTGTGTGTGTGTGTGTGTGTGTGTGTGTGTGTGTGTGTGTGTGTGTGTGTGTGTGTGTGTGTGTGTGTGTGTGTGTGTGTGTGTGTGTGTGTGTGTGTGTGTGTGTACGCGTGTGTATTTGTGTGTGTATGTGTCTTATGGGAGAATAGAACAACACTAAGGAGCTGGACTCTCTGTGGTGATCATTCATAGCCCCATATCCACTCACTACACTACCTACAACAACAAGTTATATTTTCTTATTAAAGGGACAGTTCACCCAAAGTGCAAAAATAAAATAAAAACAGCAACGTATTTTCCCCCTTTCCCATAGTGCTATTGATCCATCCAGATTGTTTCTGTGCGATTCTCCTAGTTTTGGAGATGTCGGCTGTAGAGATATCTGCCAGCACACCAAAGAAATACATTTGAAAAACTCAAAAGCAATGTCCTTTCCAGAAATCATGAGATAATCCACAGGTCTTGTTTGTTTATCTACCCTTTATCTATCCAGGAAGGTCCCATTGAGATACAAGATATCTTCTTCCAGGGAGTCCTGGACAAGACAGCTGCGTAAGCACTTTCACAAAAAAAGAAAGTTACATAACAGAACACATACAAATACAATACATAAACGCTACACAAGGGAACATGTAAAATAGAGAGGCATACAAGCTATACCAGTGATATCCATTACACATTCCACCTCAAGTCAAGGTTATATAAAACAGCAAGATGTTTCCTCTAGGGCAGTTTGTAAAAGACTTGTAAAGCTATTCAAAGGAGGGAGTGCTTCTAAGGTAATGGTATTTTGCAGCTCATTCCATACCCAAGGTGCATAAAGAAAAAGCAGTTTTACCAGGCTCTGAGTGCACCCTTGGGACACAATAAAACAATCAGAGTAGTAGATCTAGTGCTACAGTTCTGCAGTTTAGTTTAGTTTATTCATTCAGCACATAAAACAACAATGGTAGAAACTCAAAACATGAAAAAAAAATTAAATAAAAGAAAAAAAAGAAACAACTGAACAAGAAAACAAACAAAAGGAAGAAAAACAAAACCAAATAAATGAAAACAAATTTAACAGATTTAAGAGAATAAAGAAATGTCAATATAGTCCCGCAGTTGCTTTGTCTCAGAGCCAAGCTCAAGGTATTCTAGAATTTGGGTCCTCTGAATTTGATATAAAAATGGTGGCTAGTAGGAGGTTTGATGATTACTATGGCTAGTTGGATATGAGGGGATGTCAGATGAGAAAATAACTAAATAGGTAAGAGGAAGGTTCATGAATGTGTTACAGTTCATGAATTTGAGGATGAATAAGCATGTTTGGAAAAGGTTTAATTTGCAGGTAGATAATAATGAATATAGTGGTGCAGATGGTTAATGTCTGTTGGATTGAGAAATAATTCTGGATTATGAGTAATTTATATTTTTTTGTATCCACTTTTTCTCCCCATTTAAATTTTTTCTCCAATCCCAATTTCGTGTATCCAATTCTTCCCTCCCCTGTCTTGAACGTTGCTAGACTATGCCTCCCACAGGTCGGTTGTAGTGAGGACAGAAGCCTTGCATCAAGTGTCCCCTCCGGTACACGAGGAGGCAGCCTGTCGCATCTTTTCACCGCAGCAGCTCGAACTGTCAGTGGCGAGGAGTAACGCGTGGGAGGCTCACGCTGCCCCCGCCATTTCCTGATTCCGTCGCACCGGCGTCACCAAACCGACCTGTAGGAGTCGCTGTCCACAACGTCAAATCCCCACCCACCGGCTTTCCCACCCTCTAACACTTGCCAATTGTGTTAGTATGAACGACCGGCCAGCCGGTAGCAACGCCGAGAGCTGGGCTCGAACCCAGCGTCTCCTGCGTTAGAGGCGAGCGCCTTGCCCACTGCACCAATCAGCCGCCCAATTATGAGATATTTTTTTAAGGTACGATGGATATGTAGCAGGCCAGATAATATTGAAATAGTTGATGTACAGTATCTAAAATTTTCAAGATACCAATTTTATTTTCCTTTAATTTATTAGATTAAAGTTAGATTCTTCTTTAAGACTTGCTCTTGTTCCTATCTGAGTACACGCCTGGTCCTGTTGAAAATGCACCACCCTTTGGGTTCTATCTGAGTACACGCCTGGTCCTGTTGAAAATGCACCACCCTTTGGGTTCTATCTGAGTACACGCCTGGTCCTGTTGAAAATGCACCACCCTTTGGGTTCTATCTGAGTACACGCCTGGTCCTGTTGAAAATGCACCACACTTTGGGTTCTATCTGAGTACACGCCTGGTCCTGTTGAAAATGCACCACACTTTGGGTTCTATCTGAGTACACGCCTGGTCCTGTTGAAAATACACTTAATATGTGTGGTTTTCAGTTACTCTGTAATTGATAACGAAAGGTTATCCTATAACCTAGTTATATGAATACTGGCTGAGCGTCTCGCTCTTCTGTGCTCACGAACAAACAATTGCACTTGACCGCACGTGACCAGGCCACACCCCTGCGTCCTACTATATGACGCCGGACATGGTCACACTCTACCTTCCTCACTGAAAACCCAACCAAGTGACCTCAGGGCGCTAAGAGCGAGACGCTCAGCCAGTATTCATATAACTAGGTTATAGGATAACCTTTCGTTATATTATTATACTGGCCAAACACGTCTCGCTCTTCGCCATAATGAGATATGGGGCAGAGCAGATGCATCGCCCGACAAGTGTACCCCCTGAGGGCCCGCAAGCCCTACTACCAGGGGGGAGGGGAGTCCCGTCCACCCGCCCGTCCTAGCGAAGGGGGTGAGGCAGTCAACTCCACCAAAGTGCGAAAAAAAGGGAACCAGAAACCCCTAAAAGCGCACAGTACAGGCGAGACCACGTGTGACAAATCACCCCGTGGCACACACCCACACACCCCTGCTAACCCACCGACAGGCGGGACGCAGGGGAGGTCCCAGACCTCAGAACCGCCTGGGAGACAGAACCCCCAGTCATGTCCATGAGGTAAAATTTAAGGGACCCGGGGAGGACCAGGAGTCCGCAGCACAGATGTCCTCCACGAGGCCCCCCCTAACAATGCGGCAGAGGCCTCCAGGGACCTGTCCAGCCAACGTGTAGCAAAGGGCAATTCCCTCGCACAACCAATGTGACAGGCGCTGCTTGGACAGTGCCTTACCAGCACGAGGGCCACCATAACAAACGACTGAGGTAAACTCCCAAAGCAGGGACATGACATGACAGATGAAGGCTCGCCTCTGACCCACTAGCGTGAGGAGGCGGATGAAACGCCTGAATCACAATATCCCTGGAGCGAAAAGAGCTCCGGATATTCTTTGGCACGAAGAATTAGGCCTCAGAGTCGCACTGCTATTGGTACGAATAGACAGGCACTCAGGCAGCACCGAGACAGCACACAGCTCACCCACGCGCTTAGCGGAGGTGATGGCCAGCAGGAACGCAGTCTTGAAAGACAGCTGCTCCAACGGCGCCTGCTCAAGAGGCTCAAACGGGGCCTCCGACAACCGGCCGAGGACCAGTTGGAGGTCCCAACTCGGAGACAAAGAACATTCCACCGGCTTGAGACGCCGAGCGCCAAGCAGGAAACGTTTCAGAGGGTGGCTGAACAATGTAACGCCCTCAAAACCCACATGACAAAAGGATATAGCTGTGGCGTATACCCTCACCGTCGAGGCCGACAGTCTACCCAAAATAGACTGAAGGAAGGAAAGGACAGCGTCCAGGGGGCAGGACACCGGGTCCCAGCCCCCCACCTTACACCACTCTTGAAAAGTATGCCACTTACCCGCGTAAACTGTGATAGTGGAGGGAGCACGCGCGTTTCGGATGGTGTCGACCACAGAAGGGTCAAGACCCATCCCCTCCAGACTCACCCCCTCAACAGCCAAACCATCAGTGGCTGTTCCAGAACAGGGAACAGCCACAGAGACCCGTGTGCGTGAGAGAGGGTGATGACCAAGGAACAGGCCACGGCGGGGCTACCAAGAGCTGGATCAGGACCGGGAACCACACAGCCATGCCCCGGTCCGGCGCGATCAGGATCAAAGTCCTGTGCTCCCGACGTATCCGCTCCAACAGCTGAGCTATCAGATGTATGGGGGGGAACGCGTACAGAATCCCGGGCAGCCATGGATACATCGAGAAGGCATCCACCCCCAAGGGAGGATTGTCCCCCGACTGACCGAGAACCGGGCACTGGTGAGACTGTCTGCTCGCAAACAGATCCACCGTGGCTTCCCCGAACCGGTCCCAGACTTGTCTGACTATGTCTGGACATAGTCCCCATTCGTCGGAATGTGGACCGCCCCGCAACATCACATCCGTGCCCACATTGTGCTTGCCAGGGATGTAGAGCGCCCTCAGGCTGCGCAGATTGAGAGACGCCCATAGCCAGAGCTCGACCGCCACCCGGTGCTGACGGATGGAGCGTACTCCACCCTGTCTGTTGATATACGACGCTGTCGTCGTGTTGTCCGTCCTGACCAACACGTGCAGAAGGACTGCCTTCAATTCCAACACATTGATATGGAGTGCAGACCAGGGAGCATGGCATGTCCAACTGCCCCCTACTGCGTTGGTCCGACACGTCCCCCCCCATCCCGTGAGGGAGGCGTCGGTGAAGACCGTGACGTGTGATAGCCTGCTGCCCATGGAGATCCCGCTGGTGAGGGTACCAGTCCTCCCCCAGTGGTCGAGATCCCCCAGTATTGACATGGGAACCTTCAGTCGTTTCCACTTGCCTCTCACCAGGTCTATTTTCATACTGGAAAACCACCTATGTATCCTCCTCATGAAGAGGAGGCCAAGAGGGACCACAGAGTGAGCAGATGCCATCATACCGAGTCGGCGCATCACGGACAGCGCCGTAACCGTCCTGCCAGGACGGAGCCCCATGAGCGCGTCGAGAATAGCCACTCGCCGCCGCTCCGAGAGGGTTGCCCTCATGGGCCTTGAGCTTAGAACCAAGCCCAAGTACGCCACCTGTTGACTGGGAAGAGGAGTACTCTTCTCCCAGTTCACAGCAAAACCTAAACTGGTGAGGAATTCCATCACCAGCCTGGTATGAGACCTGGCGACCTCCTCCGACCAGCTGAAGAGCAGAATGTCGTTGAGATAGAAAATAACTCGTATCCCCTGACGACATAGAGGCTCCAGCGCGGTCTCTACGCACTTGGTGAATGTGCGGGGGGCCAGAGAATAGCCGAACGGCAGCCTCTGGTATTCGTACGCTACACCCTGAAAGAGGAAGCGAAGGAATTTCCTGTGAGGAGGGAAGATCGGGATGTGAAAGTACGCATCCTTCAGGTCTATGGAGGTGAACCAGTCTCCCACTCTGACGGAACTTATCAGGTGTTTGACGGTCAACATCCTGAACCGCCTTATCACAATCAGCCGATTGAACGCAGACAGATCCAGAATAGGTCTGACACCTCCAGATTTCTTTGGCACCAGAAAATACCGGGAGTAAACGCCACACATCGCGTCCTCCCTTGGGACCACGATGATGGCTTGCTTCGCTAACAGAGATTGGATCTCGTCGGCCAGAGCTGTCACTGCTGCTGACCCTGACAACAAGGTCTGCACCAAACCTGAAAGCGGAGGGTGGGGTAGCGCAAACTGCAACACAAGCCCCCGCCTCAGCATTCTCTCCATCCACCTCGACATATGGCACTGCTGTAGCCATATGTGATGATAATCCAAAAGTGCACCTGCCGCCACTTGGCGCTGGTCCGCCAGGAACCGTAGATAGGCGGCCCGGTCCCACCCGCTGTGCATTGCCAACCCTGGACCCGCCAACCGCGCGAGCAGGGTGTCTCGTAGAGTCGGGACATCGGACCCTGACACTACTAACGAGGCAATCGCACCCAAGGGGGGACCCCGACAGAAAGGGCCGGTTTGATACGGGGGAAGCTGACCCACTGAACACCTCCCCAGCATGGATCGCTGAGGAACTGTTCTACAGCTGGACATGCAAGGTGCGAGGACCCCACACTGCCCGATAGGGTGGGTTCCTACACAGCGTAGCCCTGCAGTGATATTACTACCACCCAAATCACGCACGCCTGCCTGACCACTGCCGGTCATCCGGCCGTGGGAGGCACTAACGTGATACCCGGCCTGGCGAAGGCGGGGTTGGGGGAACCCGCGCTGTGCCCCAAGAGGCCTCAAGCTCCCCCGCTGACAACCTTTGTTGTTGACAGCCATAACACCAGGCTCACCAAACACAGACGCAGAACGTGTGGCGTGGGAGCCGCTTGACAGCACAACATTCTCACGGACAGACCCAGGCCTAGCCATCAACTGGGTGTCAGCCCCTGTCCCCATGAGAAGCGAAACGTGGGGCCGCTTGCGCTTTATTGAAGGCACGCGGCCCACAACCAAAGGAAACAAATCAGAGCCCTTATCCCGTTAGTGTTGGGGGGGGGAGTGACCGGAGAGCGAGCTAGACACAGCTAGACGGCAACGGTTCTTTAGGGCGTACTCATCTAATGTAGCCGATCCCTTGGCCGCCAAGGCTGTCGGCCTTGCGATCACCTGTTTTCGTTGTGTCCAGGGTATCTCAGGCGGGGCAAACATGGCCGCTGGTTGAGGGCCTTGCCACAGTCGTTGACGAGGCCGCGCTCTCACCTCTGGCTGCGTGGTGCGAGACGGTGTGGGGCCCAGGTCAAATACCGCCCGCGTTTCCGCAGAAAGACCAAAGAGTCCCTCTGCGGAAAGGGGAGCCCTAAGGAGGAGAAACCTTTTCTCCTCCTCAAGGGAAGACTGCTCCAACCAGAGATGCCTGTGAATAAGAGTTGATAGGATCCTGATCCTCCCTGCGGTTATAGCCTGCGACTGAGTTAAAAGTTCTATAACCCCAAAAACACGTGCGATGTTTTCGGCGTCGGCTGGCCCTACAGCCCCACTACCCGACACCAATGTGGACAGAAAAACAGTCAACTGAGCAATGACACTGGTCGCTGCTAAATTCCATCCTGTGGCGGTATAAACTTCATCAGCCCATACCGCCACCTGCCGGGCCGACTCGCCCTTAGGCGTCGGCTTCCGGGTGGGACACTGTTCAACCATGCCAGGGCAAAGGATCGATGATACCTGGCTCTCAAGCCCTGTTGTCAGCCCATTCACCCATAAAAGGGGTAAATAAGCCTCAGCAAAACCCCCCACATTAGATACCGATTGACCTTCAGCAATGAACCGGTTAAGAGGAGGGAAGAGAGGTGACAGCCCATGGCAGGGAACAAAGGAACAGTGACCCAGCATTGTAGCATTAGCATTAGCCACGCGCTCCTGGATAGCTGGGAAAACATCCAACTCAGAGTCATGACGACAATGTTTACCCAGATATCCTGCCCCTTGCGCCAATACACAACTCTGGTTGTCTCACGGGACAACGAGCAGTATCACAAACGCTAGCATTGATGCCTGGCAGCACAGGCCCTACCTGTGCGCGACCTAGCCCGACAGCTAGCCGCCGCGCGACGTCCCTCGATCTGCTGTCACGAGACGAGGAAACCCCAGGTTTATCCCAGAGATATCTCATTATGGCGAAGAGCAAGACGCGATTGGCCAGTATGATAATATAACCACAATATGACTCGTCTCCATTCAGATATATTTCCCTCTCAATATCTAGTCAGGAAACTGATCTTACTTGGAATCGGTTGTTGATCCAGCAATATTGTCTAATGCTGCAAAGTATTGATAAAATCAAGTTTGCTTGGTTTGCTTTGGGTCATTAGAAGATTTTATCTGCAGATGATACAAATACTAAAATGTTCAATGAGCCTGGGTCCCAGGGTAAGGCTGAATTTACTCCATTGGGCGGAGAAAGTGTTACAACCTCTGCCAGTAGCTTATTGCACAATCACTGAAACACAGTGAACTGTGAAAGGCTCCTGTCAGTAAGATTTAAAGAAATTAACTGATGTTGAAATCCCCTGCCGACTATAATAATCTCTTTTCTATGGTTTCTGTTCTTGGAGTTCAACCAACCTCTTCACCCCAGTTTACATCTTATGTAAGAGGGTAAATGTGGTGAGGGGTATGAATGGAGTTTGCAGTCTGCAGGCTTCACTCCATCCAGTAACAGACTACTATGTTGAAATCTCATGTATCAAACAAATCCAAGAACAATCCATTTCACCTCTAGGTTACATCTTATGTAACACTGCAGAATGGGCTACATTCACACTGCAAGCCTTAGTGCTCAATTCAAATAAATTTGATTAGCTAATTCCGATAATTTTTTTCAGTGTGAACTGGTCACGGTCCAGAACTAACAAAACAATAACAAATATGTTGTACGTCATGTAGCAGGGTGGATTATCCCTGCTTCGTGGGAACGGGTGGGCACAATCACTGGGTAGCGAGACACAGTAGAGCTCTGTCTAACTGCACCTCTGTCTTTGAGTCTGGAGCTTCAACTGGAGGCTGGCAGTGCGAGTGGATGGGGCCCGGGATTTACCAACCTGGTCTGGTACTCTGGTCTTCCTCCCCTGCAGCAGGGCGGTCAGCAGTACTCCCCAACACGCTCCCACTTCCCCCAATTACTCCTACAACCCTCCCACACCTAGTGACTGAATTGTAAATAAATAACTTGGTTCCCCCCGCAAGCAGTACCCTCCCTCAGTGACACTAGAAACCTTACAATAAAAAGGGAAAGGTGGAATAGGAAGGGGTTAATGGCATTAACGTTACCCACACCAAAAGAGTTGTTAAACGGCTCATGAATGGACACGCACACAGAACTCCCATCTAATTCCTTAATGCTATTTTGTACTGTTCAGTTACAAGAATGGATGGGAGTGCTCTAATGGACGGTAGTCCTACCATAACTCCATGTGTAACTCAATACCTTATGTCTACGTATATTCCACACACACCTCCGTGTTAGTGCCTGGAGTAATATACTTTAATGTGTTTTACTCCTCCCCCACGTCTGGATCAACACCCTGTATAATATCTCTGACAGGCTTTAATTATACGGCAAGAATAATACCTCTCTAGGCTTTACTTATAAGGCAACAGGTCTGTAACCTCCCTACAGGGAAAGGGTTAATTAGATGGGAAAATATTATTAAACACAAACAAGTTATCACACTCAAAAGAAATCAAAATGTGGGCCCACTTTACCAGAACAAAAGTCCTATGCTAATGCCGGCATGTAATGTTTGGGGTACCCCTTAGGAACTGTAGTTAGCAACGTTAACTTCGCCCGCAGGCTGCACCACACTGTGTACTGTGTAATAGCTCCGGAGCATAGATGCTCAATTGTACTCAACCAAAATGGCGGCCTCGCCGCGCCACCGTTGTCCGGAAGGCAAGATGGCGTCGAACGCTCTCGGCGAGGGCGCTAGCAAGCGGGGCTGCAGCAGAGGGCAGTGTTGGGCTGAGAGCGTGTGCTGGGTGGTGGCGACCTCTGTTGGTCGGGACGAACTCCCATGCTCTGAAGGCAGCCTGGTGCAGATCTGGTTGTAGACAGCCGGAGCAGACCGGTTGTGGACGGTTGGTGTTGGGTCGACGCGCATTTATAAGCTTGCCCTCACTAACACTGCAGCTACCCTCAGGGTCCCAAACAGCCCTCCTGCTAGACGGGGTATATAATAACGCAGGGTGTCCCTAAACACCGGTCCTCTTCACGCCACGCTGGCGGGGCGCCTCCATAGAGGGGATAGCTTTAACTTAAGCCCAACTCGGCTATACCGCCTTTGTTCTAGGATAACTCGTTTTATATCACTAGGGATATTCAGGAGGGAAACATGCAAGCCGCTTCTACGTTTACGGTTATAGGATAACCCGTCGTTCTTGGTGGTTCTTTAACGGGGCTATTCCAAAGCACCTCCCGTTGTAGCTGCAACCGTTCACGGCGACGTCCCAAGCCGAAGAGGCTCGCCTTCCCTCTTCCGTCCCCATTTACTTGCTCCCCCGGCTCTCTGGTACGCTCTCTGCCTGCCACCACCCCCTGCTGGTCGCCAACTAGCCACACAGGGAGGCTGGGTGAGTGAATATGGTCCAGCGATACTGTTCATAATCCATATTCCAGCGAGTAGACCAAGGAGGAGCCTGCGTCATTGTTCGAGGGAATATTAATGGAAACTAATTAGAATGTCTTGGTGCACAAAGGGGAGATAAAAGGCAAGTCAGCACTTCTGAATAATAGGCATATTTTCAGGATGCTACAGTCAGTAAATGACATGCTTTCAAACACAGACCGGTTACGATACGACCCCTTGCTTGTGCAGAAGTGTCACCCCAAATACTTATGAGGTCTAACACCTCACTGTCCCTCCATTGACCACCTCTATCGCAGCTGTGTTCCATGTTTGTGTTCAGAGTGACTCCCTCCAGCGCAGAATTGTGACAAATGTCGATATCTTCTAGAGGGACATAAAAGTCACATTATTATTCAGACATGTATCTGATTTAGGACCACATATTATGAAAGTGGCCCATATCAGAATTGAAAAGATCAGATGCCATGTGATTTGTGCTGTTCCTGACAATTATCAATTATCCTAGTCCCAGCCAATAATCTAGTGTGTGATGTTGGTCCAATCATTTTGTGTGATGCTTTGATCAACTCCTGAAACTTAATGTTAGTGTCAAACACATTCGGGGCCATTGGGATCCGTCTAATCTCACTCTATAAGGCCAGCTTATCATAACAACCTTTCATTGTGCGTGAGGCTGTTTGTAGAGCAAAATCTATACTTTATATTATTGCTATCTGTCCATTGTCATTGTCAATTGACACTATAAACTGTCCCTTCAATATGCCTTAAATAAATAATTTTTTCATCAATACGTTCCCCTTTTATAGCGTCGTGAATATGAACGTTATAGCAGAATGTTCTGGGGAATTTCCTGGAAGGCGAGTTACAAATATATTATTTTTTTGTATCATTTCATTTGGGCTGTGGGGGTGCTTAATGTCTGAAGGAGTCGACTGAAGGCTTTTTGTCCTCTGCAAAAGCATGCAATTGGTCCACTGATGGATACATCTTGATATTTGTCTAGTCTAGTGTGTTCATTAGATGGGTGAAATCCTCTTTCAGTGCCTCTGTGCCTGTTTTCGTAGGCAGTTAGCCTCTGGTATGCGTGCCATTAGCGTTAGCCACGCTTCTAGGCCTCTTTTCTTTTTATAATTATCTATTTTTTTTTTATATATATATATATATATATATATATATATATTCGACTAAGAGGTTGGCCAGTCGACTACGGCTCCTTTCGACCGATTAGTCGACTAATCGACTAATAGGGGTCAGCCCTAGTAACAGGGAACACTGCATTATCGAGACAGCGCCCCTACGAGGATCTGGCCGGTAATGCACTTTTCCGAATTCCAAGAGTAGGGTAAATCTGCAGCGCCGCTCGGTGACATTGAGTAGGATATTACAATGGAATAAAGGCCAAAACAACCTTACCACGTATATACTGTATACGTGGTTGGCCCTCAAGCGTTGGATCCGAAACACGTATATATACACGTGGTTGGCCCCGAATGTGTAGAATGCACACTGGCCATGCACACACCACAAGAATACTCTTCTATTTATAATACCATCTTGCCGGCATAGAATTGTCGATACTTGTACATGGTTAATTGGTTAACATCTTTATTTGCACTTACCCTTATGTGAAGTAGGTGGGTTGGTCATTATCATTATTATTGTATTTTTAACACCATGTAAACATCAGGTTAGTATAGGTAGGTTATATTGTTGGTATTTATGTATTGAGGTGTGTCACCTTGTTAATTCCCCTTTCTGTTTCCCCCTTCCCATGTGTCACCCGCCCCTCCCTCTCTAGAGAGTGCTGATTGCCCGAGGATGTGGCAGCTGAGGGCAATCACACTTTAAGGGGCGGGTGGATAAAACCTGGGCCCTATTCCCAGTACCTGGTTCAACTAAGTCGATCAAAAGTCCCATTAACCAGATTAAATTAACCCGATGTTTGAATCCAGGCTTTCCCTGTTCCTCGAACGCTGATTCAGTCTCGTTAATTCGAACCAGATTTGATACTCAGGATAATTGCGTGCGGCCGCCTCACCTGAAAAGTCAGCAGGTGTTGATCGCAGAAATCCGGATTTTTGAACGGCATTGATTGATTTATTGATTGAAAACTTTATTAACAGATTGCAGAATGGGTACAATACAGTACAGCTCAATAGCCTCGCAGACAAGTTAAATGCCTAATCTATAGGCTAATTTTAAATCCCTCATTACCCCAATCAATCAGATTATATTTATTTAAATGTGCCTGCTGGCAGTAGGCTTAATGGAATGAATAATCGAATGAGATCTTGCTAGCGAAAATAATTAGTTCAACTCTTTCAGAATAAGTAGATAAAAACAAGCCCAAAGACTATCTAATTGATACGAATTAATAGATACTTATGAGGATATCTGTACTGTATGTGCTTAGGTATCATGTACTATATAAATACATGGTTCCCAAAGTTTTCAAGGCGCGACCCCCGAAATAACGTGTCAGAGAGGCTTGGAGGCTTGCAGTTTCACCATTTACTCAGGTTTTAATCTGTTTCGGACATCATCCATACATGCATTGAATTAATTAACCTTTGGTTTATACCAGTGACACCAGTCATGTTAATCACCTTCTTGTTCATCATCAGATAACAGTGCTTGAACAGATAAATACATTTTCTCGAATTCATTCATCAAAACGTCAAAGGCTTGCAATTGCTCATTTATTTTCTCAAATCACGTCCACATCATCAAATCCGTCAAACAGTGCATCTCCTCAAACATTTTAATCCCAGTTACAATATCACAATAACAATGATACAATTCAACAATCCACATATTCAGATTTGTCATAATTCACATACACAATCCACGCATTAAGACGCTTCAATTTATGCTTGAATGAAACACAATCCGGGCGCTCCGTTAAGCAAATACATCCACAGCGGAGAATATGAAACTAATCAGAGCCAAACGCCCGATAGGTTTCATTCATTAAAAATATCCCCGCGGGATTCACATTTGCAATGCGGCGTTATTAAAATAACCACATAGTGTGTATCGCGACTCCGAGCGCTGAATATATGACGTGCATTATTTAGGACAAAGTAAATCCATAGGCTGAATATGATTTATTATGAGAATTTTAGGTATATTATTTTACATTTCAAAAGCCCCCTCTAGAAAAACGAAGCACAAAAACATAATTCATAATGGTATGTGGCGCGGCATAGCTCAACATATCAAACCAATTGTTCATTTTGTGATAAAAGCACCAAATTTGGCAGATGTGTTGATAGATATATTGGGAACAAAACTGGATATTGGGGCATTACAACATAGCACCTTGGTGGCCGTGGCAGGCATTTTTCAAAATGGCCACCAGTGCTTGGTCAAACTTTCCTATCCCATTGGATTTGCATGCAATAACGGGTATAATCTAGATCCCACTAACCCTGATAACCAAATAAAATACTCACTTACCATTCTAAGGACATTTACAATTTTTTTTGTAATTTCATTATATTAATAATATATAGTGGCATGAATCAGTAAAACAGTTATCGTAGCAGGCTGCTTAAAGACGTAATTTCCATATTATAGCATACTGTTAGATCCTGATCAATCTGGCCAGTATCACGTCTTCGTCTGTTTGGCTCTCCATCCAATTCCTCTGCGTTGTGTCATTTTAATGGTCCTGACGTCTCCCATACTGGCTGATAAGATCCTTATCTCTCCCTGTTAGTACTATCCTCAAACCATAATAATTCTCCACCTACGTAAGAATTCGACACTCCGACACAGCGTAATACCTTATGAGGAAAAGCGTTGTTTATTGCTATAAACAGGAACCTCAGCTCAGATGTTAACAGATTGTATTGTCCTTGAAAAGTCTATTCTAATGATCTTTCGGTGTGTTCAGTCTGTTGTCCTTTTGCTATTCAGTCCGATAGTGGTCAGGCCTGGTCGTCAGCCTAACCCTCCTCGCGTTAGCCGAAGCTAATGATGATGTGGCATTCTTCCCCCCCCCCCCTCTCTGTGATGAGAGGAGAGAGTATCTTGGTCTCTTCCCTCCTGTGGGATTCGTTTCTTTGGTCTCCCAGATTTTTAGTCTGCCCTACACCCGGAAACACCTTTCGACTTATAGATCTTCGTCGTAGCAACGACGGCCCCGCCTTCCCTCTGTCATGCGACGTGCTAATAACCTTTCACACCATTAAACGTTTCCTTAAGATGAACCTCTCTCCCTCCTGCTCTGGGTCTACAGTACACTCGCTCTTATCAATGTTTTGTCTTATATTGGAATTCAAAACAAACACCCTCCTCGCGGCCTGTGCCTGTGATACCGCTTCTTCTCCACCGTCAATATCATCCCGTGATGATAATGATATTACCCTC
Source organism: Notolepis coatsorum (assembly GCF_963971535.1). Taxonomy (NCBI): domain Eukaryota; kingdom Metazoa; phylum Chordata; class Actinopteri; order Aulopiformes; family Paralepididae; genus Notolepis; species Notolepis coatsorum. Next base: position 63,655,256 of record NC_140174.1, read on the forward strand.
TTAAAGCAGTTTATAAACCAAATATACATTGAAAAAACCACCATTTTCTCTCAATACTAAAGTGCAAATGTTATTTATTTAAGTACAGTGTATGGGGTATAAGCTGGCCCCAAGCTTACATTGCAAAAGCAAAAAAAAATGTAAATGTAAATTTCTTTTTTAAATTTTTATATATTATTATTATTATATATATTTTTTTTACCACATGGTGGTGCTGGCGATGAAGAGAACTCTGTGAATCAGAGTGTGGACAAAATGTCCTGGGCTGCATACCATGCAAGTTAACAGCTTGCTGGAAGAAAAGTAATCTGCCCAAGTGCCCTACTACCCCTGTTCCACGAGAGTGCCCACACAGTGGCAATGATCAAACACTCCATGGATGTAGTCAGAAATGCAGTTCAACATCTGGATTCTGGGCAGACACCAGTAGTAACATTTGATCAACCCCTGTATGCTATTGCCAAGCAGATCCAGTGGAAGTGGCCAGAGATGTATGGGGAAGACAAATTTGTTGTGATGTTTGGCGGCCTGCATATAGAGATGGCAGCTCTGAAGACCCTGGGTGATTGGTTGAAAGGCAGTGGCTGGGTTGAAGCACTGGTACAAGCAGAGATCACAACAGCAGGCACTGCTGACTCCTTGCGTGCAGCATATGTTGCTCGCACCTGACGTTCCCACCAAGTCGCAGTGGCTGCACTATATGTCCTGCAGTATCGGGCCTACAATAACCGTGATACAGATACAGAAGATGCGCCTTTGGGGTTTGATGAATGGTGCTCAAGGAGGGAGGAGAGCTGCGCTCAATTCCAGTACTGGGCAACAGTCATGGCATTGGAGCTGTCTTTACTGGTCTATGTGAGATCCCTGCGGCAGTCCTTCAGCATTTACCTCGATGCTCTGACAGAACTCGTCCCCTGGTTCTTTTCTCTGGACCATACAAACTATGCCCGCTGGATCCGTTCATCTTTGTGACATGACTGAACTACCAACAAGACACCCAGATGTTGCCAGAGAATTTAATGTAGGCAATTTCACCATTCAGAAGACCAATCAGGTCTTCTCGCCAATCCCCATTGATCAAGCACATGAGCAAAATAATGCTTGCATCAAGAGTGATGGAGGGGCGGTAGGTCTTCCAGACAACCCTAGTGCCCTCAGACGGTGGATGGTAGCTGGCCCTGAGGTTGCAGTGCTGATTGAGGACTTTGAAGATGCTCACCAGCTCATGGGAAGACAAGATGGGGTGTTCCACCATGATCAGACAGCAAGTGTGCAGAAAGCATTTAGAAAAGATGTCTGCTCGCTCGTCAATGTAATGGAAGAACTGGGCAACCCATTCGAAGAGGAGAGTGAAGACCTGCTTGTCCTTTACAGCAAAGAGATTGCAGATCCATCGGCAGTGGAGACTGTTAAGAACACACAGAAGATTGGCCAACAACAGTTCCAAGCATTCACAAAGGAATGTATTGTGGAGAGAACAAAACCCATTGATGACACAATCCACCGCAACCGGTTGAAACGGTTTGTTGGCTCAACGCCAAAGACGGCAAGTAAGGAGAAGCAGCAGCTGACATCAATGAAAAGTGATGTTGAGTTGTTTTCACGACTCTACATTAGCTGTCAAACAAGAGATGGAAACCTGGAAGACTTCTTCCAGCATGAGAACCAAGCTGTGAGAATGGGTTTTAAGCAGAGCCCAATCGCTGAACACAGGCGAGGAGAATGGAGCGTTTCAGGTTGTTTTAATGGTATTCCCAAGTAGGCAAGAATTACATCCAGAAATGTACAACAGATATGAATTGGGGATAAAGGGAGCAGGTGCACTCCAGTGCTACTGCAGACGGAAGACACAGGTCCGTGTTGAGAGAGGGAGCAGGAACTCCTTGGTAGGCTCCAGGGGGTCCAGACAGGGACACGCGGGCACAAGAGAGGAAAGTTAGAACATGGAATAATCACACAGGGATGCCTAGCAGGTCTTCGGACTAAGGCGTCGTACCTAGGTAATGATACTAACACCACAACGACTTCTGGTCAGCGTCGTCCGGTTGAAGTAGGGTCCTCATCATCAGGGGATGGGATACAGCAGTGAGGAGTGAGGTGCCTGACAGTGTGTGAATCAGGGGATGAGGTGCAGCTGGGTTAAGTGACGGGAGGTGAAGGGATGCTGACCATAAAAGGGTGTGAAGCTTCCGTGGTGGATGGAAGGGAGGATGAAGAGGAGTGTGTGGTGAATGTGAGGGGAGAAGGAGGAGGGGTGAAGTACGCTCTCGCTGTGATTATGACACAAGCATGGCCACCAGCACTCTCTGATGGAGGTAGATTACGACTTGGGACCAAGAGTGACCTTCTGAAATGCCTGGAGGACATGTCTCCAGCTCAGACTAAAGCCCCTGCTGCTACCTGTGTAGTTCTTGATGGAGCTGCCATGATTCAGATGATGAAGCCAGCAGGTGCCAAGACATTTGATGAATATGCCCAGCAGGTTTTCATCCCATATATCTATTCTCAGCTGTGCAGTGTTTCACCCCCCCACCCCCAGCCCACCAAATGGACCAAAGGAGATCCCAGATGATGCAATGCACATTATTGAGAGGTTTGTCATACTTCTATTTGACAGAACCAGCACCTGCACCAATGTGAACCAGGCAAGAAGGAAACTCTTTCCACGTAAAAGCTTGGCACAGAAAATTCCGCCTACCTGGTGGAGCACGTCAAGAGAGCAGTCTACCAGGGTGGTCACATCTGGGGGAAGACACTGCTTCCATACTATGTGCTGCCATCACCAATTGACTGGGGGTGGGTGAAGACAGAAGGAATGTATGAGCCCCACTGGAAGACATTGCCACAAGCATCACAATCCTGCCACGAGCTGATCTCTTGTGGCTGCAAGAGTGGTTGCAAAAAGCGCTGCAGGTGCAAGAAGGCTGCACTTAATTTATATATATATTATATATTTTCATTCAATGGTTCTTTCCCATATCACATACTGTTTGATAACCTGGTCCAATTCACATTCGACCATTCTGAAACCACTTCAATCACTATACAAACAAGCAATACAAATTCTAGACAAGAAACCATTCAGGTACCATCATTGTCACATTCTAAAAAAATATAATCTACTCAGTTGGGAAAACCTGACTCTATATCAAAACGTCTGTCTAGTTTTTAAAATAAAGTGTGGATTGGCTCCTCCTCCTTTGTCTGGTTTCATCAACCTCAAGTCTGCCTCAACCAGGAACACTAGAGGTGCGGCAAAGGGGACTGTACAATCCCTTTAAAAAAAAGTGTATTTGGCCAGGCCGTCTTTTCATACAGAGCATCCCACCAATGGAACTAAATTCCTCAAACAATTAGAGCAGGGCTATTCAACTGGCGGCCCGCGGGCCAGATCCGGCCCGCGGGATGATTCTGACCGGCCCGCCAAAGATGACATGATAATAAAAAAAATAAAAATAAAAATAAAAAAATATATATTTTTTTAATATCTTTTTTTTCTTTTTTTTTTACTTTTTTCTTTCCATGTCAACGTTAACACGCACAATTGAGCCAAAAGTCACTCAATTAATGACAGATTTCATTGATAAATTGAGGGAAAACTTTGCAAGTCGATTTGATGAATTTGACATGTCCAGAGAATTTATGCATTTTGTGAGCAACCCATTTGCTATTTCCACAAAAGGACAAGAGTTCCTTGCATCACTTCACATTGATGAAGGTCTCCTGCAACTTGAAATAATTGACATGCAAGCATCATCTGCTCTGAAGCAGGCACTTGAGAATGAATCCACCACAACATTTTGGATAAAGTGTATTCATGTCAAGACATTCCCCAAAATAAAAACGCTGGCAATATCTGTGCTAACAATGTTTGGCTCAACATACACCTGTGAATCCAGTTTCTCTCACATGAATGCCATTAAAACAAGCAACGTGCCTCCTTGACAAATGAGCATTTGCATCACTGTTTGCGGGTAGCCCTCACTTCCTATGAACCCTCTTTCTCTGCCATTGCCCAGTCAAAGAAGTGCAATCGCTCTCATTAGATGTGTGTATGTAGGCTAGGCCTGTCTGCCCCCCACCCCCCTGATGTTTGAGAGTTAAGAGTGGACAATAAGTGCTAATAAGATGCTGTGATTTGCTGTTGTTGCACAGACATGAAGCACTTTTTCATAAGCTCAGCTGCACTATAAATGTGTTTTTTTGTTCAAGTGTTGATGTTAGAATGTTCAGATGCACATCATGCACTTGTTTGTTTTTTATTTAATTTTTATATTGAAATGTTGAAGAGGAGATGTTGCAGTTGTTGCACAGTCATAAATGAAGCACTTTCTGCAGGAGATGTTGCAGATGTGGCACATAAATTAAGCACTTTTTTTGAAAAGTATACTACTTTTGCAATGTAGTTAAATAAAAGTTGTGAAAATGTGGTTGCGTGTTGTGTCAAGTGTACATATATTCATAGCACGGGGAGGCGCCGTGGCAGTCCGGCCCCTGGCCCCTTGGGTTTCTGACAATGTGGCCCCCTGAACAATTTAGTTGAATAGCCCTGAATTAGAGTGTCCACATCATACCATTCATTCAAGTGCAGGGTTAGGGAATGGCTCATTGAAAACCAGCACTGTCAACACTGAGGTGTCTGTGTGTGTATGTGTGTGTGGATATGGTGCGTCTGTCTATGTCTGGGTCTTTTAATATGTCATGATGTGCTCTGTCCTTGTGTCCATGACTGTATTGTGACCTGTATCCCTATCGTATGTCTATGTGCTTTTGTTCTGTTTTTATTCTAATGTTATTTATCTTTGTTTTTATTTCTAACCTTTTTTGACACAGGATTTTAGCCTGTACCTTCTGGCAGGGGGACTGCCAATGGAAATTAGCCTTTTGGCAAAAATTGGGTGCATTTACCTGTAAAATGTTTATTAATGTACACTGTCCCCCTTGAACAAATAAAGCAAACCTAACCTAAACCTTCAGTGAGTGTACAGGCCTCTGCTTCTGTGATTGAGAATGTGCCAGTTGAACCCTGTTGAACCATTCTTCGCTACAGTTTAATCGGGCAATAGGCCCATCACCATTTTGTGTGTGTGTGTGTGTGTGTGTGTGGGGGGGGGGGGGTGGGGGGGGGGGGGGGGGGGGGGTAAAAAGGAAAATGTTTGATACTGTTTTGTAAATTGTTGTATTATTTTTTATATAATAATTATGAAAAAACATTAATAAAACATGTTCTTCACTTTAAGTTGTATGTAAATACTATTTGTGGTGTTAAAAACATGGAAACAATAGCTTTGGTGGCCTAAGTGTTCTATGCCAGTAATCGCTGGCAGCCATTTTTGGAAATGGTTACCATGGTCACCAGAATGCCAATCTGCAATGCCCCAATATCCATATATTTTCTAAATATATTAAGCTAAATGTACCAAATTTGGTGCTTTTATCACAAATTGAACAATAGGTTAGCTATGCCGCGCCACTTAAATGGGATCTAGACTGTGAGGATTATTTCAGCAAGGGAGCTGGCATTTCTTTGTGAGGGCGTGGCCAGTTTATCGAGCTAACTGAACTAAACCCTGCGCTGGACCAGGTTCAAACTTTCTGATCTGTTGCCATAGTGATTTAGACAATCGCACTTCGAGGAACGGAAAGGTCTAGCTTAAATCAAGTTATCATAAAAATATCCGGCTAACTCAGTTAGCCAGGTACGAGGAACAGGGCCCTGGGATGCGACACACACTCAGGGCGCTTTTTGCCATTGCCACTACGTGTGTGGACTTGATCGTTGGGTTGCCTATTGCCACTGAAGTGTGGATGAATATTGTGTTGGCCTTTGTATTTTCCACTGTTGTATGGAATTATATATTGTGTTGGCCATATTGCCACTATTTGTGTGGACTTATTGTATTGTGTATTATTTCTGGGTGGTTCCCAGTGCCAACCTTTTGGCTTGTTGGCTTGTGTCCTATGATACTTCTTTATACCTGTGTTTGTTTAGTGTTTTCCCATTTTGCTTAGTGTTTGTTTGGAAAACGTCTGTTAATATTTCTTCCTGTGCTTAACTCATTCTGCGGCAGCTATTAGTCGGGGCCTGCTGTAGCTAGGCCGCGCTTTAAACGATAGGACTGCGTCACCTTGTTTGTAGAGCTATAGGGGAGAGTGGGGTAAGTAGTGCAAATTTTTACTTAAAGTGCCTTTAAAGCAAGGGGATTACAGTAATGCCCCCAACTAAAATATGTACACATAGTTTAGGATGTTACTCCTCGCCACTGAGTGTTCGAGCTGCTGCGGTGAAAAGATGCAACAGGCTGCCTCCTCGTGTACCAGATGGGACACGTGATGCAAGGCTTCTATCCTCACTACAGCCGACCAGTGGGAGGCATAGTCTAGCAACGTTCAAGACAGGGGAGGGAAGAATTGGATAATACGAAATTGGGATGGGAGAAAAATAATAAGAAAAAGTGGATAAAAAAAATATAACAATAAAATACAATAAAGTAATATATATAGTTAATAATTATAAGTTGGGGCAACTTAACAAACAAAACATCTGGCACAACTTAACCCAGGCACTTGGGCACAAATCACCCCAAGCCTACCATTTTGAAAAAAAATGCATCCCCCAGCTGTTTTGAGCTAGCATCATGCTAACTGTATAGACTCATGGTGTAGCTTACTAAAGCACTAAAACATGTGTGAACTGTTTTCAAAGTTGTCTATAATTGTTCAAACACAGCAATAAAAAAACATTGATCATACAAATTTTAAAAATTTGGAACTTAAATGTGCTTAACTCTCAAGCCATGTGTCTCCCTTCTTTGCAGGTTGAGTGAAATGGATGCCTCTACAAAACTATGTTGTCACATGACCAACTTCTTCTATGGTTTTCTAGATAACAGGGGTGACACTACTTGCCCCTTGGCACAAATTACCCCACTCTCCCCTAACTATATTCTATATTATAGCTATGGATACAATACTATGGCCCATTTGACATCACCTATCTATCCTTCAATATGTGAAAAAGAATGAAATTTTCCATCCATACATTCCTGTGTTATACCGTGGTGAAAATAAGTATGGTTTTAGAGCGGTCTAGGGTAATTCATGAAATGCTGAGTTATGCTGAGTTCAACCAGGGCATGCCGAGTACAATAGGATTATGGGGGGAATTAGTGACGTGAAAACGAATAACCTCGTTATGATTCCCTGAGAGCAGCAGGCGGAGTGGCTTGGTGTGGCGAGTTATCCGTGAGAGTACCCAGATAGCAAAAGGTGTTAATTCAATGTTGATTTATGGTCAACATGCTTGATTTTTGGTTAAGGTCGACGATTGATGGTGAATCACCCATTAACCGCTGAAGCAATTGACTAATGTTGAAAACATATCATTGAATCAATATTGTTTTGTGGTTGCATTTTAATGATTGAAATGCCAATATCTAATAAATGTTGAATCAACGTATGCTGTTCAACGTATGCTGTTTGTCGTCATTACGTTGGACCGATCCGAATTCCCCCCCCCCAATTTAAACAGATATGGTACGTCCCAGCATGCAGCTGAGCACTCTCTCAATGTGAACTGCATGGCAACAGAACAGCACGTCTGGATCCCCCGGATTTGATTCTACTGAGTGCTTTACAGTAAGTTTTGGCTATATTACTTTTATCTTAACTGTGTTCTGTGAAAAATAACGTTATTGTGAGTGTGACCAGTGGATCTTGACGGCGTTGTGCATGTGCTTATGCTGCAGTTTGGTAGGTAAATATATATATACGTCAACTAAGATAAATATTCATGAATATTCGTTAGCGTGTGCTTAATATAACTCTGGAGAGTGTGCAAGTGGAATCGTACGGTTGTTTAAGTTATTTCGATGTAAATATTCTAGCGCCAAACGAATAGAAATTGCGTGGTCCAATTGCGTGCGTTGGTACTGAATGACGTTGTGCGACTCAGCCAATCAAAAGCATGCTTATTGGGTGAACAGGAAGTAGTCAAGGAAGCACGCGCTAGCTGGCCTAGTAAACACGTGGATCCGTAAATGCAACGTTGCCTACCAGACAACGGGACCGTGTGTTTCTTTTTGTATTGCTCCTGGCTGTTCAAACAAATTTTACAGTTCTGCTAGCTACATGCAGTATTTAGCGAGCTGGGTTAGCCGGTTAGTTGGCTTTGAATCCCGGCTGCGGCTAGGTAGCCAGCTAGCTAAATGCACCGCGACGGTGATGTCACCAAACAAAATGGCGGCGCCCATGTTGATAAAGCGCTTCACATAACAAATCGTTTTTTCTTAGAAACTGCTTATTTTTATAACGTGATTTTTTTCTGTGGCTTATCTAAATACTAATTTGATGCTATGACTATGTTTATATCGCTATATGCTTCATCTCCCCTTTAAGCTTAGGCACTCTTTCTAAGTTGGTTAAGGTTAGAGTTTGTCTTAGAGCATGGCGATAGAACGCCAGGTAGTTTGCAGGCTGTTTGGCGTGCCACTGGTCCTGCTAATGTTGAATGAATGAATGAAAACTTTATTTAACAGATTGCAGAAGGGGTACAATACAATATGGCTCAATACACACACTTGTTAAGGGGATGCAGACCAGAGAAAGACGTTTTTGTCTCGTTTACATCAGGGTCCCCCATTTTCAATTCATAGTGACATTTATGACATACACATGATGACATTTATGGCATAGGGAGGGACATGCATGACATACAGATAGTATATAGTTAGACGTTTGGTTATATGCACGGTATTTTCTAATGAACAATATAACAATAATATAATAATGAACTCTCTTGATATTGATCAAAATGTAGAATTATGCAAGCGTTTCACCCTGCACATTGCAATGCAGAACATTAATCAGGACCCTCCCCCCTTTTTTCTTTCTTTTTCCAGAATCACGTACCAGTTTCAAGAAGCCGCATGTTGCAGCAATTGAAGCAAAGACTTAATTGTTCTAGCCAAGTAAATACCACAATTTATGTACCATTACATTGACTATATAGTTAGACGTTTGGTTATATACATGGTATTTTCTAATGAACAATATAACAATAATATAATAATGGACTCTCTTGATATTGATCAAAATGTAGAATTATGCAAGCGTTTCACCCTGCACATTGCAATGCAGCACATTAATGTCGACCCTCCCCCCTTTTTTCTTTCTTTTTCCAGAATCACGTACCAGTTTCAAGAAGCTGCACGTTGCAGCAATTGAAGCAAAGACCTGTTCTAGCCAAGTAAATAGCACAATGTATGTACCATTACATTGACTACAGCACCTCATCACTATGTCATCTTATTCTCGGGCTAAAAGACGTAGAGTCAACAAATTAGTGAGAGAGACAGAGCAGGCTATCCTCACTGATTATAAGTTAATTGTTGCTGCTAATTCAAGGACAAACCATCACTCTTTAGAGAACACAGATCCTGTCACAGCCTATACTGAGTGCCTGCTCGATTTACCAAAGACAGACTTGCCACTAGATTTAACAACTAGATCAGACTTGCCACTAGATTTATCAACTTCAGACTTGCCACTAAACAGACCACTAACTATCAGTGATCAAAGTGAAAATATTGACTCACCAGGTGAGTCAAATGCACATTTTGAAAGTATAGCTGGGGATGACGAAATTGAACCTGAACATGTCTTTGACAGTGATGAGCATAATGAAGATTTCCTCATGACAAGTTTAAAATATTGGGCAACATCCTATTCAGTCTCTCTGGTTGCATCATCTTTGCTGTCCTTTTTGAAGATGTTTCACCCCACCCTTCCTAAAGATGGAAGAACATTGCTAGGAACACAAAAACATGTGCCTACCACTAAGATTGAAGGGGGAGAATACTATCATTTTGGTTTAGTCAAAGGGGTGCTTTCACGGTTGGCATGTTTGATTTTACCGGCAACTCTGACAACTCTTAATTTACAGTTTAATATAGATGGTTTACCTTTATTCAAAAGTTCTAAACTTCAGTTTTGGCCCATACTTGGAAGTCTCAAATGTGACTACACAAAGTCCCCATTTGTTGTTGGCATTTTTTGTGGTCTAAGCAAGCCAAAGAGTGTTTTTGAGTACCTAGAGCAGTTTGTCAAAGATCTTCAGAATGTACTGTCTAATGGCATTATTTATAATGACAAGCAATTTGATGTACAGATTTCTTCTTTCATTTGTGATGCCCCGGCTAGAGCTTATATTAAGCAGACCAAGGCATTTAATGGCTATTCTGGTTGTGACAAGTGTTTTCAGGAGGGTGTATGGAGAAATAAAATGACATATCCTGAAACAAAAGTCAGACTTAGGACAGACTCCAGTTTCTCAGACATGGTTGATGAGGCCCATCACAATGGGACGAGCCCTTTAACAGGTTTAGTTAAGATGGTTTCTATGTTTCCAACTGATTACATGCATCTCTGTTGTCTCGGAGTTACAAGGAAACTGCTTAATATATGGTTAAAGGGGAAGAATTTGGCAACAAGGGTCCCTTCCAAAACTGTACAAGCCATTTCAGGTAAACTGCTAAAGCTACGTCCCTACATGCCTTGTGAATTTAACCGTAAACCAAGGGAACTGTCAGAGTTAGATCGCTGGAAAGCTACTGAGTTGCGATCCTTCATGTTGTATTGGGGTCCTGTTGTTTTGAAGGATTCCCTCCTCAGTGAGCTGTATGACAACTTCATGTTGTTTTCTGTTGGAATGTACTTGTTGCTGTCCCCTAGTATTTCTGAGGAAATGTTGGCCTTTGCGCACAAGTTGATGGTTTCTTTTGTTGAACACTTTGGGACAGTGTATGGAAGAGGTGAAATTGTGTACAATGTACACCAGCTTATTCATTTGGCTGAGGAATACAGGAAGTTTGGCACTCTAGATAATATCTCAGGATTCCCTTTTGAGAACTATCTTGGACAAATTAAGCATCTTCTACGCAAGCCACATCAGCCTCTACAACAGGTAGTGAAAAGGTTGTCTGAAATTCCACATGTTGGATCCCCATGTCCCACAGATGATCCAATTTTGCGTAATATTCACACTGATGGGCCTGTCCCCCCACAGTTTACTTCTTCACAACAGTACAGGAAGGTCTCCACTCATCGGTTTACTTTGTCCACAAAGAAAGGAGACAATTGTATTGAGGTTGGAGATGGATTTGCATTAGTAGAGAATATTCTTAAATCAGAGGAAGAGGTATATATAATTTACAGAAAGTACAGACACAAACAGCCATACTACATGTATCCCTGTGAATCATCATACATTGGTATATACAAGGTCAGTGGCTTGCAAGAAGATATAGGGATAGGTAAACTTCGCTATATCAAGCGCAAATGTCTTCTCTCTCCAGACGGAGATGGTGCCATTGCAATACCACTACTTCATTTAACAGCATAACCATACTGACCTACAAAGCTAAAGTGCAGTAACTATATTGACACACTGACTCTAACGTCGGATTTCGGGGCATAACTTACCTCATTAATAAATACACAATTAGTACAATATTACATGTACACAGATAACATGTTTGGCTGGCCAATTGAAACGCTTAAAGGAAAACTCCAACATTTTGTGAAATTAGCTTATTTAACATCTTCCCTGGAGTTGGACAAGAAGATGCATACCTTTTTCGTCTCTCTGCATGCTTTGGGCTTAGGGAACGCCTGGACCGTTAGCCTAGCTTAACTTCATCACTGGAAGTGGGGCAGACATCTAGCCTAGTTCACTACAGTCAGGAAATATACTCCAAATACAACTCCCAAACGTTCCTGTAAACATGTTGTGACCTGTGTGTTTACCCCGTCTCCCAGTCACACAAGTCACACGAGTCTCCCAGTCACATGAGTCTCGTGTGACTGGGAGACTTGTGTGACTTGGAGACTTGTGTGACTTGTGTGACTTGGACTTGTGTGACTTGGAGACTTGTGTGACTTGTGTGACTTGGAGACTTGTGTGACTTGTGTGACTTGGACTTGTGTGACTTGTGTGACTTGTGTGACTTGGAGACTTGTGTGACTTGGAGACTTGTGTGACTTGTGTGACTTGGAGACTTGTGTGACTTGTGTGACTTGTGTGACTTGGAGACTTGTGTGACTTGGAGACTTGTGTGACTTGTGTGACTTGGAGACTTGTGTGACTTGTGTGACTTGGACTTGTGTGACTTGTGTGACTTGTGTGACTTGGAGACTTGTGTGACTCGTGTGACTTGGAGACTTGGACTTGTGTGACTTGTGTGACTTGGAGACTTGTGTGACTTGGAGACTTGTGTGACTCATGTGACTTGGAGACTTGTGTGACTGGGAGACTTGTGTGACTTGGAGACTTGTGTGACTCGTGTGACTCGTGTGACTTGGACTTGTGTGACTTGTGTGACTTGGAGACTTGTGTGACTCGTGTGACTTGGAGACTTGGACTTGTGTGACTTGTGTGACTTGGAGACTTGTGTGACTTGGAGACTTGTGTGACTCATGTGACTTGGAGACTTGTGTGACTGGGAGACTTGTGTGACTTGGAGACTTGTGTGACTTGTGTGACTTGGAGACTTGGGCTTGTGTGACTTGGAGACTTGTGTGACTCGTGTGACTTGGAGACTTGGGCTTGTGTGACTTGTGTGACTTGTGTGACTTGGAGACTTGTGTGACTTGTGTGACTGGGAGACTTGTGTGACTTGTGTGACTGGGAGACTTGTGTGACTTGTGTGACTGGGAGACGTGGTAAATACACAGGTCACAACATGTTTACGGGAACGTTTGGGAGTTGTATTTTGATTGTATTTGGAGTATATTTCCTGACTGTAGTGAACTAGGTTAGATGTCTGCCCCACTTCCAGTGATGAAGTTAAGCTAGGCTAACTGTCCAGGCGTTCCCTAAAGGCCTCTACATGCTACAGCAAATTCAAAGCAACTTCAACACAACATCGACAAAGCAACGGTGTTGCAGACACATTACCTTTATGCTTCTGCAAAATCAACGCGCAGCCTATGATGCAACAAAATGTACCCCGGATGTGCGGCTCGAGCGCGCCCAGCCCGCCTGAATACTTTGGGCAGCCGAAGGTGCGCACTCTAGCAATTACAAACGGATTTCCCTTCTCAACCATACATCGTTAGTATAATAATAGCCCTGTTTATGTTTGTTTTCGCTTGTGTTCTTGTATATAGTGTAATATAGTTATATCGCCACATCAACCCAGTCCATCCCCATTGTTTCCCCAATCTCCTTCCACGGATTCATCGTCATAATGCTATCCTTGTAGTCTTTAGACCCGCTATTATATAAATGTTTGTACTTTCGGACCTCCTCTGCAATACGTTCCTGCATTTGATTCATTTTAAACAAACAATTAAACAAGTGTAATGAAACAATACACTAGCTATCGAGCTCCTGTCAGAAAGTTTTCTTTTGGTCTCGAGCTCCTGTCAGAAAGTTTTCTTTTGGTCGCGAGCCAGGAAAACACTAGAAGTGACAGACAGCCCCGCCCCCATTCACTACCAACCAATCACTGCTACGCAATACCAACGCAACGGGTCTTTAGATTAGATTTTGGAGACAGGTACGCAACGTCCTCGCAACACAGTCTACAAGACTGTCTGCAACAAGCGCGCTGAAATTGCGCCGATGTTGTGTTGAAGTTGCTTTGAATTTGCTGTAGCATGTAGAGGCCTTAAGCCCAATGCATGCAGAGAGACGAAAAAGGTATGCATCTTCTTATAACTCCAGGGAAGATGTCAAATAAGCTAATTTCACAAAATGTTGGAGTTTTCCTTTAAATGCTTCAAAAATGCAATGTGTGCGGACTAATTAGGAGGCGGCTGTTACAAAGGGTCAGATTAAACCGAATATATATATTTATTACTTGAGATATATTGTATAGTATTTGTATATCGTCTGATATCCCTTGTATATTCTTTGTACATATACACGGAATATCCCTTTACCTAGTACAGGCCAGACCATAATATTCGTTCTCCTATTGGACAGCGACCCCCCTAGGCGCCACGGCCATACCCCCAATGTCTAGTTCAAAGTCACCGCTAAGACGTATAAATACGTTGCAGGTGGATACAGCAGTTAGTTACCCCAATAAGTTGAAGCCTTCACCACGATACAACGTGCTGTGAAGTGGGCCCGTTTTGCCCCAAAATAGAGCCTTGAGACCGCGTGCAAATTGATAGCTGAAGTGTCAGAGTTTAACGCTGTATCGTCGAGTTCGACCTATTCTATTATTAAGTATTAGTCTATTATGTATAGTGTATCGTGCGGCTACCGTTCTACAGTGACCAGCATTACCAACGTTTCATCGTACCGAGCTAGTGTGCTTATCCAGGCTGGGCGGCCTAACCTTGTGCCGCCATCCGAGGAGCCCTAGACAAGAACCGTGTGGATATGTACACTGGAGAACCTACACCGACGATTATATTGCTTTGGTCCTGTGGCTGGTTTAGGACGGTATGGGAATGGCTTGTAAGGAGAGATCATTATTAGTACCGTAAATTCTCATTTCAGCCCTTTGAAGATGAATGGTGAGGTGGTGCTGTGGTCAGTTGTACAGTTCCCAAATGGTGGGACAGCAGTAGTTCTAGAGAGCTGGTTTAATGCTAAAGACCAGACTGTGTTATGGCCCCCTAAACACATAAAGCTCACAAAAGCCCTTCGAGATGGACTGCAACCAGATGATAAATGGATCACCTATAAGGATGTACGTGAGCTTACTACGTGTGGTGAGTATTTCGTGCAACACATACACAAAAAGTGAGGACGCAAATTGTGACGATGCACATATGATAAGAGGTACATATATTTTTTCGTTAAACACTGGACTGCAGATATGTTAATTGTCATTTTCTCTGTGCTCTTTCCAGAGACCCATGATAAGGCCAAAAAACGAGAGACCAAGTACACCTCAACTATGTGTCCAACCTCTGAAATTGAATCTGAGGACGAAGGAGATCTCCGCCAGAAAAGAAGATCCAGGTACAGTGTTCACTTTGTTAAAGGGACACTCTCCCTAGGGTGTTGTAAATAATGGCACTGCTGTTGTAGTTGCAAGTAGTGCTAAAAGGATAACATACAGTGGCCTGAGGGCCTATGTATTCAGACTTTAGCCTTGACTAATAAACGTAGTATCATAACTACATTTATTACATGTGTGTATATATATACTTTTTTTTAGGCCAAATCAGCAGTATGTGCACTCGGACACTGATGACTCGAGTGGCGACGCCAAAAGAAAACGTTTTGCCAAAGCACCTGATGTGGGTTTCCCAGGTATTGATGCAATGCATTTATTTTATATAGGCACTTTGGAAATGATCACTGCTACAGTTAATAATAATAATAATAATAATAATAATAATAATAATAATAATAATAATAATAATAATAATAATAATAATAATAATAATAATAATAATAATAACAGTTAAACAAATTAGTCTGACCATGTACCGACAAATTGAGCATTTTAATTTGATTGGACTTCTGCATTTCTTGCAGTTATTCTATAGTTGGCCCAAAATATATACATTGTGAATAACATGCCAACTAAAATATGTTGTAGGACAGACTCCAAAATCGAGCCGGTCTCGTAAGGCGCTAAGATCCGGCAACCCTCCAGTTGTTGGCCAAGAGCCTACAATGAATGGTATGTTGCTATGAATGTTAAAATGCCAACTAGATGACTGTTTAAACATGATTTGTAGCATCTTCAATTCTCACCCTGGCTTACCTTTTTTAGATTCTTTGGATGGTGGCATGATCTACAGCTATTTAGATTCGTTGCAGACTCCTGATCCAAATAACAGTAAGTGAACCCATATCTGTGTTCTTGTGAGGAGCTTGCTGGCAGGTCGCTGGCATCATGCATGCAACAGAATACATGTTTACAATGTGCATGCCAGCCCACTACAAAAATTCAAAGCCTTCACAACTTGCAAGCAATGTCACAATAAAAATGTGTAGTTGTACATAATGCTTTTATATTGAGCACAATTTCCACCATGTTTGAGTCGCAACTTATTTTACATTTCCCCTTTGTAGATCTGGTTACTAGCAACTACCGGCAATCGCTAACTCAACATAATGGTGAGTTATCAAGCAATCTCATAACATAATATTCTGGCATTTTTAAAATATCTGTATTGTCTCGCATTGTCTTTGATATTTTTATTAAAGTAGTATTTGGCAGTGCACGTGAAATCAGCTGAATGGAAATCAAACATTTTCTCACATGGGGGATTACAATAGCGTCATTTGCTAATAACTTTGTGTATTTCCTACTGTGTTTCAGCCGAGATGCCAGGATTTGATATTGTACAGTATCACCAGCAGCAGCAGGCCTCACATGTCCAGCAGCTGCAAGATCGACAAAGTGCAAGTAGTGGTATGATACTGTACTCTTTCAGTAACAGTGTTTTGAGAGACGGGGATACAACTCCTTACACCCCTTCCTGACATAGAGCGACGCGAGCGAGCGAGAAAAAGTGATTAAAATGTATTCGTTTCAATCAGACTATCCTGACCTTCCGCGAGCGACAGTGAACTGAGCAGCGATGTCGTTCACCCCTCAAATATTCGCTCGCTGTGTCTCTAGTTGAGCGATTACGCGGCCGAGTCCCGCCCCTAAACACTTTTTATTGGTCGAGAATCCAGGTAACACACACTCGGACACGCGCTGCGTGTCGTGTGCGATTTCGTCTCCAGTTCGCTCGCTTGCTGCCTGTCAGGAACCGGTGTTAGTGATTATGACATGTATGTTAATTTGACTGACAAGTCAGATTTTGTATTTTTAAATATAATGATTTGTTTCTACAGGGATGTCGGGATGCAGCTCGGGGCAATACTACAGTCCCCCTGGTCTCTCACAACATGCACAAAATGGTATGCCATTTTAGAGGGAACTACCACCAGTTTGATCCAATGCAGTCAAACTATAGTGAAATATATAACTATGATTTTGTTTCTACAGCGATGTCAGGACACAGCTCAGGGCAATCTGGTGTTTCACAGCGTAGACAGATGGCCGGCGATGACGGGCAGCTTATGAAAGGCAAGTCTATTGGACATGGTGTAATTCCTCGTGTGATTTGCTGCTTATTTTTATTTCTCACTTAATGATTTTAACTCTTCTTCTGAAGACCTTACCATCCAGAAGATGAATTCAATGCTTGCTGAATTACTTGTCGTGGTGAAGGATCTATCCAGAGATGTGCAGTTCATCAAGACCGAGTTGGCTGAGGGCAACATATCTGGTGGGACCAGGGGACACGGGGTGGCCACCACAACCACTATGCTCCCCTTCCAGCTGCCAATTGCCAGTGAACAAGACTTCAATGAGGCAGAATCATTACTGATGGAGCAATCAGTCCGTCAAAAGATGGTAATTTATTGAACTGCATTCATTTATCAAATGTAGATCGTTTCAGTGTCTTGTTCAGGGGAAAAATGTGTTTAGCACTTTCTAGTTCAAAACGTGTTAGAGCTTGTATATCTGCTATTTATGAAACGTTTTGAAATTGTTCAAATATACCGTTTACATATGGACAGGAGGGTTAATGTGGTTAAACCTAATGACTGGCATGGGCTGGAATATCAGTGCATGCATAAAGTGTGTGTATAAACAAGTTGGTTGCTCTGTGTTCATAAAATAAACGTTATGCTGTTTCTAACGCAGGGCCTTCATTTTCTTCTCTCTGATTTAGATTTCTCGCCTGGCTTTGGTAGGAGGCACCAATTCAGAGAACCTGATCAGACTGATGTTGAAAACTGCTATGACCAACGCCCTGGCCAGTGGGTTCAACTGGGCTGAAAAGAAAGACAAGCGTTGTTCAGAAAGCAAGAAGCCATTCAAGCACACCACACTACAAGCCTGCATGTTTGGTGAGCTTCCTCCCCTGCAAACTACTTCATAGGTTAAGTTTAGGTAGTGAGGTGGTGATGCTGGTGATGCTGGTGATTCAGAATATAATTATGCTGTTGCAAAAACTTAAAAAAAAAGTGTTATGTTGGAATAAAGTGATGAAAGTGCAACCTATAAGAAATGGACAACGTAATTGGTGAGCTTTAGAGGTGCATGGATACACATTGTATTGCCTAGATGGTGTCAGGCTAGGCGATTGCTTAATTCTCTTTCCTGTCCAGTCTAACTGGATGCTGACTGTAGCTTGTTACTGTAGACCTACAGAGTGAGTAATTGAGTGATTAAAAAAAATCGCACTCGTGTGAAGTGAGGGGTGCTCTTATCATCGTACATCATCTCACCTCTCTTCCTCACTTTTTTATTTTTGTGTCTATCAGCTGCTGCTCGACAGTTTGACCCCAAGCTGACCGACCAGGACTACAGCGAAACTGTCAAGAAGTGGCTTCGTTATGCGCCAGACCGGGAGGGAGGCATCTCAAGGAACCGAACTTAAGTCAAGCGAACCAGAGTCAAACTTAGGGTACCCCAGCACAGCACACACTGTTTCCCTGGTTCATACAGTACAAGGAATTACCCTCATGGACACTGTTCTTCCATGGACGGCATCTACTTGAATGACTTGCTGCTTCAGCCTGTTCTTGGAACCGAAGTGACCCAAACTTAATTGTCAAGCGAACCAGAGTCAAACTTGGGGTACCCCAGCACACTGTTTTCCTGGTTCATACAGTACAAGGAATTACCCTCATGGACACTGTTCTTCCATGGACGGCATCTACTTGAATGACTTGCTGCTTCAGCCTGTTCTTGCAGTGTTTATTTTTTTTATTTTTTATTTTAACCTTTATTTACCCAGGGTAGGTTCGCTGAGCACGGATGCTCTTTTTCAGCTACGCCCTGCTTCACATTCACAGAGTTCCATTCACACCTGGGAGCTGGCAGTACAACCACAGTCTGACACTGTTGGCCACTGAGCAACTCCACTGGAGCAGTTGGGGGTTTAGTGCCTTGCTCAAGGGCACTTCAGCGGTTGGTGTTAAGGGTATGGGAGAGAGTTATATGGGAGAGAGTTATAGAAACATTAGGGGTGTAACGGTACACAAAATCCACGGTTCGGTACGTACCTCGGTTTTGAAGACACGGTTCGGTATTATTTTCGGTACAGTGGGGGGGGGGGGGAATCCAAAAAAAATTGCTTTTCATTTATCTATTTATTTAACTGTATTAAACAATATAAAACGAATTGGCCATAATTGACTGAGCAAACTAATGCTTACTGCTGTAACCTACTAATAACACTTAAGTAAATCTGAAGATTATTATATAGCAGATGCCTTGGACGATAAGTCGTGGACAACTGTAGATCATCTAAGCTCCACTGTGTTTAAATTCAAATCCTCTGCCATTGTTATTTAACCCTTGTGTCTGAAAACTAAAGTATTATACTCTTATTAGGGGACTAAATTGAAAAACTCCATAAAAAGATTATGTTGAAATAATTTCCCACTTTCTTTTCCATAAATATTTTATTCAACTTCAGCCCTGATCAGTTATTACATATTATTTTTGTAATGAAATACTCCCACTTTTCTGAAAAGAGTTGTTAAATATGACAAAAAAAAGAATATGTGGTGGTTATGATCGGGCTGAAGTGGAATAAACAATTTATGAAGAGTAAAAAAAAAAATACAAGATAATTAAAAGATTATGCCACATATTATGTTGGCTACAAACATAATCACTGCAAAGTTATCAAACAAATACGAATCTGATCAGACACAAGGGTTAAGTTGTTGTTCCCTTTCTAATTTCCTCAAAAACATCTAGTCTAGTTAATGTGATCAATATTATTTGACAATTGATGCTTTTTGTTGGACATTTCAGTCAGTGAGCTCATACTTTGAGCTCATAAATTTATAGTTAAAATGATTGAGACAACGCAATCTTGTCTTCGTTGTGCATGAATGCGTGTGCTCACCACACACAATATGTGTGTCACTATTCTGGCAGTGGCTATATATGTATTGTTAATGAAAGCCTGTTATAAGGTCTGTTATTTTGTTTGTGTAAAAGGTATGGTGACTGGAAGTACGATACCCTAGAAAAAAAAAAATTTTCATATTAAAGCCATGTTGTCATTTCTGTTCACACATTTTTGGAAATATGGTCATATAAGAATTTTATTATTATTTATTTAACAATAGTGTGTTTAACAGCAGGAAAAAAACATGTAATGTTATGATGTATACATATCAGCAGCAATATTTTAATGTAAAATGTACATTAATCAGTATTGATTCCTTAACTTTACAAGTTACAAGTAGATGTACAAGTTACAAATGTACAAGTAGAGTACCATTTAGATTATGGTTGAATAAACATTGATGTCTAACATTGATTCAATATAAAATCAACTAAAATGTGCATGTAGATTACCATTTAGATTATGGTTGAATAAACATTGATGTCTAACATTGATTCAATATAAAATCAACTAAAATGTGCATGTAGATTACCATTTAGATGATGGTTGAATCAACATTGATATAGTATCAGTTATGGTTGACACCTAACGTTGATTCAACGTGTAAGTCATAGACAACGATCTGTATAATTTCAATGTCAGGCTTCAACATAGATTCAATATTTCTGCCGAACCCTATTTCAACGTTGATTCACTCATTTTTTGCTATCTGGGTAACCTCCCATTTAGACCGTGGGCATCGCGGGGGATAGGCAAAGTGTCGATAGCAATATGGAAGCGGGACAAGACGCCAGCGGCAATGAGATTTTCATCAGCGCCTGAATCAACCAGCACGGACAGGGGAAGCGACTGGCCATTGCAACACAGCGTGGCACTGAATTGCATATTGGGACCGGAGCTGGGTGCATAATTTAGGCTCGAACATGCGCCCAGCATTACTGTCGAGCCCCACCGTTTGGGCGAAGCGGGCATGAATCGAGGGAGTGGCCGAGCTGACCGCAGTACATACATGCCCCCGTTTTGCGTCTGTGGAGGCGTTCTCTGGGATGGAGGTGAGAGCGGTCAAGTTCCATTGGCTCAGAGGGGCTGTGCTCGACGTGGGCAGCGCGCCTGGGGGGAGGAGAGCGAGATGAGTTGGGCAACGGAGGGCGAGTGCCTTTTCACGACGGTGCTCGCGAAGACGCGTGTCCAGTTCTCTGGCTAAATTAATTAGCTCGTCCAGGGAGGTCGGTTTCTCTTTAGACGCCAACTCGTCTTTTAGAACGTCGCTGAGGCCTTGACGGAATGCCCCTCTTAGCGGAATGTCATTCCACTCGGACCCTACTGCTAGGATACGGAATTCAATTGAATATTCGCTCACACTGCGGTTTCCCTGGCGAATAGTGAACAAGCCAGCAGAACTATCCGAGCCCCCGGGAGGGTGGTTGAAGACCTTTTGCATGTCGTCGATATATGCGGAGAACGATATATCGCAGGACCCTTGAGCAGACCCGACAGGTAAGCGATTTTAGATTTATCACTTTGGAAAGTGTGCGGCTGTTGTCCGAATACCAGTGAACATTGAAAAATAAAGGCACGACAATTAGAGACGTCCCCGTCGTAGCGTTCTGGGGCGGGGACATGGGGCTCTCTGTATGGGGGCGCAACAGGTGGGGTTAGCTGGGCAGAGATGTATGCATCAAAAGGGTCACATTGTTTGTCTCGCTCCGCAGAGCTGAGCGTGAGAGCGTCAAGTTGGGCAGTGGTCTCCTCTAGTGAGCGTGTGTGCTGGTTTACCAGAATGGCGTGTCCGTTGACGATGGTCTTGAGCTCTCTCTGGAGCTCTCTCCATTCTCCGGAATCCTGTGATGCTGGACTCGACATCTGGTTGCAGTGTTCTGTTAGGGCAGCAGTGGCGGAGCCCAATAGCAGAACACAGGAGAAGAGAGAATGGAGTGTTTTAGGTGGGTTTTAATTGTAGGCACCAAGCAGACAGGTATGACAACAGGAATGTGCAATAGATGTGAGCAGGTGCACTCCTCGTGCAGCACAGGAGCATCCAGGTGGGTGGTGTCTTGGGAGCGGTGGTCCTGGGCACAGAGAGAACAAGATTAGGACAAGGTATTCAACAAGGACAGAGTAGCAAGGCTAGGGTTCGTTGTTGTACCTAGGTTGTTAGGTTAACACTGCGATGAGGGAGAGCAGGATCCGTGGGCTGAAGTAGGGGTCTGATGATGAGGGAATCCCTCACAGCCGCGTTGATTGATCTCCCTCCGACAGCGTGGGAACGCAGGGGCCGGATGCTGCACATTTAAGGGTACGGAAGGACGAGGGGTGAGGAAGGCTCTCGCCGTGATGGTGTGGAAGGAGGAGGGGTGAAGAAGGCTCTCGCCGTGATTATGACACCAAGGGCTTATGTCCTTTCTCTCTACATAAGCCAGTGTTCTTTCTTACGTGGTAAAAGTGAACTTGGGGCTTCATTGTAAGATGAGGGTTGTGTGTGTTTCATGTAAATCCGTTTTAGATTAAAACGTAGCATTTCATCATCATCATCAAACCTTTATTTGGATAGGCAGGTTAATTAAGAACAAGTTCATAACGGCCTATTTGGGGGTAAAAAGTCCGCAACTGGTGTGCTATTGTTAGCTTACAGAGTTGTACATATGTAGCATGTGAACCAAGGACTTTTTGAGTCCCTCTCTTCAGTCTGTTATTTTTTAAGGGTAAAGGTAAAAAAAATTGCGGGTGGCAAGTTTTTCGCACATAAGCCAGAGTTGTGGATAAAACCAGTTTTTTACACAAACGAGGGTGAGGGTGGCGTGCATGATGTAGATGTAGAGCTATTACTCTACAGGTAAGTATGTGCTTTCATGTAGCGCTCTATGTAACTGGTGTCACGGCTCTGCTTTTTTATGGCGTCGAATCAGGGGTGAGGCAGTTGAAGGGGTGGACAAATAACCCCCTGGATATAGTTATATCCTTTAAGAACCTGATTGGCCTAGAGGTTGTGCTTTTCTACCTATCAGTCTCCCTGATGAGGGTGTTCTCTCTCTCGTCACAGGGGGGGGGGGGGGGGGATTTCCCTGTTCCCACACCAAATTAGGATAGGTGGGACACAGGATTTTCCCGGCCATTTGAAGACGTCACAGGCGCTTTTTCTTATTGGCCAAGAGACATGTCCGTGAGTTACAGGGCCTGTGCTGCAGACCGCTGTCATTGTAAAGGATAGGTGATGCAATGCAGTCGAGACTATTGGTTCTTCTGCTCTGCTCCCTGTCAGTAGGGTTGGGCACTGAAAACCGGTTCTAATAGGAACCGGTTCCTAACTTCCGGTTCTCGATTCTTAATTTCGATTCTTAAAAAAGAAAAAAAAAGAAAAAATTGTTACTTTGTTAATTAATACACTAGTTACAGTACAGCAACCAAATTAAACTGTATCAAGTCAACTGAAAATGTGAATAGTATGAAACAAATTTAAGATAAAAAAAAGGATAATTCTCCTGCGAAATAAGCTTTGACCTGTTTTGTTCGAGGTGGGGAAACGGTGTTGACGCCGAAGCGGCTCTGCAGATACTCCCAGCTTCAACTCGAGGTGGAAAAGAGAGAGAGAGAGAGAGATCAATA
Source organism: Notolepis coatsorum (assembly GCF_963971535.1). Classification (NCBI taxonomy): domain Eukaryota; kingdom Metazoa; phylum Chordata; class Actinopteri; order Aulopiformes; family Paralepididae; genus Notolepis; species Notolepis coatsorum. The sequence continues at coordinate 63,678,764 of NC_140174.1, forward strand.
ACAGTCCACATCACACAGAGGCAGTGCGGTCTCCTCCTCCCTTAGCTGAGTCCAGAACAAACAAAACGATATCTTCAGTGTTCACCACAACACACAATTCCTGGAGAAAAACTGGAGTCTCTCAACGTGGTTACCAGCCACGGTGAGGAGGACAGGTGCGTTGAGTAATGTCAGCCAGGCGGCGATGATCCAGCGCGAAGACCTCCAAGGGCCTCTCGAGGTCCTCAAGCTGAATGTTGGCCCGGGTGGCAAACTCAACGTCCAGGAAACTCCCATCAGCACCAGAGTCAATGAGTGCACCCACCGTCGCCCGCTGGTCCGCCCAGGCTAGGGTGACGCTCGTCAGACGGTTAGGTGGTGCACGGGTGTGGGAACAGGAAAAACGGCTCACCAGGATCTCCCGGGGTCCCGGCGAGCCTGGTCTTCTTGGCCGGGTAGGGCAATTGGAGACACGGTGTCCATCCCGGCCGCAGTAGAGGCAAAGGCCGGACCTGAGCCTGGACACCCGTTTGGCTGGGCTAAGGCGGGTGCGTCCCAGCTGCATGGGTTCCTCCTCTGTCACAGCTCGGGAGGGAAAAATCCCACCAGTCACGGAGGGGGCAGGACGGTCAGCAGAACGGTCCCGAGGACGGGGGGTCTGGGGAACGTCCGGGGTCCTAGTCGTGCTCGCTCACGCCTTCTCTCCCGGAGGCGTCCGTCGATGCGGATAGCGAGGCTGATCAGGCCCTCGAGAGAATCGGGCTCCTCTTGGGTCGCGAGCTGGTCCCTTACTGCGTCGTGGAGCCCCCTCAGGAAGGTGAGACGAAGCGCTTGATCGTTCCAACCGCTCTCCGTTGCGGCCAGTCTGAACTCCAACGCGTAGTCTCTGACACTGCCACTGCCCTGCCGGAAGGTGCCCAACCGAGCTCCTGGGTCCTGGCCACGAGCTGGGTGGTGGAAAACCCTTCGGAGCTCTGCCACGAAGTCTGGGTAGGAGAAACAAAAATCGGCCCTCATAGCCCAGGAAGCAGTGACCCATTGTGCTGCTCGGCCTGTGAGCAGGTTAGTCATGTAGGCTACTCGGGCTCCCTCTGACGAAAAACGGCTGGGTTGATGAAGGAAGACCAACTCACACTGCATGATGAATGTGGCACAATCCTCGAAGTTACCCTCGAACAGACGTGGTTCGGAGAGACGGGGCTCCCGAGGTGCGGGGACAAAAACGGGGGGACAAGGTCTTCACCAGCGGCAATCCACAGATGTCCTGGAGGGAGAGTAGACGAGGCACAGCAACGGGGAACAACAGGCAGAAACAGAAGTATTCAAAACGACCCGACATCGATTGAAGGGAAGTCCCAGTATAAAAAGCCTCTGGGGCGCTAATCAAAAACTATGACAGGTGCGTGCTGGAATTGATACTTGCTCCAAAGAAGTGTGCGTTCGGCAACGGGCCAATCCTCACAGAATCCTCACAGTACCTTAAAGGGGCTATGCACTGCTATTCCTAGCACTATTTGGGCAACTTTACACAATTCCTGTTAGTCTATTGAAGACATTTGTAAGGTTTTTTTCAAAAAAATTCATTGTTTTATATTTCTAATCAAGTACTCGAAACCATCATTTTTCAGCCTCAAGAAATCAGGCTGTTATGGCCTGGCTCCGCCCATAAGCACTTTGAGTGACAGTCAGACCACAGTCTGCACTGGTAGAGGGAGGGAGGGAGGGGGGGGAAGAGAGAGAGAGTTCAGTTCAGTTCAGAGTTTTTATTTGCCACATGGAATAATACAATCATAGTTTCTTCATTAAAAAATCATAAATAGTCATTCCATGGACAAAAGGAGCAGGAAGAAGAATAAATCTTATAGTTACCTCACCTGCCCCTTATTCCTAAACTAACATGTATTTTCTTAATGGTCGGCGTATAACCTTATTTACACAAATAATCATTTATACCATGAGAGAGAGAGAGAGAGAGAGAGAGAGAGAGAGAGAGAGAGAGAGAGAGAGAGAGAGAGAGAGAGGGGCTCTCTCTTCCTTTCTCTCCCTCCAAAGCGCATGGCCCCGCAGCTCCACTCGCTGATGAGACGGGGCAGCTTTTTTCTTTCTTTCAATCTCCCGTGTGGCGCGCGGCCGGCAGGTACCCCCCCCCCCCCCCAAGTGCCCCCTCTCTCTCCCTCCCTCCTTCTCTCTTCCTTTCTCTCCTTTCTCTCCCACTCGGCTCTCGCTGATGAGATGGGGCAACTTTTTTCTTTTCTTTCTCTCAATCTCCCGTGTGGCGCGCGGCCGGCAGGTACCCCCCCCCCCCCAAGTGCCCCCTCTCTCTCCCTCCCTCCCTCTCTCTTCCTTTCTCTCCTTTCTCTCCCTCTCGGCTCTCTCTTCCTTTCTCTCCCTCCAAAGCGCACGGCCCCGCAGCTTCACTCGCTGTCTAGTCTAGGTAGAATGGGGGCGGGCATTAGCTCCAACCACAGAGCCAATCGCATCACTGTGCGCCGAATGACGTGACTCAGGACTTCAAATCAAAATGACCTGATTAACTAGAGGACGAGAGGGGCTGGGCTGAATCGGAGCAATCCGCCAATATGGTATTTAGACCCTAAAACACATTGATACGAACTCCTATTACTATAATACAATGCTAGAGACTGAAAAATGACATTTATAATGCATGGGACCTTTAAGAAGCGTGTGGCGGGGAATGGACCAATCATCACAGTACCTTAAGAAGCGTGTGGCGGGGAATGAACCAATCCTCACAGAGGGGGAACATTGTGGGGCTCTTTCTTGTTAGAAATTCGCCGTCACTGTTCTCTGGTTCTTTACGAGCATACACGCTGTTTCATAAATCAGCGTTTGGTCTTACGAGCACTCGGTCAAGAGACTTGTCTTCTCTCATCATGAAAAGACGGTGTTCTTCTTGCAGTAGTAAGAGTGAACTTTACCTTTTTTATCTGAGGGGGTTGTGTGTATTCTGTTACGTTTGGGAAACATGGCATAGAGTCCACAACTAGGTTAAGTGTTAGCCTACAGAAGTAATCACATATGTAGCTTGTACCGAGGTCTTTGGACCCTCTCTTTAACGTCTGTTGTTTTTTTCTTTACTTGGTAAAGTATAAAAATGCGGGTGGCGAGTTCGCACATGAGCCTAAAGCCTTGTATAAAAAACAGTTTTTTACACAAACGAGTTTATCGTCTGTGGCTGGCGTGCAACTGTTAAGCTTATCCTAGAGGATATATGCTTTTTCATGTAGCATGCTATAGACAACTGGCATCATGCACTGCTTGTTGTTTTCATCGTATCCGGGGTGTGGGGTCATAGGGGGTGAACTGATAAACCCCTCCCCCCTTTTACTGATTGGCCAGGGGGTTGGACCTCCTGTTCTTCGGTCTTCCTGTCACGCTGTGGGGTCAGCGCGTCACAGGGAGGGAAAAGGGGGGGGGGGGAGTTCCCTGGTCCCACGCCATATTTGGACAGGTGGGTCACGGGATTTCCCTGGCCATAGAATACGTTACTGGGCGCGTTTCTATTGGTCATGAGACTTCTGTGAGTTCTTTCAGGCTCCATGTTATGGACCACTGTCATTGTCAAGATTTGGTGATGCGGTGCGTTGGAAACTGTTCGTTTTCTGCTCTGCTCTCTATTTAAATATGTATTGAGCTTTTTGGTCACGTGGCTCAATGTTTACATATATCTTTTCAATTGTTACTCACGTGGAAAGTTTCTCTGGGGGTTCCCTGTCTTCCCTCTTATATACAGAGTGGTGTTGACAGGTTTTTTTCCCTCGGACGCGTCATATGGGACCCATATCTGTGTCTTGTTGGCCGGCTTCCTGCCGCTCGTCCCAGACGGCATAGAGGGAACGTTGTCTGGTTTCTTATTAGAATTACCATTGATGTGTTTTTTGGGTCTCGACGTGTGTACATAGCGCTGGCCCTGGGTGCTTTCGGTGTGGAACCACGTCATGGGCTGGCACGCCTTGGTTGCTCATTCATGGCAACAGTGTTTTTATACAAGCGACTAGGAAGGAGATTTTATCTCTTCCGAGCGCCAGTGTACTAGGTTGGTCTCGACGACTCACGTTCATCTCCGGGGGGAGATGACGGAGTAGATCAAAGCATGGCGGAGGGGTCTCACGCCCATGGGGTGGGCCACCAGGTGCAGGGCATTCACGTACTGACCGTCTTGGTGGCACTCTCTGTGATGTTTTGGATCGACACGCATACCTACCCCCCTCTTAGGACTGGGGATGGCGGCGCGACTAGGACACAGGACTGGTTCTGGTTGCGCCGGACCAGGTCAGTTAACCTGTTGTCCACCGGGGCGCAGATCTGCTGTTCTGGTACCCTGAAAGACTTTGTGCTTTTCCGGGGGGAAAATGCCGGGTCGGTCCGGGCGTCTCGGGGATTGATGTTATGGATGTGTGTGTCATAGGTATGTCACTATGAGTTGTCCTTCACAGTGTGTGCTTGGTCCATATTGTGTTGTACCTTGCGCTGTGCTAAGGGGACTGGTCCTTCTCCATTTGTTTTCGCCCCTCCCTTCCCCTGCTGGGCAGGGCTGGGAGGGGGCTGTCGAGGAGGTTTTCTATTGAACCTTTCTGGCATCCCTGTGTATGTCCCGGTCCACCGGGCCCAGGTCCGAACTTGTTCTCGTCGACCTGTTGGCCTGGGTTAACCCCTTTGAAAAATGAAACAATTGTACTGCCTGTATAGCCGGTGTATACGCGCAGTTATGTTTCTGAGTTTTTTCTTGGTGGGTTACAGGAACACCGCCTCCTGTTAAACTAAACATAAGGGCGTGGTTGGTTCCCCGGTGTGTTGGTAGCAGAGTCGACTCTTGGGTTGAGGCCGGGCTTGACCCCGTCTGCCCGCGAGTGTGCCCCTGCACCTTTTATGACGTCTGCCAATCGTGTCAGCCTTCTCTTGGACCTCGACCTCTCTGGAGGGGTCGGGTTTGTGGAGGTTGCGACATGGTGCACAGCATACCGAACGCCCCTTCGGCCGGGGTGCTGTTTCACAGTAGACCCCTTAGGCGCCTGTCTAGTCCGCAGTGCTCCAGGCACAGGTCGAGTTATGCTTTTGGGGCCTGTTGCCTGGATTGAGGGATCAACCTCTTTGTGGGGTTGTCTCCCCGGTGCGCCGACTGGCCCCACAGTGTTGTGGGGGTGTAGCCTCTGTAAAGTGCTTCAGGGCGGCGTTCCGTAGGGGGGAAGGGCCTGCTCTTGGATTGGGCCCTGTCCGATATGCTGGCGATGTGGGAGGTGGTGTCACCAGTGACCGTCTGGTGGGGTCTCGATGCTACGGCATCGTTGGTGTTAGATTCCGATCAATCAGCCAGTATCACCTCCTCATCTGTTGGCTTGTGTTATCACCTCTCCATCCATTGTCATCGTGTAGTGTCTGCGTTGTGTTTATTTCTCTCTGGCTTGTCATACTGGCTGGTACAATCTTTGTCATTCCCCTTTAATGCACCTCCGTAACCATAAGTATTCGACACTGGACAGCGTAGTACCTTTCTTGAAAAACGTTGTTTATTACATAAACCAAAAGCCAGATGTTATCAGATTGTATTGTCCTCGAAAAGTCTTTGGAAGAAAACTAAATTCATTATTCTAATGATCTCTCCTTTCACCCCGCTCGGTGTCGTCGCTGGTTAGCTGTTATCCAAAAGCCTTCATGGTTGTCGTGCCACGTCAGTCCTTCCCCCCCCTTGCGTGGGGAGGAGGGAGCCGCTTCAAAGTCTCTGATCAACGTCCGCTCGCGTCAGCTTCGTGTCTAGATCGTTCTTAGTCTGCCCTTACCCGGAACCACTGTTAGATTTATATGATCTTCGTCATAGCAACGACAGGCCCGCCCCTCTTTTCTCGTTACTATGTGACGCTGCCATGGCAACTGCTTTTAACTAGGGATGTCCGATATTATCGGCCGACCGATATTATCTGCCGATATCGGCAGTAAAATGTGATATCGGAAAATATCGGTATCGGTTTAAAAAAAAAAAAACAATAACAATATTTGTTATATATATATCCAGTGAAATGATTAGTTACCTGAAATTATTCCGTTTTTTGGGGTGGGAAACCCTGCATATATCGGTATCGGTTGATATCGGTTGATATCGGTATCGGAAATTAAGAGTTGGACAATATCGGAATATCGGTATCGGTAAAAAAGCCAATATCGAGCATCCCTACTTTTAACCTTTAAACACACATTTTTAACGTCTGTTTCATTAATGTCAAACTCTCTCCATCGCTCTGCCTGCTGCTGTTTCTTATCAGTTGTTATGTGCCGATGGAATGCAGCATGCCCTGAGCTCTATCTCAGTCTGCTGCTAAATACAGTGATTCTCTCTCACCGCCCCCACCACCCTGCACATCCACCTCTCTGACCTAGCACCGTTAGATGCTGTCCTCTCCCCCCAATATATACGTTACATACATTGAAAAACACCGATTTCCTTCACTCCCCCCTTTGATTCTAAATCAACCTTCAGAATCAACAAACTACTTGGTTTTTCACTGTCGTTTGGACGCTTCCCACTTCACCTCTCGTGCACAAGAAATGAAGCCGGCATACGGTCAAACCCAGTGATCTTGCTGTTTGAGGTCTGTCGCGCTTCCCCTCGTGCACAAGGAAAATCGAAACAGACCACCCGAACCAAAGGCCCCCTCCGATGTCTGCCTCGTTCTCCCCTGGGCAACACCGCCTGCGACCGCCTGCCCCGTTGGCCGTCTCCACCGCTGTCGGTCATCTCCAGACTCTGAAAGCAGAAAAACAACACCAGCAGTCTCCTGTACACAACCCTTTATACCATGGCTTTGGACTTGCAGCTCATTCCACTGTCCTCTCCAGTTCTCTATATATATTTTCTCTGCAAGCCACTTCCATGGCCACGCCCTTTCAGACTGTGTTGACGTTGTGAGTGTCATACAGCCCATGGCGCTATCGTTATCTATTAGTCTACCACCTTCTCAACACCCATCTCTGTCCTACAGGGCGGTTCCCTGTTTGTCGTCTTCCGTTGTGACACCAGCAGCTTACCGATACCCACTTCCCTCGCCCTATCTTCGTCCGACGGTTGGCCCCCAGCCCGCGCCAGTTCATTCTGGTGACTGTGTACTCTGAAAACTCTGGCCCTACCTATCAAGGTGTGAGAAGGAGCAGCTGGAAATTAAACTCCCTCTTTATTTTCCAAATTAAACCTTGTTAATTAACTGCACCTCATCTCTCTGTGAAGTTTTTATTTAATCCATTGTATAATTAAACTCTATTTAATTAACTTGTCTAACAATATTATTATATTAATAACATACAACAGAGCATCGCTCTAACATACAACAGAGCAGTCCGTCGCCCTAACATAAACACAGAGCATTCCATCGCCCCGGAGCAGTCCATCGCTCTAACCTAACACAGAGCAGTCCATCGCCCTGGAGCAGTCCGTCGCTCTAACCTAACACAGAGCAGTCCATCGCCCTGGAGCAGTCCGTCGCTCTAACATAACAGAGCAGTCCATCGCCCTGGAGCAGTCCGTCGCTCTTAACACTTTGAGTTCCTTTACAAAGTTCTAACATACACCACCGTGTATACACACAAGCTTTAATTAAATTAAACTCTTCTAACAAGAATCACTATTATTACTATAATAATATTACCCTTTTTTACGTGGTCCAGTAATCTGGAATCACTCCCCGCACTCCCACCCCTTGATGGCAGCCGACTCACTAAAAGGGTAGCAGAGACCACTCTCTGCCACTAGATGGTAGCAGATATCCATCTTCAAATATTTGCCTGCATTACCCCACTCCCACCCCTAGATGGCGGCCAACTCAGTCTAGAGTACTTTAGCTGACGTGTCTCTCCTTGGTCCCTAGTTCCTGTTCGCCTCCTCGTGGAGCCTTGCGGCCATCTGGTCTGCTCAGTTTTGTTGACATTCTCTCCTTATCTGGTGTCAGCCTCCTCGTGGCTCTTTGCGGCCATGTCTGTGCCTAACTGCCAACCTTCAGAGCACTGGCTCTGTAATACCGTGGAGACACAAAACTGGCATTTTTTTCCACACTGTCCATTTAATGCCTCAATCACTCTCTCGCTACCGACCACACCCGTAACGTTGTTCACTGCTCCCTTCACCTCACAGTCCCCCTTCGCGCTTTCTGTGTTTGAACAGTAATCAACTAAATACGATGTCGCCCCTTTAATTAAATGAACATCTCCCCTTTGCCTCTCTTCTCATCTCGCTGCACCGGCCCCATTTGTTTTCATTCTCTGGGGGATAAGACCTCTGCCGCTCTCTCTTCCACCACATCACTCCTTATCTCTGTTTGTCTTTCTCATATTATTACAGCTGGCTTCTCTGTCGTTAATTATTTTTACGGATGTACATAGTTGTTCTTTATTTGGTTAAAGATCAAACAATAACGTGCGTGCCAATGAAACTCACATCTGGTTCCACAGCTCTGTTTCTGGTGTGGTCCATCGATCGGCCCCATGGTCCTCCTTCTCTCATGGCTGGCCTCTCCCCCACGCTCTTCACCGTCGTCGCGTTATTGAAAAGTATTTTGCAAATATCCGGCAAACGCGCACCAACTGTTAGATTCCGATCAATCAGCCAGTATCACCTCCTCATCTGTTGGCTTGTGTTATCACCTCTCCATCCGTTGTCGTCGTGCAGTGTCTGCGTTGTGTTTATTTCTCTCTGTCTTGTCATACTGGCTGTACAATCTTTGTCATTCCCCTTTAATGCACCTCCGTAACCATAAGTATTCGACACTGGACAGCATAGTACCTTTCTTGAAAAACGTTGTTTATTACATAAACCAAAAGCCTCAGATCAGATGTTATCAGATTGTATTGTCCTCGAAAAGTCTTTGGAAGAAAACTAAATTCATTATTCTAATGATCTCTCCTTTCACCCCGCTCGGTGTCATCGCTGGTTAGCTGTTATCCAAAAGCCTTTATGGTCGTGCCACGTCAGTCCTCCCCCCCCCCCCCCCCCCTTGCGTGGGGAGGAGGGAGCCGTTTCAAAGTCTCTGATCAACGTCCGCTCGCGTCAGCTTCGTGTCTAGATCGTTCTTAGTCTGCCCTTACCCGGAACCACTGTTAGATTTATATGATCTTCGTCATAGCAACGACAGGCCCGCCCCTCTTTCCTCGTTACTATGTGACGCTGCCATGGCAACTGCTTTTAACCTTTAAACACACATTTTAAACGTCTGTTTCATTAATGTCAAACTCTCTCCATCGCTCTGCCTGCTGCTGTTTCTTATCAGTTGTTATGTGCCGATGGAATGCAGCATGCCCTGAACTCTATCTCAGTCTGCTGCTAAATACAGTGATTCTCTCTCACCGCTCCCACCACCCTGCACATCCACCTCTCTGACATAGCACCGTTAGATGCTGTCCTCTCCCCCCAATATATACGTTACATACATTGAAAAACACAGATTTCTTTCACTGGCCTCACCGGGCCCCCTTTTTCGGGGGGTCCTGGCCCTCAGGCTGTTCCTGGGGCTGGGTCCTCCTCCGCGCTCCGCTGCTACGGCCTTGCCACGGGGTTGGTTTCTTGACCTTTGACCCTGTGATGTTGGGGGCTGTGACGGGCGTGTTTTGCATCCCGTCCGTTCCCTGGTGGCATGTGGGATGCGCGCCTGAGTGGTCGCGGGTCCTTCTGTGTGAAGGTAAGTCCCACGATCTGCTCACCCTGTGCGTTTGAGGTGCTAAACCCTCTTCGCACAGTTGGATCCGATTCCCTCCCGTCCCCCTCTAGGGGGGTCCAGGGGGCTCGGGCCCTCCCCTGTTCTGATGGTTGTGGGGGGCCTCAGCGGGTACATCTGTCGAGCTTCCGCTCTGCTCAGCTCCTGTGTTCCAAGAGAGCAGAGCGTAAGCTATACGATAATATAACGTCAGGTTATTCTATAACTTTAGTTATATGAGTATAGCGAGCGTTCTGCTTTGACTCACTGAGGACCCCGTGGTCTTCGCCTTCGGTGGTGAAAGACTTGGGAAGGAGCTGATGGTGTGGCCATGACCCCGCTTATGTAGAGGAGCGGATGTGGATATGGCCAGGCGGATGGGTGTGTGCATGTGGAGAAAATTATTCATTATTAGATTGGATAAAGGGATAGTTCCAAGAGAGCAGAGTGCTCGCTATACTCATATAACTAGGGTTATAGAATAACCTGACGTTATAGGATAACCTTCATTCACAGCAACACGGTCCAGTTACCATAACAGGGTAACTTCATACGTCTATAAAACATATACACCATTATATACAATATTTATAGACCTTTGTAAGTGACACCTTAACAGGGTCTACTTGATTCAGCCCTCGTCCCCACATATGTTCAAGCTTGAGGGTTGAATCTACAACTTGAGTTATGAATGTCTATTATTGTTCATGTTCCGTGAAGCATAGTTTGCATTGCACATGAGTGAATTTAAAGCCTATGTTGCACATCCTAAAATAGACATGGTTACATTCCATTTTATTTGACTCTATACTCAGATACATACGGTAAATGACAGAAACACATTTTATGAGTAAAATTTTACTTGCTCTCGCTCACTTGTGTTCTCTGTAGAATCTCTGGCTGCTAAACCAGAACAGCGCGATTCAAGGGATCAAGGGACCAATTCAGCTTCAAGTAGGTGGACTACTCAAATGAGCTAACATTAGCTAAAAAGCTATTATCCATTTCAGTGATGGTCTGTGTTAGCCTGCTTGTCTCGCTAGCTCCCTGAACTGTAATAATGAGCTTGTTTGCTAGTTTCCCAGATAGTGAGCTTGAAACATTATTAAATAATGAGCATTAAATTAGTTTTAGTTGACAGAGTCACATGGGGAGCAATAACTGAGCATGAATGAATGAATGAATGAAAACTTTATTTAACAGATTGCAGAATGGGTACAATACAGTACGGCTCAATACACACAATTGTTAAGGGAATGCAGACCAGAGAAAGACGTTTGTCTTGTTTACATCAGGGTCCACCATTTTCAATTCATATTGAAATGCATGACGACGAGGTATTCTTTAGCCTTAACTGCTGTGGTTTATTCAGGGCCGCCTGGGAGAAATGCGAGGCCCTGGGCGAGATTTAACGCGAGCCCCCCCCCCCCCCCCCAAGATAAAAAAAAATAATATATATATATATATATATATATATATTTTTTTTTTTTTTTTATACAGTCAACATATTCTTAAATAATAGCGCTGCCCGAGGCGGGGCATGATACAGTCAACATATAGCAAAAGAGAGAGCGAGAGAGAGCTCCCGTTCTACAGTCAATATACAGTGTACAGAGAGAGAGAGAGAGAGAGAGAGAGACACATTGGAAAGAAATTGAAATGCTATTTGGCCCTAAACAGAGAGTACACAGTGGCAGAATACCTGAGCACTGTGACTGAAGATCCTTGAGCACAGCCTAGCCATCGAGAAAGGCCGCCATAGGCAGACTGTGTGTGTTAGAAAGAGAGAGAGAGAGAGAGAGAGAGAGAACATGTGTGTTTGTCATGTGTGTGTGTGTGTTAGAGAGAGACTATAGCATGTATGAGAGATTCAAAAGGACAAAGATCAACACTTAAATCCAACAAGAAGAGGGTCAACAGAGAAACCAAAGCAGCAAGGAGCCAATGGCCGACATCAGCTAAATAGGCTAGCCAGGTACTGTGACACCAGGCCACGTGACACACAGCTTTGGCCAACGGCCCAACGCTACCCAAGCTACACAAACGACCATTCACACACAGCACATGTCGTATCTCCAAATGTTGTGAAGTAGCATATGTTTTGCCTGGAAAAAAACATCGTTATTAACAAAACATTCGGGAGGGGAAGGAAGGAAGAGTGGGGTAATGTCATCATGACATTTTCATTAATCCAAGTTACCTGCACGATGAACGCAGGGCGAAAGGCCGCAAGGTCTCCACGTTGACGAAAGGCCTCTCGCTGGCGGGACAAAAAGAAGCTATGGCCAGAAAATGTCAAACGCAGCCGACTCACGCTGCCGGCGTACTACACTGTCTACACATGATGTAAGTAAAACCACTCCCTTCGTTGAAACCAATGCTGCTGCAGAACCCCAGAGGCTGAGCTCCAATAGTGAGTATGTCTGCAGCTGCAGGACTGCAGACCCAGGAACAAGTCAGACACATTCTACAAACGTGTCTAATGTGAAATATATAAGCATATAAGCAAAACTAGATTTTAGGTCTGTGATGAAAAAGGGCCTCGCGGGAAGGGGGGCCTCGCAAAAAATAAAAAAATAAATAAAAAATAATAATAAAAAAAATTTATAATTTTTTTTTTTTTTTTTTTTTGCGAGGCCCCCCTTCCCGCGAGGCCCTGTGCGACCGCACTGCTCGCACACCCCCTGAGGCGGCCCTGGGTTTATTTCATATGTACATTTCCACCACGAGACCTGCTCTCCATGAGAGCTAGAGAGAGAGAGACAGTAAGAGATAGAAGGGGAGGGAACATTCCCTTATATGTGATACAGGACGTCAGCTACAATAGCTGCGTCTCCTTACGCCTATTGCGCCCTCTTGTGGAACAGATAAAGTGCAGTTACATACAACAATCATATTAACACTTACACGTAACACTCCCACTTATGAATGACGTGTACTGTACAACTTTTCCAAGAAAAAAATACAGTTCAAAACATCAAAAGAACATGGCAGTCAATATTACATAACAGGCAATATTTTACACACCAAACATGACCCATGCACATTTTTTCAATTTCAATTTGGAGACTGGCTTGGTCATAACAGATCTAATGAAACGATATTATATATCCACATGTTTACACCTCTGTCGGCACACAGGGTTTCTGGCAAGTGCAATGGTTCCCTGGTTGTCTTCATAAACAACAGTTTTCTTATATACATAGGTATCCATTCCTTCGAGCAGTTGTTCTAGATAAATACATTCCTGTATTGTCAAAGCTAGAGCCATATATTCGGCTTCACAAGTTGATAGTGCCACTGTGGGCTGTTTCTTTGTTTTCCATGAAACCAGTGAGCTGTCTGTACCCATGCTCACACAATACCCTGTGGTACCTCTCCTGTCTGTGGCATCTGCCGCCCAATCTGCATCACTATTCTCCACTTGCACAACGTGAAGTAGGCACTTCCGGTAGGACTTCCTGGTTGCGAATGGTTCTTCCGTTCCCATCCAAATACATTGTTTTCAGCAACTTTTCTCCTGTTATTTAAACAACTTTGTCGTCACAGAGAGGTAATGAAACGTTTGTATTATTATATTATAGAATGTATTTAATAAGCAAACGTTTGTCAGCAGGGTTTTTGGGCTGTATTTCATGTAAAAACGTTTACTGTTAGTTTACTTGCTCAGCTAATGAAGGCTAATGCTGGCTAACAGAAGCTAGTTGATAAACGGGCCGGATTAGCTTTGAGCTAACGATCTTTGCCTTGATGTATTCATTCCATTCTAAACATAACGTTAGTTTACAAAACATTACCTGTCTATATAACGTTGAGGAACAAATTATAAAGTGTGTGGGTGTGTGTTTTGGTGAACATTGGACTGCAAAGCAGAAAATGCATTGCAGTTAGACAGTAGCTAAATAGTTAGCTGCCCTTCTTTCTCAAACCGAATTAACCACTCTAGTTTCCAGAGCTGATGTGATAGTAACATGGTCGTGGTGTGAATTACCTCTAAATTAAAGTATTTTTGAATGACACAACAGTAATAAGGATGGCAAGTGTATGAGATGGCATGTACAATAATGCTTAGTACCTACAGATATGTAAGAGGATTATATGCAGGTATACATACCTGCATATAATCCTCTTACATACCTGTATATAATCCTCTTACATATCTGTAGATACTATATCTGTACATATCCCTTACCTACTCTTACTAGTTACGCTGCTGGCCAGTATGACTTACTACCATAGTGTCTTTATACCTGTATCACTGTACATATTAATACTATATCTATATCTGTACATATCCCTTACCTACTCTTACTAGTTACGCTGCTGGCCAGTATGACTTACTACTACCATAGTGTTAGATCCTGATCAATCTGGCCAGTATCACATCTTCGTCTGTTTGGCTCTCCATCCAATTCCTCTGCGTTGTGTCATTTTAATGGTCCTGACGTCTCCGATACTGGTTGATTAAATCCTTATCTCTCCCCGTTAGTACAATCCGCGAACCATAATAATTCTCCACCTCCGTAAGAATTCGACACTTCGACAACGTGAAATACCTTACAAGGAGAAGCGTTGTTTATTCAATAAACAGAACCTCATAATCAGATGTTATCAGATGTTATCAAATTGTATCGTCCTTGCTATTCAGTCCAATGGTGATCAGGCCTGGTCGTTAGCCAAGACCATCCTCGTGGTAGCCGAAGCTAATGATGATGTGTCATTCTCCCCCCCCCCCCCCCCCCCCTCCGTGATGAGAGGTGAGAGAGTCTCTTCTGGTTTCTTCCCTCTTAGTCTCAGTCAGATTTTAGTCTGCCCTACACCCGGAAACACCGTTCGACTAATAGATTTTCGTCATAGCAACGACGGCCCCGCCTTCTGGTTGTCATGCGACGTGCTGTCATGACAACTGCTAACCTTTCACACATTTAAATGCAGTTTCTACTGTTTCATTAAGATGAACCTCTCTCCCTCCTGCTCTGGGCCTACAGTACACTCGCTCTTATCAATTTGTTCTTACAAGGAATGTCAACATTCGGCTGGCTGCTAAACATTCTGCTGGCTACTGCCTCTGAACCGCTTCTTCTATCACCGTCTTCTAAGGCAAACCATGCACATTTCGATCTCTCTGACCCGGCACCGTTTTAGCTGTGGTCATCTCCCCCCAATCTATACATCACATACATTGAATAAACCCCGTTTCTCTCATTCCCCCCTTTGATTCTTAATCAACCTTCAGAATCAACAGACTACTTGGTTTTTCAATTAATTATACCAAAAAATAGACTCATAACAATGAGGGCCCCTCCGTCTGCTGTTTTCCTTATCACACCCAAACCAGAAAGGATAAACAACGGTCAGGGAGGAGAGAGAGAGAGAGAGAGACAGAGAAAAACACAGATTGCAACTTTTCAGACAACACACCTGAACCCTTCGGCCCCCCTATTAGGTACACCCCACGTCCAAATCAGAGCGCTCCCTTCCCTCTTACAGTACACCTCCCATCTTGGGCCGGTCCCGTCTCCTAGGGCAAGGGCCCCTTTCAGTGACGGCTCCTTTCCTGAGCTGGTCCCCTTTCCAGGGCGGGTCCCCTAGGCAAAAATGTCTCCCCTGGTCTGCTACTGCTCAGTGTCTCTGGCTGTCCTCTCCACATCTGCTCTCCCACCGCCGCCGTCTCCTCTCTCTCGTCGTGGATGATCTGTGTACCAGGCCGCGGTGCCTGGCCCCTGCTGCTTCCTCCTCCTCCAGTCTGTCTCCTGGTCGTCTCCACCGCTGTCGGTGTCTCCCCCCACTGAAAGCAGAAACACAACACCAGCAGTCGTCTGTACATTCGACTTCCCTTGTTTTGCTATTAGTCTACCACCTTCTCCACACCCATAATCTGTCTTACAGGGCTGTTTCCCTGTTTGTTGTCTTCCGGCGTGACACCAGCAGCTAACCGATACCCACTCCGCGCAACTCTATCTCTTCGTCCCACGGGTGACCCCCAGCGCGTGCCAGTTCTTTCTGGTGACGTGTCTTCTGAAGACCCTGCCTATCTATCAGGTGTGAGAAGGTCCCACTGGAGATCGAACTCCCTCTTATTTCATAATTAAACTTATTTAATTAACCGCATCTCATCTCTCTCTGTGCAATTCTTATTTAATCCATTGTATAATTAAACTCTATTTAATTAACCTGTATATCTAATATTATTATTATAAAGATCCACTCTCTGTGCTCATTAGATTCTCTAACTTGGATCACTCCCCCAATCCGCCACTAGATGGTAGTACAGACCTATATCTAAATGTTCCCCTATGGGTAATGAAAACTCCCCAGCACTACCCCCCCTCCGCCACTAGGTGGCGACCTACTCCTCCTCTATGGTGTTTTAGTTGACGTGTCACTTCCTGGTTCTTATGTGTTGTTATCTCTTCGTGGCTCTTTGCAGCCATCTTGTCTCGCTCATAATGGTTACTCTCTAAAAACAAACGAACGCTGCCCTTCCTTCCAAGGCCTAAAAACACAGCTGTTTTCCTCTCTTTCCTATCAGGGGACGCTTCTCCCGGACTAAACTCTTGCTTATCGGACATAATACACAGTTTAAGGTAAATTCCCGACCGACTTTCCTCCCGTCAAAACAAATTCCGGCCGTCTTGAGACCACAGCGAACAGTTTAAGGTGGGCCGTCTCAGGCGACAGTCTTGTCATAACAATCCCGCCATAACAGATTTCAGTCTGGTTCAGCACCCCCCCCTCTCCTCATCTCTCTCATTATGGCTCCTTCTGCCCTATTTTGCTTTCTTTCGTCATCTATGACTGTTTTGGTTCCCTTTCAGATAACACCTTCGATTTTCAAAACAAAACTGTGCCGCTCTGCTCTGTCCCAAAACACACTATGGAGCTGGCATTCTCTCTGTGTCAAACTAATTACGTTTACGTTTACGGATACACTATTGTTCGTTTTCTTATTGGCTTGTGAAGTTGTTGAGACTCACTTTATCTTTTCACCGTCAGTTGTTCTGGTCCATGGTGCTGTTTATCTCTCCGGCCTTGCTCGGCTCGCTCGCTGGGTCCATGGCGCTGGCCTTGCTTGGCTCGCTCGCTGGCTTGGCTCGCGTCCATGGCTACCCCTTCACGCCTCGGCACTGCACACAGTCTCTTCCTTTCAAGCAACTTCAAAGCAAGCAATAATACGGGTCCAAACGGCAACAACTGTTAGATCCTGATCAATCTGGCCAGTATCACGTCTTCGTCTGTTTGGCTCTCCATCCAATTCCTCTGCGTTGTGTCATTTTAATGGTCCTGACGTCTCCGATACTGGTTGATTAAATCCTTATCTCTCCCCGTTAGTACAATCCGCAAACCATAATAATTCTCCACCTCCGTAAGAATTCGACACTTCGACAACGTGAAATACCTTACAAGGAGAAGCGTTGTTTATTCAATAAATAGAACTTCATAATCAGATGTTATCAGATGTTATCAAATTGTATCGTCCTTGCTATTCAGTCCAATGGTGATCAGGCCTGGTCGTTAGCCAAGACCATCCTCGTGGTAGCCGAAGCTAATGATGATGTGTCATTCTTCCCCCCCCCCCCCTCCGTGATGAGAGGAGAGAGAGTCTCTTCTGGTTTCTTCCCTCTTAGTCTCAGTCAGATTTTAGTCTGCCCTACACCCGGAAACACCGTTCGACTTATAGATCTTCGTCGTAGCAACGACGGCCCCGCCTTCTGGTTGTCATGCGACGTGCTGTCATGACAACTGCTAACCTTTCACACATTAAAATGCAGTTTCTACTGTTTCATTAAGATGAACCTCTCTCCCTCCTGCTCTGGGCCTACAGTACACTCGCTCTTATCAATTTGTTCTTACAAGGAATGTCAACATTCGGCTGGCTGCTAAACATTCTGCTGGCTACTGCCTCTGAACCGCTTCTTCTATCACCGTCTTCTAAGGCAAACCATGCACATTTCGATCTCTCTGACCCGGCACCGTTTTAGCTGTGGTCATCTCCCCCCCAATCTATACATCACATACATTGAATAAACCCCGTTTCTGTCATTAGTGTCTTTATACCTGTATCACTGTACATATTAATAATATATCTGTACATATCTCTTACCTATTCTTACTAGTTACGCTGCTGGCCAGTATGACTACTACCATAGTGTCTTTATACCTGTAGCACTGTACATAATAATACTACAACTCTGTACATACATCTGATTAGCATTATTACTCAGTGGTACTGATTTATATATTTTAAACAATATAATGAATTCAAGTTGTTTTATTTGTCACATAAGGTACATGTACATTAGTGAAACACTTCGTTCTGTATGAGCCTCCTGAGATTGTGCTTCAGTTTACAATTTGTCACTACACACTGAATGCACCTGTTTCAAGTGGCATGAGATTCATCTTTATGGGTTTCTTTATAATAGGACGGCATATCGCAAGAAAAGAGTCACAGCCAGCAACTTTGGTTTGGTGTTGAAAGCAGTGAAGAACCCAAGACCCACCTGTGGTGTGAATTACCTCTATTATTTTTGAATGACAACAGTAATAAGGATGGCAAGTGTATGATGGCATGTACAATAATGCTTAGTATCTACAGATATGTAAGAGGATTATATGCAGGTATACATAGTTATAGTATTGTATAGCTACCGCTCTGCGTCTACTGGAATATATCCCTATATCAGTCTATACACTGAATAAATCTTCACATGCACCTATATACACCCATCCGTCTGGCCACACCCCCATCCACTCCTCTACATAAGCAGGGGTGTGGCCATACTAACAGCTCCTTCCTTATTTTCACCACCGGCAAGTGTCTGTATACACCACTTGAGTTTAGTGCCAAAATAGTTGGAAAGGAGCTACGTTGAAGAGATGGAGCTGCGTTGACATTATATCTTTATTTTCTCTCTCACTATTTTTCGAGGAAATACAGCGATAATGTCTTCGCCACCGGAGTGTCTAGAAGATGATGATCATTCTGACCTCCACCGGCATTTTCGTATTAGGGGCTCGCGTCGCTGAGCTAATCCCCACCGGCATTCCTCCTGCTCTGAAGTTGGACAGGCATTACCTCCGGCTCTGCAGTTGGACACGTTGCTTGAGAGGCGCTCTGCCGTGTGAAGGCTAGCGTCCTCTCTAGGGCGGGTGATGGTTTTGCGACACAAGCGCCAGGTGTGTTGTTGTGGGGGGAACGGCTGCACAACTTACGAAGGCCGGCTCCAGGCTGGTACCCTTTTTTGCTGCCTCTTAGCGGCGTGGAGAAGGTTCTGTTTGATGCCCACGTTACATGAGCTCCTCATCGGGAGCTTTGTTACCTGGGACCGTATCCGAATCTGCGGTTCAATTCCCCGGATCTCTGGACAAACGGGTCCCCTCTGTCACCGTGCAGGCCCCGCTTTCAAGATGAAAGCCTCTTGAGTGCTTCAGGGCGGCGTGCTGTAGGGGGGAAGGGCCTGCTCTTGGATGGGCCCTGTCCGAATACGCTGGCAATGTGGGGGGTGGTGTCACTAGTGACTGCCTGGTGGAGTCTCGATGGGGGGACGTCGTTGGCCTCACCAGGCCTCCCTTTTCCGGGGGGTCCAGTCCCTTCCTGGGGCTGGGTCCTCCTTCGCGCTCCGCTGCTACAGCCTTGCCACGGCCTTGCCACAGGGTTGGGTTTTTGCCCTTGACCCCGTGATATTAGGGGTTGTAACAGGGTTTTTATTTCTTCCCGTTCGTTCCCTAGTGGCATGTGGGTTGCATGTTTGTGTAGTCGTGGGTTCTTCTGTGGGAAGGTAAGTCCCACGGTCTGCTCACCCTGTGCGTTTGAGTTGCTAAACCCCTCTTCGCACAGTCGGATCCGATTCCCTCCCGTCCTCCACTAGGGGGGTCCGGGGCCCCGGTTCTGATGGTTGTGGGGGGCCTCAGCGGGTACATTTGTCGAGCTTCCGCTCTGCTCAGCTCCTGTATTCCAGTAGACGCAGAGCAGTAGCTATACGATACTATAACGTACGGTTATATCTATAACCATAGTTATATGAGTATAGCGGGCGCTCTGCGTCGGACTCACTGAGGACCCCGTGGTCTTCGCCTTGGTGGTGAAAGACTTGGGAAGGAGCTGTTAGTATGGCCACAGATAGATATAACCGTACGTTATGTTTAGAATGGAATGAATACATCAAGGCAAAGATCGTTAGGTCAAAGCTAATCCGGCCCGTTTATCAACTAGATTCTGTTAGCCAGCATTAGCCTTCATTAGCTGAGCAAGTAAACTGAAATATGAAATACAGCCCAAAAACCCTGCTGACAAACGTTTGCTTATTTTATTTTTTTTAAACTTAAATTTTTATTTAACACTTATTGTAACTGAGGGGTACAATTCCCTGACTGTATTGAGAGTATGGTATCATTAAACCACTACTTAGTTATGTACTTTAATTACTGGCCATACAGTACATGGTATATCTGGTGAACACCCACACAAGAACACGGCAATGACAAAGAAAGTTCTAGTTAGAGGTATTTATTATTAGAGCAGCAACGGTAGGTTACAGATTGAGAATTATGATTGCGCTTGTAAGGCGAAGAACACTTAAAGTAGGTCAAGAGCGTAAGTCCATGAGAATAGTAAGATGGGTATAACTGACGCCACCTGTAGCATAAGAATTACATAAGGCACACTCGTAGTCAGCTGGAGACACTAGGGGGTTCCCTCCGGTTGTAAGCCGGCAGGGTAGAGGAATGTTCGGGAGCAAAGTCTGGATCAACGCGGAATAACGAGGCTCCAGATACAGGAGCCAGTGCAATACTCCCTTGGTCCGTAGACAAAGCAACAGCTATACTCCAGTATGCACGACAGCATGGATGAAAGCTAGCCAGCCTCTGTGGTCCTAGAGGCGGGCTCGAGGGTGCTCCTCACAGGGTAGATCCCACACAGCAGTGGGGTAGACGGTTCTCTGCTCCAGCAGCCACAGTACCAAAGCAATATAATCCAGCCGGAAAAGGCTCTGCATTCGCCGGTGTAGGTTCTCCGGTGTACATATCCAACGGTTCTCGTCTAGGACTCCTCGGGTGGTGGCGCGAGTTTAGGCCGCCCAGCCTGGATAAGTGCACTAGCTAGAGGTACGACGAACCGGTGGTAATGATGGTCACGGAGAACGGTAGCCGCACGATACACTATAAATAATAGACTATTACTTCACAATAGAATAAGTCGAACTCGACGATACAGCGTTAAACTCTGACACTTTAGCTATCTATTCGCACGCGGTTCTCAAGGCTCTATTCAGGGGCAAAGAGGCCCACTTCACGGCACGTTGTATCGTGGTGAAGGCTTCAACTTTTAGGATAAGACTACTGCTGTATCCACCTGCGACGGAATTTATACGTAAGGTGAATAATCTAGTGCCAACCTCAGTTCTGTCTCGTATTACTGCGCAAACCTGGACATGTTGAGACATGCCTTGGCGGTGGCTTTGAACTTGCCATTGGGGGTATGGCCGTTGGCGCCTAGGGGTCGCTGTCCAATAGGAGAACGAGTATTATGGTCTGGCTTGTACCTAGGTAAAGGGATATTCCGTGTATATATACAAAGAATATACAAGGGATATCAGACGATATACAAATATTATACAAGGTATCTCAAGTAATAAATATATATATTCGGTTTAATCTGACCCTTTGTAACAGCCGCCTTCTAATTAGTCTGCACCTAATTAGATAAGCAGAGACAGATTAACTGTCTTGTCCACTACTCAATGTCCGTTGTGGGGAGTAGGGCAATTCACAAAGTCAGTGGGTCATGGTCGTCATCAAGGGAGTCAGGGAGCCTTGGCAACTCTATCAGCCTCGCCACGGGTCGGGTGTATGTCCGTCCCTGGACGAGAACTTCTGCCGCTCTGACCTTTCCGTCGGCACCAGTGATCACTTTGCTTACGCGGCCGGCCGGCCACATAGCTCGGGGTAGTGACTGGTCTATGATCATGACGACTGTGCCCTCCGTCAAATTGTCTCTTTCTTTTACCCATTTCTGGCGGGTCTGTAGAGACGGTAGATAGTGGAGGAGGAAACTGTTCCAAAACCTGTCAGCCAATACTTGACTGTACCTCCACATTCTTCGGCCGTTCGCTTCCTCAGGTCTGTACACTGTCTGTGGGAGCGCGGGGTCCAGCCGCACCATCAAGAGAGTGTTGGGGGTGACTGGGTCGACATCTGCTACATCACTTGAGACGTAACCGAGGGGCTTTGAGTTCAATACTCCCTCGATCTCTGTGAGGACTGTCGTGAGGACTTCTTCAGCCACGGTCTGGGCCCCAAGCACGGCGTACAGGGCTGTCTTTATTGAACGTACTTCTCGTTCCCAGGTTCCCCCGAAGTGAGGGGCGTTCGGGGGGTTAAACTGGAAGTCAATCTGAGAGGGAGCGAGGTGGGTCTTAAGTTCTGGGCCCATAGCTTGGAAGCTCTCTCTCAGCTCTCTTTCTCCGCCTTTGAAGTTTGTCCCGTGATCAGACAGTAATATAGACGGTTTTCCTTTCCGCGCTGTGAATCTCCGGAAGGCCATAAGGAATGAGTCCGTACTCATGGTTGGAAGGAGTTCTATGTGTATCGCTCGGGTGGTCATGCATTTGAATAGAATACCCCACCTCTTCTCCGTCCCTCTTCCTTTCTTCACGTACAGCGGGCTGAAGCAGTCCATACCGGTGGAGTGAAAGGGCTTGTCGCCAAGTCGGAGGCGACAGGGAGGTAGGTCAGCCATCCTGGGTATACTGGGCTGTGCTCGCCACTTGCGACAGTCTAGACAGGTCCGCTGGAAGCGTCGCACTGCTTCTCTTCCTTGCAGTATCCAATAGCGACGTCTGATCTCAGCGAAGACTCTCTCTGCCCCAGCGTGGTGCACATCCTCGTCGTATTTCTTTATGATGAGCTCTGTGACCTTGTGTCGGCTGTTGAGAACTATAGGGAACTTGACGTCATCCGTTAAGTCCGGGGCCCTTCTCAGACGACCACCCACTCTGATGAGATCATGGGCGTCGCGCTCAGGGGCCAAGTGGAGCAGTCTGCTGTCTGACGGGACTGGCTTTGATCCCTGCAGACAGTCTAGCTCGTCGGGGAACGAGTCTCTTTGGGCTCGCTGTAGCAGAAGGAGTTCTGCTTCTTCGTAATTAGCTGCATTAATGTCAGTAGTGGAGGGAACCTCAGGGTGGTGCCACAGGAATGTCTTTAACTGCGCACTCTCAAGGGTGGGGCAGTCGTCTATGTTAGGGTCGGTGGGGACTGGTGTGTGCGTCAACCCACAGAACATAGATTTCTTCATCTCTGCTTCCTCTTGACTAGCCTCCCGTGGGGTGGGGTTAGGCCACTCTTCTTCCGGGAGCTTGAGGAACTCGGGACCGTCACTGTAGATATTGTGACGTGTGAGGTCATCTAGGGACATCCCCCGTGTGATGACATCTGCTGGGTTCTGTTTTGTGTCCACGTACCTCCAGCATGCTGATTCTGTTAAATCTTGGATCTCTGTGATTCTGACTCCCACGAAGACCTTGTATCTACACGAATCGGACTGGATCCATGTGAGTACGGTCATGGAGTCTGACCACAGGATTGTTCTTTGCACCGGGATGGTGAGTTCACGTTGGATTAACGTGGCGAGTTGCGCTCCTACTAGGGCTGCGCAGAGCTCTAGACGCGGGATCGATTGTTGCTTGCGGGGGGCTATCCTTGAACGAGCCAGGATGAAGGCGGTATGTATTTCTCCTCCCTCCTCTCCTCCTCACCGAGCCGTAGGCTACTTCTGAGGCGTCGCTGAAGACGTGCAGGTCCATCTGGCACGTCTCCAGCCGCACTGTGGGTGGGAAGTAGCTGCGGCGTATGTTGACACCTGGGAGCGAGTTGAGTTCTTTTTCCCACTCTCTCCATGTGGAAGCAAGGTGGTCGGGTATGGGGTCGTCCCAGCCCTGGTCCTTGTCCCACAGCTCTCGCACAATCATTTTTGCCCTGGTGGTGTAAGGTAAGATACATCCCAACGGGTCATATTGTCTGGCGAGTGTTCTGTATACACTCCGTCTGGTGGTCGGTAGTGAAATCGACCTTCCCTGCTCCTTGGTCAGGGGTGTGTGTCTGTAATGGAGCGAGTCTGTTTTGAAGCGCCAGACTAGTCCTAATGTCATTTCTTGGGCTTCACCTGGGATTGTCGCCATCCAGATCTCGCTGCTTGCTGCCTTGTTCTCTGGGGAGAGGCTGCGCAGTACTTGAGGGTCGCTGCTGGCCCACTGCCGGAGATCAAAGCCGCCTTTGATCAGGGAGGCGCGGAGCTTGAGTAGGAGGGCCTCGGCCTCTTCTGGCGTCGAGACGCTTTGCAGACAGTTGTCCACGTAGAAACTCCTCTCTACACTTTGTCGGACCTCCTCGTCAGCTGCTGGGTCCTCTGCGACATGTTTTTGCAGTGCGAACGTAGCACAGCATGGGCTGCATGTGGTTCCGAAAGGGAGGACCTCCCATTGGTAGATGGATGGTTGCTCATCCCCGATCCTCTCTCTCCATAAGAACCGCAGCAGGGGCTTGTCCTCTTCCACTAGTCGCACCTGCAGGAACATCCCTTTGATGTCGCCGCTGATGGCCACCTTGTTTTGGCAGAAATGTAGCAACACGCCTAGTAGAGAGGGGCCGAGTGTTGGACCGGGCAAGAGTTCTTTATTCAGATTCTGTAGTCCGATCTGGTAGCTGCAGTTGAACACAATACGATCCTTGCCATTGTGGTGGACCTTGTGGTGGGGCACGTACCATGATTCGGTCGTCTGATCGGCCTCTTGAATGTCAATTTTCTTTATGTGTCCCGCTGTGATTAGCTTGTCAATCTCAGCGCGGTACACAGTGGCTTGAGTGGGGTCTCTGGCTAGACGCCGCTCGGTGTTCAGTAGATATCGCTCCGTCGCTTCTTTTGAGGCGTGGAAGATGGGCATACCCTCTCGCCTCAAGAGTGGAGTTGCGTATCTCATCACTCCATTGACCTCGACTCTCTTTGTCCTCTGCTCGAGGAGGGCTATGGCATAAGTGTCTTCCTTTGAACTAATGTGTTTCTTTTCGTTCTTAAAGGGCATTGTGTCTAGTGTCCATAGCCTCTCGACGTGCTGTAAGAGGGTGGTGTCTTCTTCTGTCATTCTGGAGTGGAGGCAGCGAGTGGCTGCTGGTCGGTTGGGAGACCTGGAGAGGGGGCCTTGTAGTGTCCATCCTAGGCGGGTCTCGACTGCTGCTGGACAGCCTCTGGGCCCGATGTGGACCCGGTCCGTTGGGACGATGAGGTGTGCGTGGTCGGATCCTATGAGCAGGGTCGGGGTGGCGCCGTCGATGAGCGGTATAGGTAGTTGACGTAGGTGCACGTATTTTTCCATCAGCTTGGGGATGGGGTAGGTGTACTGTGACCAGTGATGCCAGTAACGCGTTACTAAGTAACGCGTTATTGTAATCTGATTACTTTTCCCCGAAAATAGTAATCTAACGCGTTAATCTTTAAAAGCCAGTAATCTGATTGCAGTTACTTGTCCAAGTGGCTGTGCATTACTATTTCGTTACTATCTCATCATAAATTCATAATGCAGGCGGAATGCAGTATTTTATTTCGTTTTCGACAGTCAAAAATACATTTTGAGCTGTTTTTCTTTTGGGAGTGACGTGGTGTGGCAGTGAAAGGGTTAAATACAAGAATGTGTCCCGCGGCGTGACTGGTCCCTCTGTCTGTGAGTGACTCTGCTTTGGCCCAATCACATTCCCCATCCACAGTCTGCGAATCAGAGGCAGAGTAGGGCGGGTCTTCACAGCACGTCATGTGACATATGCGCCAATCGTGTGACAGCAGGGCTCCGTCGTCGGAGAATTCCACCCCAAAACGCTTGGCAAAATTAAAAGTGAAATCGCAAGATGACTTTTGCGGTTTCTGTTCAGAATTCCACCCCAAAACGCTTGTCTAAACGTAGCCTCAGTCACTACTTCACGGCGGAGGAAACAAAATACTGTCTACCGCTAAAAACAGCACATCCAATTGCATTGAAAGCATCTGGAATCACAACACTAGCCGACGCTTCGACTAGATACAGGAGGGTTGATGGTGGCAGAGCAAAAGCTCTTATTTGCCAGATTTACAGTTAATTTACATGTTAAAGAGAGACTGATTGTATGTTTATAGAGAGACATTTATAAAAACAATTTAATAGTTACAGTTGATATAATTGAATAGTTCAGCCTGCATTTGTTAGATGTGATACACTGGTTTTGTAAAACCACTGGCTGGCTGCTCTAATGCTGTGAGCATCATAGACTGTTGCTTTACCATACTTGATGGTACAGAAGCTGAAGCACTAGTTTAACAATTTACGTTATGTGCAGAGAAACAAGTTAAAAACAATTTATGCACTTTCAATAAAGCGTTTAAAAAAAACTGTTGGGGAAACGACGACGACTTCGTAACCTAGTTACTTTCAAAGTAACTAAGTTACTCTGATAATCAAGTAATCAGTAAAGTAACTTAGATTACTTTTTAAAGGAGTAATCAGTAATCAGTAATCAGATTACTTTTACAAGTAATCTGTGGCATCACTGACTGTGACAGGCCTATGTCTTGGCTGGTGAAAGCGTTAGTAATCCTATACTGCCTCTCTGGCTGCCCGCTTGCTGCGATAGTGAAGGAGACGTTTTCACCCTTTATTGTCTTCAGGTCTCTTCTTATAGTACGAATTGTCATTGTTTCTTCGCTCCCCCGCAGACCCAGCTGGGCTGCAGCGGATGCGAGGAGGAGAGTCTTTTCTGACCCATCGTCAAGGACGGCGTAAGTGTCCATGACCTTGTCCTCGTAGCTTAATATCACTCGGACCACTTTCAAGAGCACTCTGGAGCTCCCGCTGCTGGCGGGGTCGATATACATGACGTTTACTCTGGTGCTGCTTGGGGGTGCAAGTTTCTTCCTGTTGCTGTCATGCAAGACGTCCAAGTGGGCGCCGTCACACCTGCTGCACCTCTTCTTCAAGCGGCACATCTTCTTGAAAGTGTCACATTGAGGCAGCCAATGTTCTTTCTCGCAGTACTGGCATACAATCTTCCACTTCTCTTTCGTCGAGGGGGTGTTGTGGTTCTTGTGCCGCGGTACTGATTCGGCTTGGTGCATGACGGTCACCAACCGGCGGTTATCGTTGGATCTCCGAGTTCCATCTCTTGGGCTTGGTCCACTCCGCACGAACGTATCCAGTCGTAGGCTGCTGACTTCTCTCGCGAGGAAGTCGGCCAGGTCTAGGAGGGATGGCTCGGGACCATCGGGATCACGGTGGTCTCTCTGCCGCCTAAAGCGCTCTTGGCGGGCTGGAGGGAGCTTCTCTAATATTCGTTCTACATTAGAGTTAGCATACAGTTCGTGTCTCCCTTTTTCCTTTTGGGACCCCAGCATCCCTACCAGGGATTGTACCTTGATAGAGAGGTCATCCAATGATCGATTGTCTGGGGCTGGGGGGAGACGGTCAATATTCCTTATTTCTTGTATCACGTAGTCCCATATGCGTCCATAATGCTGGTCGAGGGCTACTAGAGCCGCGGTGTATGGGGTACTTGAGTTGGAATATGCCAGCGCTATATTATGCGCTCTGGGCACCTTGAGATGCTTGAGGAGGATAGCATATTTGTACGACTCATCAGGGACGTCGGACATCATAGTCTCTAAGCACATCCGTAATTCCGTGTACTGTGCTCTGTCCTCGTGCGTAAAATCCGGGAACGTCGGTGTGCCAAGGTGCGATGCCATGGATGGCTGGCACATCGGTGAGCGTTGGGGGAGAGGCCTCCTGGGCGAGTCTCCCCGTACGTGTTGTCGTGGGCTGGTACTTGGTGGGTACCAAGGCCCGGGTACCCAGGTGCTGTTCCTCGGTGCTGGCTGTGCGTCAAACTCACCCTTGAGTTGAGTCTGGGGTTTGTAGCGCAGTGCCTCGGGGGTGAAGTCTGGGCTGTACTGGACCTCCTGGTCCTGTGGAGTACGTTGCTGCTGGTGGGCTTGACCTTCCTCCTCTTCCTCTTCCTCTGCTAGGTCTTCTAGGTCTTGAAGTCGTCTATTCAGTCTCTCGGCGGCATAGGCCGGTTCTTCCCGGTTGCTGGGTCTCGTATGGACCGGTCGGGGAGGGGGTTCGGAGACGTGGATAGGATCTTTCTGTTGGCCGGGCTCCGGGTCACTTGGTCGGGTAGGGGAAGGTGCCCTAGACCCTTGTCGTGATGATGCCCTGGAGCTCCGTGCGGAGAGAGGGGGTGTCGCCCTGGCAATCAATTGCTCCATTATCTGCGCCTGTAGCCGGTCGCGCTCTGCTTCGCGCTTGATGTGAGCGATGTCGCGCTCTGCTTCGCGCTGGGCTTGGGCTGCGTCGCGCTGTGCATTGGCGGCGTCGCGCTGTGCATCGGCGGCGGCGCGCTGGGCATCGGCGCGGTCTCTTTCAATATTCTCTTCCGTCTGGAGGCGTCTGGTCTCCAGGCGTATGCGGTCGTCTTCACTCCTTTGCTGCGCCTGGAAGCGCTCTCGCTGGGTTGCAGAGTGTTCGCGTTCACTAAGGGCTTGCGCTTGGAGTTGCGCGTGAAGGCGCTCTCGTTGGTCTGCAGATTGTTCGCGCTCACTCAGTTGTTGAGCCTGCAGGCGTTCTCTTTCCATGGTAGAGTGTTCGCGCTCACTTAGTTGTTGCGCCCGGAGGCACTCTTGTTCCATGGAAGAATGTTCGCGCTCACTAAGCGTCTGTGCTTGGAGTCGATCGCGTTCGGTGGAGGCTGCCAGGGTGGCGATGAATGCCTGCGCCAGCATCTTGTCCGCTTCGCTGGGGGAAGACACTGACGGAGGTGATCGGCTTCTGACAGTGCTCGTTGGAGATCTGTTCTCTTGGCGCGCCCCGAGGTCTATCTCCTGGGCGCGCTTCTCTTCTGGTAGTGGGTCGGGTTCTGTCCCTGGAGCGCTTTCTTTATCCTGGAGCTCTCCGGGGACCGTCCCGTTGACGTTGTCTGGGGGTATAGTCATGTCATGTCCCCCCTGGTCCCCCCCGTGAGCTTGGTCAGTTACGTTAGAACCCACTAGGGTCTCTACTGGCAGGGTCGCCTGGTCGGTAGGATTTGACATGCTTTTACTATCCGCTTTTTCCGCATTTAACGTCTGTATAAAGCTAGGTATTAGACTGACAGCGTATTCCTCTAGGTAGGGAGGTGGCTGACGTCTGCGCTGCGGGCGTTCTAGCTTAGGAGAGCCGCTTGGGGAGTGTTCACCGCTGGCCATGGTTAATATCAATATTATATTTAGATATTACACTGATATTTCTCCGGCTCGAAGGACCAATTGTAACTGAGGGGTACAATTCCCTGACTGTATTGAGAGTATGGTATCATTAAACCACTACTTAGTTATGTACTTTAATTACTGGCCATACAGTACATGGTATATCTGGTGAACACCCACACAAGAACACGGCAATGACAAAGAAAGTTCTAGTTAGAGGTATTTATTATTAGAGCGCAACGGTAGGTTACAGATTGAGAATTATGATTGCGCTTGTAAGGCGAAGAACACTTAAAGTAGGTCAAGAGCGTAAGTCCATGAGAATAGTAAGATGGGTATAACTGACGCCACCTGTAGCATAAGAATTACATAAGGCACACTCGTAGTCAGCTGGAGACACTAGGGGGTTCCCTCCGGTTGTAAGCCGGCAGGGTAGAGGAATGTTCGGGAGCAAAGTCTGGATCAACGCGGAATAACGAGGCTCCAGATACAGGAGCCAGTGCAATACTCCCTTGGTCCGTAGACAAAGCAACAGCTATACTCCAGTATGCACGACAGCATGGATGAAAGCTAGCCAGCCTATGTGGTCCTAGAGGCGGGCTCGAGAAAGCTAGCCAGCCTCTGTGGTCCTAGAGGCGGGCTCGAGGGTGCTCCTCACAGGGTAGATCCCACACAGCAGTGGGGTAGACGGTTCTCTGCTCCAGCAGCCACAGTACCAAAGCAATATAATCCAGCCGGAAAAGGCTCTGCATTCGCCGGTGTAGGTTCTCCGGTGTACATATCCAACGGTTCTCGTCTAGGACTCCTCGGGTGGTGGCGCAAGTTTAGGCCGCCCAGCCTGGATAAGTGCACTAGCTAGAGGTACGACGAACCGGTGGTAATGATGGTCACGGAGAACGGTAGCTGCACGATACACTATAAATAATAGACTATTACTTCACAATAGAATAAGTCGAACTCGACGATACAGCGTTAAACTCTGACACTTTAGCTATCTATTCGCACGCGGTTCTCAAGGCTCTATTCAGGGGCAAAGAGGCCCACTTCACGGCATGTTGTATCGTGGTGAAGGCTTCAACTTTTAGGATAAGACTACTGCTGTATCCACCTGCGACGTATTTATACGTAAGGTGAATAATCTAGTGCCAACCTCAGTTCTGTCTCGTATTACTGCGCAAACCTGGACATGTTGAGACATGCCTTGGCGGTGGCTTTGAACTTGCCATTGGGGGTATGGCCGTTGGCGCCTAGGGGTCGCTGTCCAATAGGAGAACGAGTATTATGGTCTGGCTTGTACCTAGGTAAAGGGATATTCCGTGTATATATACAAAGAATATACAAGGGATATCAGACGATATACAAATATTATACAAGGTATCTCAAGTAATAAATATATATTAAACTAGATAAGACTCGTGCACATCTGGTTGGACCCCGACTGGAGGTGCAGGTCAGCGCAGGAGAGATAAATAAACTAAAAGGAGAAAACCTTCAAGGGAAAGAAGGGACCGCACACTCCACAGGACTCGTTTTTGCTTATTTATTGTTTGCACAACGCGTTTCGCTGTCGCTTCCTCAGGTGCTATGCAGCAGGTGTCATCAATGATCATCATTATGTATAGCAAACTCCACCCACATCGTAATACATCAAGCCCATTGGCTACTCAATTATCACATTTAATTTGATGATTTTGCAGGATGTAATGCATATAACTCTTAGTATACAAATTATGCATAGAGACCACATATATACATACTCATTTTTGAAAATTATATAATACAAAATGAGAGAAGTGACAAATCGTAAGTTCGTAACATATCAAGCCCATTGGCTACTCAATTATCACATTTAATTTTATCATTTTGTAGGATACATATCACTTTTATGTATAGAAATGCCTAGAGACCACATACATACACAGACTCATTTTTGAAAATTATATATAATAAAGCAATATGAGAGAAGTGACAAATACCTAGGTCATTAGACCTGATAAAATAGTTTAAAACAGACTTAAAACCACACCCATATAGGTTACACAGTCTCCCTTTTTCCTTTTGGGACCCCAGCATCCCTACCAGGGATTGTACCTTGATAGAGAGGTCATCCAATGATCGATTGTCTGGGGCTGGGGGGAGACGGTCAATATTCCTTATTTCTTGTATCACGTAGTCCCATATGCGTCCATAACGCTGGTCGAGGGCTACTAGAGCCGCGGTGTATGGGGTACTTGAGTTGGAATATGCCAGCGCTATATTATGCGCTCTTGGCACCTTGAGATGCTTGAGGAGGATAGCATATTTGTACGACTCATCAGGGACGTCGGACATCATAGTCTCTAAGCACATCCGTAATTCCGTGTACTGTGCTCTGTCCTCGTGCGTAAAATCCGGGAACGTCGGTGTGCCAAGGTGCGATGCCATGGATGGCTGGCACATCGGTGAGCGTTGGGGGAGAGGCCTCCTGGGCGAGTCTCCCCGTACGTGTTGTCGTGGGCTGGTACTTGGTGGGTACCAAGGCCCGGGTACCCAGGTGCTGTTCCTCGGTGCTGGCTGTGCGTCAAACTCACCCTTGAGTTGAGTCTGGGGTTTGTAGCGCAGTGCCTCGGGGGTGAAGTCTGGGCTGTACTGGACCTCCTGGTCCTGTGGAGTACGTTGCTGCTGGTGGGCTTGACCTTCCTCCTCTTCCTCTTCCTCTGCTAGGTCTTCTAGGTCTTGAAGTCGTCTATTCAGTCTCTCGGCGGCATAGGCCGGTTCTTCCCGGTTGCTGGGTCTCGTATGGACCGGTCGGGGAGGGGGTTCGGAGACGTGGATAGGATCTTTCTGTTGGCCGGGCTCCGGGTCACTTGGTCGGGTAGGGGAAGGTGCCCTAGACCCTTGTCGTGATGATGCCCTGGAGCTCCGTGCGGAGAGAGGGGGTGTCGCCCTGGCAATCAATTGCTCCATTATCTGCGCCTGTAGCCGGTCGCGCTCTGCTTCGCGCTTGATGTGAGCGATGTCGCGCTCTGCTTCGCGCTGGGCTTGGGCTGCGTCGCGCTGTGCATTGGCGGCGTCGCGCTGTGCATCGGCGGCGGCGCGCTGGGCATCGGCGCGGTCTCTTTCAATATTCTCTTCCGTCTGGAGGCGTCTGGTCTCCAGGCGTATGCGGTCGTCTTCACTCCTTTGCTGCGCCTGGAAGCGCTCTCGCTGGGTTGCAGAGTGTTCGCGTTCACTAAGGGCTTGCGCTTGGAGTTGCGCGTGAAGGCGCTCTCGTTGGTCTGCAGATTGTTCGCGCTCACTCAGTTGTTGAGCCTGCAGGCGTTCTCTTTCCATGGTAGAGTGTTCGCGCTCACTTAGTTGTTGCGCCCGGAGGCACTCTTGTTCCATGGAAGAATGTTCGCGCTCACTAAGCGTCTGTGCTTGGAGTCGATCGCGTTCGGTGGAGGCTGCCAGGGTGGCGATGAATGCCTGCGCCAGCATCTTGTCCGCTTCGCTGGGGGAAGACACTGACGGAGGTGATCGGCTTCTGACAGTGCTCGTTGGAGATCTGTTCTCTTGGCGCGCCCCGAGGTCTATCTCCTGGGCGCGCTTCTCTTCTGGTAGTGGGTCGGGTTCTGTCCCTGGAGCGCTTTCTTTATCCTGGAGCTCTCCGGGGACCGTCCCGTTGACGTTGTCTGGGGGTATAGTCATGTCATGTCCCCCCTGGTCCCCCCCGTGAGCTTGGTCAGTTACGTTAGAACCCACTAGGGTCTCTACTGGCAGGGTCGCCTGGTCGGTAGGATTTGACATGCTTTTACTATCCGCTTTTTCCGCATTTAACGTCTGTATAAAGCTAGGTATTAGACTGACAGCGTATTCCTCTAGGTAGGGAGGTGGCTGACGTCTGCGCTGCGGGCGTTCTAGCTTAGGAGAGCCGCTTGGGGAGTGTTCACCGCTGGCCATGGTTAATATCAATATTATATTTAGATATTACACTGATATTTCTCCGGCTCGAAGGACCAATTGTAACTGAGGGGTACAATTCCCTGACTGTATTGAGAGTATGGTATCATTAAACCACTACTTAGTTATGTACTTTAATTACTGGCCATACAGTACATGGTATATCTGGTGAACACCCACACAAGAACACGGCAATGACAAAGAAAGTTCTAGTTAGAGGTATTTATTATTAGAGCGCAACGGTAGGTTACAGATTGAGAATTATGATTGCGCTTGTAAGGCGAAGAACACTTAAAGTAGGTCAAGAGCGTAAGTCCATGAGAATAGTAAGATGGGTATAACTGACGCCACCTGTAGCATAAGAATTACATAAGGCACACTCGTAGTCAGCTGGAGACACTAGGGGGTTCCCTCCGGTTGTAAGCCGGCAGGGTAGAGGAATGTTCGGGAGCAAAGTCTGGATCAACGCGGAATAACGAGGCTCCAGATACAGGAGCCAGTGCAATACTCCCTTGGTCCGTAGACAAAGCAACAGCTATACTCCAGTATGCACGACAGCATGGATGAAAGCTAGCCAGCCTATGTGGTCCTAGAGGCGGGCTCGAGAAAGCTAGCCAGCCTCTGTGGTCCTAGAGGCGGGCTCGAGGGTGCTCCTCACAGGGTAGATCCCACACAGCAGTGGGGTAGACGGTTCTCTGCTCCAGCAGCCACAGTACCAAAGCAATATAATCCAGCCGGAAAAGGCTCTGCATTCGCCGGTGTAGGTTCTCCGGTGTACATATCCAACGGTTCTCGTCTAGGACTCCTCGGGTGGTGGCGCGAGTTTAGGCCGCCCAGCCTGGATAAGTGCACTAGCTAGAGGTACGACGAACCGGTGGTAATGATGGTCACGGAGAACGGTAGCTGCACGATACACTATAAATAATAGACTATTACTTCACAATAGAATAAGTCGAACTCGACGATACAGCGTTAAACTCTGACACTTTAGCTATCTATTCGCACGCGGTTCTCAAGGCTCTATTCAGGGGCAAAGAGGCCCACTTCACGGCATGTTGTATCGTGGTGAAGGCTTCAACTTTTAGGATAAGACTACTGCTGTATCCACCTGCGACGTATTTATACGTAAGGTGAATAATCTAGTGCCAACCTCAGTTCTGTCTCGTATTACTGCGCAAACCTGGACATGTTGAGACATGCCTTGGCGGTGGCTTTGAACTTGCCATTGGGGGTATGGCCGTTGGCGCCTAGGGGTCGCTGTCCAATAGGAGAACGAGTATTATGGTCTGGCTTGTACCTAGGTAAAGGGATATTCCGTGTATATATACAAAGAATATACAAGGGATATCAGACGATATACAAATATTATACAAGGTATCTCAAGTAATAAATATATATTAAACTTGATAAGACTCGTGCACATCTGGTTGGACCCCGACTGGAGGTGCAGGTCAGCGCAGGAGAGATAAATAAACTAAAAGGAGAAAACCTTCAAGGGAAAGAAGGGACCGCACACTCCACAGGACTCGTTTTTGCTTATTTATTGTTTGCACAACGCGTTTCGCTGTCGCTTCCTCAGGTGCTATGCAGCAGGTGTCATCAATGATCATCATTATGTATAGCAAACTCCACCCACATCGTAATACATCAAGCCCATTGGCTACTCAATTATCACATTTAATTTGATGATTTTGCAGGATGTAATGCATATAACTCTTAGTATAAAAATTATGCATAGAGACCACATATATACATACTCATTTTTGAAAATTATATAATACAAAATGAGAGAAGTGACAAATCGTAAGTTCGTAACATATCAAGCCCATTGGCTACTCAATTATCACATTTAATTTTATCATTTTGTAGGATACATATCACTTTTATGTATAGAAATGCCTAGAGACCACATACATACACAGACTCATTTTTGAAAATTATATATAATAAAGCAATATGAGAGAAGTGACAAATACCTAGGTCATTAGACCTGATAAAATAGTTTAAAACAGACTTAAAACCACACCCATATAGGTTACACAGAACGGATAGTGGTTACAAAAATGGATTCAGCTCGAGGGATTCATTTAGACCATGGGGTTCTACAGAATTCAAATAATAATAATAAATATATATATTCGGTTTAATCTGACCCTTTGTAACACTTATAGACATACAACACAACATCTACAATGACATCCATAACACAACAGTACAGTAATAATATGAGCCCCTTGAATTCGGCTGCGTTCAGCCTCCCAGACCCCCGTAAGAGGAACCCCCCCTCCCACCCTCCTCCCCTAGAAACCGGGCTCCCTCGCATCCCAGGTCCGTCCCACGCGGGGCCCAGCACTCAGCGACATGGGCATCTTGAATCTGATTGGGCCCAACCCAGTAGAGGGGCGAGGGGCAATACTCCCCCCCACCGAGCCAAGCCCGCTACCTCCCATGCCGCCAAGCCCCCCATCCCACGCACAACCAACCCACAACCCACGAGATCCCACTCTCCCGGATCAAACCGCGGAAACACTGACCCCCCCCCCCCCCCCCCCCCCCCCCGCGACACCCCCCCCCCCCTGCCCGACCTCCAAGCCCCGGCCCACTAGAGCCTCAAGCCCAGGTCCGCAGAAGGTCTAAGCACCACGCCTCAATGGCCCCCCGACCCCCCGCGACGCCAAGCCCGGTGCCCCCCCGGCCCAGACACCAGACCGCCCAGCCACGACGGCCGAGGACCCCAGGAAACCCTGCGCCCCTCACACCAATCCCACAACATGCAAGGTCCCCCCTCCCCCGGGTCGAACCGCCGGAACGATGGCCCCTCCCCCCGACCCCACTGAACCCACTGTACCTCCCATGTCACCGACATCACCGCACATATTTATGAAAATAAAACTAACAATACAATAAGCGCACTCTTTCCCCGGTTGGCGGTTTGGAGGGGGATCAGCCCTCCCACTGGAGAAGCCCCCCCCCCCAGAGACGAAGATACCCCCTCCAAGCCTCTCTTCATGTCCAACATTTTGAATTTTTGTCCTTCATATTTGTCCATGTGCACATTTAAAACATATACTTTACATAAAGCGCTCCCAAGGTGTACGGGGGATCCATAAGTCACCCCCTCTCCCCTGCTGGTAGGTGAAGAGTATTGGCTCTCTTGTTGAGAGGGCTCTCCCTAGTGGCGAGGGTGCCTGATGTCTTGGCCCACTTCATCTCACTATAATTGTCCAGCATTCGTGTTGTCTATTTCGCTAGAGCTCCTCGTCAAAGTTCCCTGTCTGCTTTGCCTCCTGTTCAGAGACCCCCCCCTTCCAGTCCTCTTGTGATGCGAGTCCCATGTTCCATTGTCTCTCCTTAATCCCAGTCCAATGTGTGTAAACCTCTGTGTGTTTATAGTTATCCATTCTCTGTGTGTAGCATGTTTACTCCTTCAATTATTCCCATTCTTAGTGTCTGCAGCACCCCGCGTTTGTGTGAATTTTTTCGGATACTACCCGTAGGCCTTAGCTGGCGTGTCAGCTCCCTCTACTGGCCTCTATTGGTATGTCCGTGTCGGTATCTCCCATCTCCCCCATGTATTCCCGCTCCGTTCCTCTCATTCCCCAGTGCATTGTCCTCTGTGCGCTTACATTTGCTCACTTTCTATGTGTTGTATATTTACTAGTGCTGTCAGGCGATTAAAAAATGTATCTAATTAATTACAGGATTTGTAATTAATTAATCTAATTAATCGCATTTTAATCGCATAACCATTTTATGCCTGATATTCTATATTCTATAATCATATTTCAAATTGCATGTGTCCGGATGGCAGAATTCAGTACTGTATCTACAAAACCTTCTGTTTAATCATCTTCCATCTATTAATTTGCTTAGATTTTTCAGGTCTGGTCAATTTGAGCATAGTGTTATTCACAGTCAAAGATTTTTTTATTGATATTCTCATTTGGTTCATTACAATTTACTCAAGCCTAGTAACAGACACTGACCTGAGATCCATATATGTCCCTAGAATCAGATACCAAGAACATGCAAATGGACCATATAAAAAAAGTCTGTAATGTGTATTCTACGTTCTTATGGAATGAATGAGATAAAAAAAAAAATTATATAAAAAAAAAAAAAAAATTGTAATACATTTTGAGTTAATTTTCATAACGCGATAATTTGCTGTGTAATTAATTAATCTAATTAACGCGATAAACTGACAGCCCTAATATTTACATTCCTAATTATTTCCATCTGCAGTGATTGTAGTGCGCGTTTGTGTATGTGTTCCATTGGGCATTATTGTCTATAGCTGGGGTGGTTAATCCGTTCTTTATGTACCCCTCTCGTTCGCCTCACCCTGTCTCACCTCGTCTCCTCCTTCACGTCTCCTTACCCTTTCCTTCACCTCGAATCTCAAAAAGTTAATAATAACCGCTCTTGGGGGGCCTGCCAGCGTGCTGTTTCGGTGCAAGCGCTCCGTGGGCTCTCTGAATCTCCATCCTGTCCAGCCCCGTCTCCTTCAGCTATTTTTTGAATAGCGTCACCACATACAGGGCCATAGACTCCCTTTCCACTCCACATCCTGGCATTTCCCTGTCGAGCGCGGCCGGCCCACCTCCTCCTTCCACCTGGTCCCTCTCTCCCTCGCGTCGGGGATTTTGTATCTTCAAATTCTCCCTTCTCAGAGACCCCTCATTTTCTCTCTTCTTCTCATTCCTTGTTTCCTCTTTGTTCCTTGATTGCATCTCCATTTTTTATTTCTTTTCGGGTCTTTATTCATCCATTTTTTTACTTATTCGACCAGGAGCTCTAGTGCACGCGTGCTACCCGTTTCCTCTCGTACCTGAAGTCCCAAAACGTTTGCTTATTAAATACATTCTATAATATAATAATACAAACGTTTCCTTACCTCTCTGTGACGACAAAGTTGTTTAAATAACAGGAGAAAAGTAGCTGAAAACAATGTATTTGGATGGGACCGGAAGAACCATTCGCAACCAGGAAGTCCTACCGGAAGTGCCTACTTCACGTTGTGCAAGTGGTCAATAGGCTTGAAGCCCTAAGCCCTCGCTGCCCTTTCTGAAACAAACCTGTTTATCTGCTGTGCCTTTGAGATAACGAAAAACATGTTTTGCTGTAATCCAGTGCTCTTCTGTGGGATCAGCAAAATGCTGTGATAACTTACTCACTACAAAACATAGGTCAGGGCGAGTACATGTTGTCAAATAAATGAGGCTGCCTACAGCTTCTCTGTACATCTTTACATCTGTGAATTTTTGAGCATCCTCATTGTAGTCTAGCTTTTGATCACATGGTGTTTCCCTAGTTCTACATTCTTGCATGTCAAAACGATTCAGGATCTTTTCCACATATCTCTTCTGGGATATTTTTACACAACTGGCAGACTGTTCGAAGTCCATGCCTAGAAATGTTTAACCTACCTAGGTCTTTCATTTTGAATCTGGTGGAGAGCATACCTTTCACCTGCTCTAGGTTTCTAGTGTTGTCTGCTGCGATGATTAAATCATCCACCCAAATCACAATTATCACTTTTCCTGACTATTTTGACTCCTTTGTGTAAACACAGGGGTCTACGGGGATCTGTATGAAGTGATCTTCAATTAGACATGTATGAAGCATCTCGTTCCAATTTTGCCCAGACTGTTTCAGGCCGTAAATGGATTTTTCTAGCTTACACACTAGCTTCTCTCCTTTCTTCTCGTAACCTTCAGGTTGTTCCATATATATTTCTCTATCAATGGGTGCGTGCAGGTAGGCTGTCTTCACATCCATCTGGTGTAAAATCAAGTCGTCTTCAGCTGCCTTCTGCATCACTACCCGTACACTGGTCTGATTGGCTGTAGGGGAGAATGTCTCACCGTAGTCTATTCCTTCCCTCTGACTGTAACCTTTAGCTACAAACCTGGCCTTGTACTTGTCGTGCCCTTCAATACCATCCTTGATTGAGTAAACCCATTTGCCTCCCACTGTCTGTCTACCCTCTGGTAACTTTGTTAGAGTAAAAGTATGATTGTCCTCTAGGGACCTCATCTCCTTATCCATCGCTCTCTCCCATTTTCCTGACTCAGGGGATATCATGGCCTCTTTAAAGGTCTGAGGTACACCACTCACTACTCTGTAGCAGTAATCTATGCTGGTAAGTGTACTGTCATCCTCGTCACTTTCCTCTGGGCATAGTCTTTCAGATACTTTGGGGGTTTATGTTCCCGGGGGGGATATCTCCCACTGCATGAGGCACGTGACGTCACCCTAGGGTGCTTCTCGTCATCATCCTCTGGGGGCTGTTGACTGTCTGTCTGCATGTCTGTGCTCAGTACACTAGGCTGTGGTGTCTCTCTTTCCTCACACCCTACTCTGGAGTCCAGCTCTGGCTCCTGTGTCTGTGTCTCGTTCTCACATGTTGTCTTTGTGACACACTTTACTAACCTGTGCTTTTGCACTTTCCCCTTACCGGGATAATAGACTAGAAAAGCGGGGCTGCCCTTTTTCCCCTTTTTCACACCTGGATTTGAGTTTTCCCCTGTCCTGTTGGTAAGCATAACACACTGACCCAAACTTGTGCATCCTGGCTAGATCACACCTTTTTCCTCGGGTGGTGCCTGTGTGCTTGTTAAAACACCAATTTCTGGTGTAAGCGGCTTCTTGTACCGCATAATGCCATAGACTCTTAGGTAAGTTACCATCTATTAGCTTACACCTAGCCATTTCAAAAAGAGTGCGTCCTTCCCACTCTGCTATCCCGTTCTGGTGCGGGAGTAAGGACAGGATGTCTCGTGTCTGATCTTGTTCCTTCTCAGCAGTGACTGAAACTCTCTATTTGTGAACTCTGTTCTGTTATCGGACCTTAAGCATTTTATGCTGCCATACGGAGCTACATCTGCAAGGAATATTTCTGTGGCCTGGAGTGTGTCACTCTTTGCTCTGAGAAAGTAAACAAACACTGCCCCTGTACACACATCTGTGAAAGACTGCACATATTTAAAGCCACCTATGGACTCATTATTTACTGGACCGGCTAGATCTGTGTTAACTAGCTCAAGTGGTGTCTTTACCTTTTCTGTGCGACCTCTGTTCCTTGTTTGAGTGAACTTTCCTTTTATACACACATCACATTCTTTGTTAGGTCTATGCTTTTAAGATAAGATAAGATATTCCTTTTTCACCGTTAATGTGCATGCCTGTAACACTTCCTCCGGTCCTGGCCCTGTGGGACCAGGACTCAGACAATATTCACAAGTACCTCCCATTAACAATAACCCTCAGTCTACATTGCCACCCGGTGGGCTGATGCCAATCTGGCATCAGCTCACACACCAACTTATTGTTATTTATTGTCAGTTGTGTTTGTTGTGTTTATTATCTGTTGTCTCCACTTTGTTAGTCTTGTGTTCCCCTGTCTGTGGTTTGTAATTATGTTTTAGTCTGGTTGTTTGTTATTGTTTTCCCAGTACTCTGTGCTCTATTGTTTCTGTCTACCACACCTGTGTCTTGTTTGTAAATTACCCTCTGTGTCTTGTCAATTAGTCTTGTGTATATAGTCCTGTCTGTCCTGCCCTGCTGGGCGCGGTCATTGTTAAATGTTACCTGTGTCGTGTATGTACCTTGTGTGTTAGTAAACTGTTCATCGTCACGCTCTGTCTCCGGTCTCATCTTTACTCTGCCATCTGGGTCCATCATGCCAAAGAAGCGTACCAAGCGTAACAGAATGACCGCGCCGAACTTGGACCCGGCAGAGAGGAGAGACGGAGCCAGCTTCGCGCTCGGGATCCTGGGCGCTTCCGTCCTGCGTGCCGACCAGGCGACCGCTCTGGGTCTGGCACCATGGGACGCAGTGGCTGGGCCAGCGGCACCGATGGTATCGGGTGCTTGCGCCGCGGCCACCCCGGTGCTGGATCCCTGGGTGGGAAGTCGCCTGGTCCGCAGGGGAGCGTCGGGGACGGGGCGCGGATCCCGACGCCACAGCCCCAGGGGAAGGGGTTTCCAGGACCGCAGGTCTTCCTCGCCGGCCTGGTCGAGGTCTCCTCCGCCCTGGGAGGTTCCAGAAGACGAGCCACCACCATGGCAGAC
Source organism: Notolepis coatsorum (assembly GCF_963971535.1). Taxonomy (NCBI): domain Eukaryota; kingdom Metazoa; phylum Chordata; class Actinopteri; order Aulopiformes; family Paralepididae; genus Notolepis; species Notolepis coatsorum. The sequence continues at coordinate 63,719,696 of NC_140174.1, forward strand.
CTGGAGGAAGACGTCGGATTCCGCTGCCGGAGGGACCCCGGTTGGGGGTCCTGCACCGCGTCCTGTCGCCAGGGAGCCTCCGGTTCGGGGTTCGGCGGGGGGTCTCGCCACCGTGGAGACCCCAGCCCCAGGTCGCGCTCCGGAGCCGTCGTCTCTTCCCTCCATCCTTCCCTGCTCCAGCCCTCCTCGTCAGCCCCCTCCCCCCGTTCCTGTTCCCGCAGGCCCCGTTCCTCGAACCCCCATCCTCCCCCCTCCTCTTTTCGCCGATGCGGCTTCCGTCCCCCCCACCCTCCCCGTTCCCGGGGGGCCTGTTGGGTCGCCTGGGAGTCGACCTTCGAGGGCGGGGTACTGTAACACTTCCTCCGGTCCTGGCCCTGTGGGACCAGGACTCAGACAATATTCACAAGTACCTCCCATTAACAATAACCCTCAGTCTACATTGCCACCCGGTGGGCTGATGCCAATCTGGCATCAGCTCACACACCAACTTATTGTTATTTATTGTCAGTTGTGTTTGTTGTGTTTATTATCTGTTGTCTCCACTTTGTTAGTCTTGTGTTCCCCTGTCTGTGGTTTGTAATTATGTTTTAGTCTGGTTGTTTGTTATTGTTTTCCCAGTACTCTGTGCTCTATTGTTTCTGTCTACCACACCTGTGTCTTGTTTGTAAATTACCCTCTGTGTCTTGTCAATTAGTCTTGTGTATATAGTCCTGTCTGTCCTGCCCTGCTGGGCGCGGTCATTGTTAAATGTTACCTGTGTCGTGTATGTACCTTGTGTGTTAGTAAACTGTTCATCGTCACGCTCTGTCTCCGGTCTCATCTTTACTCTGCCATCTGGGTCCATCATGCCAAAGAAGCGTACCAAGCGTAACACATGCCTACTCTCAACGCCTGCAGCTTCAGTATATCCTCGTATTTAAAATGACCCATGATCTCATGCCATGTCTGAATATCATGACTGACATTACACATATCATTTTCATTACATTATGTTTGTAGATAATACATTCTCTTGTACACTTCAATGTTAAATCTCGTACCGTCAGGCTCCACAAGAACATTGTTACCTTCATTGAAGAACACTTTGGCACCGTTTGCAGTAGCAGATTTGACAGAGAATAGTTCTTGTGGGAACGAGGGTATGTAGAGGGTGTTCTTCAATGCCACTGTACACCGGCGCCCATCACTGTCTATGAGGTGAGACACAGCTCCATGCTGTGTCTCTCCGGCTTGAAGGTGCTGTCAAAGTTCTTGAATTGGTTCTTGTCGTTGATAATGTGGGACGACACACCTGTGTCCACGATCAGTCCCTTCCTCTGGACCTGCTGCTGCTGCGTTGACTGGGTGGCGTATGCTGTCTGCGCCCCGAAGATGAAGTCCTCTATTCCCGCTGCTCTCTGGGCGTCATCTTGACTCGCCTCATGTCCACCGCTGCCGCCATCTTGCACACAGCCGCCATCTTGCACGTGCGCGTACTGAGCGCTCTGTTTGCGCTTCTTTCTACACACTCTGTCTGCGTGTCCCGAAGTTTTACAGAAACTACACCAAACAGTTTTTATGCACTTATCTTTTCGTTGACCCTTTTCTCCACATCGCCAACACGCCATCTCCGTCACGGGTCCGGTCTTTTTCTTTGGCGCAGCCCGGGCCTTCCTTACCCTTTCTCCCGCCTCTTCGGCAACCGGGTCTCAAAGTTCCGCAGCTTGGCCTTGAACTCCCCCAGCGACATGTCCGCTGTACTGTGTGTCACCAACAGTGTGAATTGTTTATACATCTCCGGTAGTCCCCTCATAACCATCACCATCATTAGTCCATCGCTCGGTGCTTCTTTTGCACTCTTGAGCGCTGTGATGATCTGTTCCGCCCTGATGACATATTCAGTCACAGTCTCTGTGTTAGCTTTCTTCAGTGCGGTCAAAGTTATATACAGGGATACAATCCGGGGCCTACCTCTGCCGATGTAGCGTTCTCTTAACACTCTTAGACTCTCTCGGCCTTTGTCCTTTGTGTCCCGGAATATCAGCCCCAAGCTCGTGTTGTCTAGGAGTGGTGCTAGCTCGCAATATGCGGCAGGGTTCAGCTTAGTATCCCGGGCTTGCATGGCCTCCGTAATTTCTCCTGTGAGGCCCGTCAAAATTGTCTTTTTCAGCCCCACTCCGTGCATACAGCACAACATGCTCTTCCCAGAGCCCGTATTCTTCTGCCCTTCCGTTAAACGTGAGCCACTTGCTTCTGCCTCTGGTCGCCATATTTTGATTGTAGCTTAGCTTAGCTGCCCGTTAGCTTAGCTTTAGCGTCCCGCGATTCTCCCGCTGCTAGACTAGCCTAAACTTTTCAGCTAACTAGCTATTGTTATTTTGCTCTTCCGTGATCTGGGCCCATAACCTGTTGACAGAGTCATATGGGAAGCAATAACTGAGCATGACGACGAGGTCTTCTTTAGCCTTAACTGGCGTGGTTTATTTCATATGTACATTTCCACCACGAGACCTGCTCTCCGTGAGAGCTAGAGAGAGAGAGACAGTAAGAGATAGAAGGGGAGGGAACATCCCCTTATATGTGATACATGACGTCAGCTACAATAGCTGCGTCTCCGTACGCCCTCTTGTGGAACAGTTAAAGTACAGTTACATACAATCATATTAACACTTACACTTAACAGTTTTACTCCTCAGATCAAATAACATACATTTCAGAGTAAAATCAAATGGAATGTAACCGTCTATTTTAGGATCTCCAACATAGGCTTTAAATTCACTATGTGCAATACCAACTATGCTTCATGGAGCTACTAGACATTCATAACTCAAGTTGTAGATTCAAGCATCCATGGCACGGCATTATGCACCTCCTTTTCACGTGGGCTCTCTATTCTATCTCGTTATTCTGTTCTCAACACGCATTTTCACTTTTAAGTTGCAATCAATTTAATTACATCTGCATTCTTAGTAACCTTGTACAGCAACCAAGCACACCACAGGCACACACCCATGCCTCAAGCATATTTTGCTTCAAGCAGCCACAAGTTTGTCATCAACATTAGTTGCCTATAATCTACTGTTCACTCCAGAGTCAGCTTTTCTCAGCATCTCCAACAATCCGACATGCCTATGGCCTAATCCAGGGCAACAGTGGGTCTGGAGGTAGAGCCGTCGTCTGGTAATCTGAAGGTACCCAGTTAGATTCCGGGTCCTCCCGGCAGTGTGTCAAAGTGTCCTTGAGCAAGACACTTAACCCTGAACTGCCCCTGATGAGCAGGTTGGCATCTTGCATGGTTGTCTCTGCCATCGGTGTGTGGGTGAATGGGTGAATGTGAGCCATGAATTGTAAATTGCTTTGGATAAAAGCCCTATATACAGTAAATATTAAACATAATTGTTAAAACAACCTCTGTGAGGGCTGGGTGAACACTGCACGCTTCCCAACGGGGGGCGTGCCAAACAATCAGCTTCATGCACCTGAGAATAGTTGGTAACGTGACTTAATTTGGCACGCTTGATTTTGTGTCCGCTCGGAGGAGAAGACAAAGGCTGGAAACAAGTGGTTTGTGGAGCAATGGTCCGGGAGTGAAAGTTTGTTTTATTGGCAATGCAGCAGCAAGGTAGTTTTCCAAAGCATTCACAGGATATCAAAATCTCTCAATGACACATCCAGCTGGGTCTCCTGACATGTGTGTCCTCTAATGTCAAGATGAGTGGTTTATATGTGTTCAAACCGAATCTAAACGCTGTGATGTGATTCGCCATTCCTACCTATGTAAACTGGTTTGGTCAGTGTGTGAGCCCTAATCTCTGTCACCTGCAATACTGTGTGTGTGTGTGTGTGTGTGTGTGTGTGTGTGTGTGTGTGTGTGTGTGTGTGTGTGTGTGTGTGTGTGTGTGTGTGTGTGTGTGTGTGTGTGTGTGTGTGTGTGTGTGTGTGGTTCTGTCAGTCTAGTAACAAAAGGTCATTCAGTCACACCCTAATCAACTGGTTTTGTCCTGTGGGGGCTCTCTCTCTGGGGAACCTGTTATTTTTTAGTGAGCTTTTTTGTAATTTTTTGGAACAGATGGCTAAATTCACATTATTGTCTGCTCTCAAACTGGCCATTCTGATTATGCTATAATAATGTCTAATAATCATTAATAACCAATAAAAAATATACTACATTGGCAATCAGCTCGTCGGGAGAGTATAAGTATTCCGACTGCCTTTTCACTCGTTGCCAGGTCGTTCTGTATTCTACCATCTACTGCCACGTCTCCGGTGTGAGACGTCATGCCATCTACTGCCGTATGGTACCGCGTACTGCGGCGTCTCCGGTGTGAGACGTCGTGTCGCTCCCCATTTTCCCCTGGAGGATTCCTGTGCGCTCTCTCTCTTTTCGTGGATCCTCGCTTTTTTTGTTGCCCGTCGGACAGACTAGACTCAGAACATTTGCATTATTCCTGGACTCTGTTTTTTCATCGCCTTTGGGCTTATTGACATTCACCCTTAACACTATCCCGCCCAAGCACGGAGATCTCCGTGTTTCGATTCCACACGTTGTGGACAGAAGCACGGATATATCCGTGGCAAGTTGTTATTGCTTTTATTCCATATTAATAACCTATTCAAGGTCGCCGAGCTGCACTGCAGATTTACCCTATTCATTGAATTTGAGAAGGTGCAATACCGGCCAGATCATCTTAGGGGCGCTATCGCGATAATGCAGTGTGCACTGTGGCTGAAGGGAGCATTCTTTTTTTGGAATATTTTTTTGAGTTTCCAGTAGCTGGATTCTGGATGTGTAGCCTGTACCTTGGATTATGTTTTGCATCGCAGATTTCACCATGCAATAAGGGGATTTATCATCAGCCAATGGACATATCGATCTACCAGATGGCGATCGATAACGGGGAAATGCTCGGGGGGATCTTACCGGACCATGGTAATATCTTTTTCACGTAAAGTACAGCCCAATCGGGCATTATTATGATACTCAACCAGGCGTTCGGCCTATGAGGCTAATGAGGCTAACGCGGTTATTGGTAATCAATAATCAGAAATGACATCCCACGCCCCCCCCCCTTTCATGCATACATGCTTGAGGATCGTGCCGATCATATGCAGTTTGAGTTATTTCTGTAGCATCTGTAAAACGGAAATGCCATTGGATATAACGTTAGCAGCTATTAGCCCTATATCTAGCCTTCCAGAAAATATACTAGACCAAATCCCATAAGGCTTATATTCACAGCGCTATAAAATGAGAACGTATTGATGATTTTTTTTTCTTTAAGCCATTTTGAAGGGACGGTTTATGGACTCAATTGACAATGAGAATGGACAGATAGCAATACTATAAAGTATAGATTTAGCTCTACAAACAGCCCCACGTCTGTTTACATTTCCCGGTCCTCTTGAGATTAATTAGACTCATCCCAGTGGCCCTGATTGTGTTAAAGGGGACGTTCCGAGTTACTTCGTTTACTGGACTCTGTTTATTTGCCTACGGGTTGTTTTTATGTTTGCCCTTAACACTTTCAGTGCCCAGCAGGGGGCGCACATTTAGTGCTTGAATGCCCACCATCCACTTCAATGTTAGCGTTAATATCGCCTAATCTATGTTTTAAATTATGGCTATGTGTCTAATCTGCCTGTCGCTTATCAATGACTCATTTTCCAGTCAACATTGTCGAAGCGGATTGTTTTTTTATCGGTTCATTTCCGTTTTATAGCATTTTGAAAAGCCCTCGTTTTCAAGGGGGAAAAAAAGATTCTGTGATAAACGTCCTGTACTGGAATATTCTAGAACGTTGAAATTTTTTGGCCTATTTATGAATCGTTTTCAAATAAACGCTAGATTATCGATAGTATATGTGTACGTATGCACGCTGGTGCCGCAAGCTGAAAATCGATTCTCTTAGTTCCTGATCGCTCGCACAGCCAAACAGCCATATCACACATAGGGGAAAAGCTTATATCTCCGTGAAAACAGGTCTGGTTATCCTAAGACTGGTCAAATAGATTCCTTACCTGAGATCAGATGGTATCCAAAAAGATTATTCCAATTCCTGATCGCCATTCCAAAAATGTCATGCTAATTGTCGTGGTGGGCATTCAGGGGGCGGACTGCGAACACGTGTTTTGTCGTCCGTGGCATCCAAAGTGTTAAAGGGACAGTGCTGCATTTCGCTGTATAATAAATTACGCCCTGTTTTTGGCTAACTCTGATCACTGTCTTGTGTTGTGCTATTGGGGTCGCATACAAACCCTAACAACCTCTCTACCTCCGCCCCTCCCAATTAAAAACGTAATGCAGTAACGTTTCGTAAATTTGTAACAAAAGTTGGTCCTGGGCACCACCAGGAGCTCCTGATGAGATGACCGCAGTGACCGGCTGGACGAGAGTGGGTGTATGAGCTCATTAACACTTTCAGTGCCGGCCGTGTTTTCCTTTTTACCCCGTTGAATGCCACCATCCACGGCCAATGTTAACATTAATATCGCCTAATCTATGTTTTAAATTATGGCTATGTGTCTAATCTGCCCGTCGCTTATCAAAGACTCATTTTCCAGTCAACATTGGCAAGGCAGATTGTATTTTTATCGCTTCATTTCCGTTTGATAGTGAAGTTACAAATCCGCTGTGACTTTGTAAACAACAATTATGGAATGACCAATTTCAGGGCAAGAAAGTAGACGCTGGATACAAGTTGAAAGTCAATGGCTTCAGGTTCTCAGTCGATTTATTCAGCAGGGCACCAGCAGTAGAAATACAGCAATATCACAGGATACAAAGAATCTCTCTGACACACAGCTTGTCCTGTCGTGTGTGTGTTCTAATGTCAAGATGTTTGGTTTATATGTGTGTCAACCGAATCTAAATGCTGTGATGTGATTTGCTTATCACTACCTGGGTAAACTGGTTTTGGTCTCTGTCTGCATGAGATTCTAATGGGTGAGGGGGTGTGAGCTCTACTTTCGGTCACCTGCAATACTGGGTGTGTGTGTGTCATTCATCAGTGTGTGTGGTCCACTTAACACTTTCCGTGCCACTCACGAGATTTCTCTGGTTTTTTTATAGGTGGTTGCTAGCCACTCACGAGATTTCTCGGATTTTTTTTTAGCGATCTGAAAAATTATTGCATCACCCGAGCCTACCCGAGTATAGCCGAGGGGCGCCGGCGATCACTGTGGAAAAAAGCGCCCCCTGTCGTCTCCCAGATGACATAAGTGATTTTGGAATGGACTCAATGAAAATGAATGGGGAAAAAAATCCGGTACTGAATATAGCCATAATTTAAAACATAGATTAGGCGATATTAACGTTAACATTGGCGCCGATGGTGGCATTCAGCCGGTAAAACGGAAAACCAGGCGTGGCGCTCAAAGTGTTAACCAGTCTGTCTTGTTAGTTTAGACAATGGTCACTGTGTGTGTGTGTGTGTGTGTGTGTGTGTGTGTGTGTGTGTGTGTGTGTGTGTGTGTGTGTGTGTGTGTGTGTGTGTGTGTGTGTGTGTGTGTGTGTGTGACATGAAACTAGTGTGTGATTAGGTCAGTCTGTGTGGATTGTGTCTGGGTGGATTGATATTATTTATCTAGCTAGTTTTAACTTAATCTTAACTTGATTGGCCATATGAATTAATTGTTACTTCAATAGCATTTTGAAAATCACTCGTTTTCCGGGGGAAAACAACCCATGCCTATGATAATCGCCTTTTACTGGAATATTCCAGAACGTTGTCATTTGTCGTCCTATTTTTATGAATCGTTTTCAAATAAACGCTAGATGATCGATAGTATATGTGCGCTCCCATTCACTTTCATTGAGTCCATTCCAAAAGGGTGATTTACCATCTGGGAGACGATAGGGGGCGCTTTTTTCACATCTGAGCGCCGGCGGTCCCTGGATCTCCAACGGTAGGCTCGCGTGATGCAATATGATTTCAGATCGCTAATAAAGTTTTTTAAATAAAATACCCGATAATACTCGATCGTGACCGTGGCATTCAACGGTCGGGGCGTAAACCCGAGAAAAGCCGTGAGTGGCACTCAAAGTGTTAATGTAGGGGGGGGGGGGGGGCTTGCCCATGGAGGGCTCTGTAGGCAAACACCAGGACCTTGAAATGTATCCTGGTGTTTACCGGGAGCCAGTGCAAGGAAGCAAGGATGGGGGTGATGATACTTACAGTACATGTTATGCAGTAAAAAGCAGGATATTTGCTTTGAAATGTTATAGGGGAAAAGTATAGAAATAGTAATAGTAATACTAGAAATAGTAAACAAACATTTTCTGAAAAAATTTTCTTTGAATACATAATATGTTCTTATGTGTAATACATACACAATTGTCAATTTTTCGTAAATATGTCAATATATTACTTATTTGTAATACGTACACATTGTAAATTTTCGTAAATGTCAATATATTACTTATTTGTAATACATACACATTTTAAATGTTACTTGTCCTTTCAGACAAGTTACGTTTTTGTAGATTTTTACTACCGGGCAGTCCGGTAGAGAGAGAGAGAGAGGAGGAATGGGAGAGAGAGCAGGGGAAGACATTCGGCAAAGAATGCCTGGTCCGGGAATCGAACCTGGGTCGGCCGTGTTGCGACGCAGCGCATTAAGTGGTTCACCACTCGGGCGCCCCAATACATACACATTTTACATTTATGTAAATATGTCACTATATTACTTATGGCTATAATGTGACATACAATATGTACCTTTTTCCTGTGGTCGATAAGTACTTTATTTACATATTTTAAGTGAAATTTGGCTGCTCACTTGCACAGTATACACATGTGTACACACACACATACTGTCTTTCTTTCTCTCTCTTTCTCTCTCTCTCTTTCTCTCGCTCTCGCTCTCGCTCTCTCTCTACTGAACAAAACAGTAAATGTCATCATATGAGGCCTTTCATAAAATATAATTACTATCTACTATAATGCTCTGTAATTCCCTTGAAGGTGATGTTTACGGTCCTTGATTATTCTAGATGGAAGAAACTGTCGATTCAGATATATTCTCCCTGTCTTCTTCGCCCCTACTTTCTAGCCTCAAGATGGAATCTTACATAAGCATGGAAATGTGCTAAATCCCTGTACAGTCTTAAGGTTATCTCAAGGTTGTGACAAACCAATAAATGAAGAGATAATAGTGTTACGTTTATTTTGTGGTCAGACCTACACCTCAGGGGAAAATGTTTATATAATAATGTTTTTTTATTTGTTTAGCTGGCTGCAAATTGGTTGAGAAATGAGATTAGTGTGGCAGGTGATGAGAGACGCAACCAAGCTGAGAATCTTGCGAAAACAGTTGACTTTTGTTCGCTGGTTGTTAAACACTTTCAGTCAAAAAATCATTTCAGTGGTTTAAGAAGAATGGATTATGATCATATCAAGGACCTGCCAGGGGTTGTTTGACATCATAGGAAATTATTGACAATATTATTTTACAGAATCCTTCAATCTTAAAACATATGTAATAATTCGACATAAATTTGTCAATATTATATTAATTATATTATATTACTGTAATTCTTACTTTCTGTATAATTGTTGTCACATCTACTCCATCTACAACTATGTTTCCTCTGAGGCCTCTGTTCACGCCCCCCCCCCCCTTATCTTACCCTTCCTCTCACCTCACACCCTATTCTTTATTTCTCCTATTCACCCCTCCCCACAACCCCACCGCCCTATTCCCAGAAAGATTACGTAAGTAGCAAGCTCACAGAGTTGGGGGAGCTTGGTTATTCTCCGGGCCAGAGAGATCCTCTACCAAACTCCTGAACCCGAAATTGTATTTGATTGCCAATACATTTGTATCAACCATGAAGTTGACCACATGCATAATTAACGTCTCCGGTTCCACCACACTATGAAAGGAAATAAAGATGGATTGTAAATATTTATGGCAAAAGGATTTTTTTCATAGATCGCAAGATATGACGCGTTATGCAATATGCCCAAATCATTCTGGTTGATCGCCTGAAACCCCAAATACTTCCAAATCAAAGCTATATACCATATACATATCCCAGATAGCAAAAAATCGTTGAATCAACATTGTGTTTTTGTCAGGCTGAAGATTGGAATCAACATTGATATCAGACATAGAAAATGGCATTGAAAGTGCTCGCTATGATCAACATGGAAAGAACATTGGATTTTCAACAACATTTTTGAAATTTCAATTTTAAAGCCGACAATGAATCAACGTTGATTCAACTATGATATGATCAACATTGAAATAATGTAGAATTGCATCAACATTGATTCAACTATATATATATATATATATATATATATATATATATATATATATATATATATATATATATATATATATATATATATATATATATATATATATATATATATATTGCATTATACATTGAAACAATGTTATTATTGAATGACCATTTCAGCACTTTTTCAACCTTCCTCTGTATGCTTTTAATATGCCTCATTAATAAAGAAAAAGAATCACTTTACATCTAAATTATATTATTAGTTGTAGTTCCACCGAGAGCATGCTAAAAGTTGTCTACTAGTGACATTACTGCCATATGCCTGAATGGCAGTGATGTCACTGATAGACAGGCTTGGAGCAACCCCTGCAGAACTTTAAAACACCAAATAGAGTAAAGGGGTCCTACTAATCACCCCAAAGTACCAGAAAATACCAGAAAATACCAGAAACTACCCCAAAATACCCCAAAGTATAGCCCAAAATACCAGAAACTACCCCAAAATACCCCAAAGTATACCCCAAAATACCAGAAACTACCCCAAAATACCCCAAAATACCAGAAAATACCAGAAACTACCCCAAAGTATACCCCAAAATACCAGAAACTACCCCAAAATACCCCCAAAATACCAGAAAATACCCAAAAATACCCCAAAATACCAGAAAATACCAGAAACTACCCCAAAATACCCCAAAGTATACCCCAAAATACCAGAAACTACCCCAAAATACCCCAAAATACCAGAAACTACCCCAAAATACCCCAAAGTATACCCCAAAATACCAGAAACTACCCCAAAATACCCCAAAATACCAGAAAATACCAGATAATACCAGAAACTACCCCAAAATACCCCAAAGTATACCCCAAAATACCAGAAACTACCCCAAAATACCCCAAAATACCAGAAAATACCAGAAACTACCAGAAACTACCCCAAAATACCCCAAAGTATACCCCAAAATACCAGAAACTACCCCAAAATACCAGAAAATACCAGAAAATACCAGAAAATACCAGAAACTACCCCAAAATACCCCAAAATACCAGAAACTACCCCAAAATACCAGAAAATACCAGAAAATACCAGAAACTACCCCAAAATACCCCAAAATACAAGAAAATACCAGAAAATACCAGAAACGACCCCAAAATACCCCAAAGTATACCCCAAAATACCAGAAACTACCCCAAAATACCCTAAAATACCCCAAAGTACACCCCAAAGTGTGTAATAGTGTAATAGTGTGTAATAGTGTAATAGTGTAATAGTGTGTAATAGTGTAATAGTGTGTAATAGTCTAATAGTGTGTAATAGTGTAATAGTGTGTAATAGTGTAATAGTGTGTAATAGTGTAATAGTGTAATTGTGTAATAGTGTGTAATAGTGTAATAGTGTAATAGTGTGTAATAGTGTAATAGTGTGTAATAGTGTAATAGTGTAATAGTGTAATAGTGTGTAATAGTGTGTAATAGTGTAATAGTGTGCTAGTGTAATAGTGTAATAGTGTGTAATAGTGTAATAGTGTGGTAGTAGTAATAGTGTGTAATAGTGTAATAGTGTGTAATAGTGTAATAGTGTAATAGTGTGATAGTGTGTAATAGTGTAATAGTGTGTAATAGTGTAAAAGTGTAATAGTGTAATAGTGTGTAATAGTGTGTAATAGTGTAATAGTGTGCTAGTGTAATAGTGTAATAGTGTGTAATAGTGTAATAGTGTGATAGTAGTAATAGTGTGTAATAGTGTAATAGTGTGTAATAATGTAATAGTGTAATAGTGTGATAGTGTGTAATAGTGTAATAGTGTGATAGTGTAATAGTGTGTAATAGTGTGTAATAGTGTAATAGTGTGTAATAGTGTAATAGTGTGTAATAGTGTAATAGTGTAATAGTGTGTAATAGTGTAATAGTGTAATAGTGTGTAATAGTGTAATAGTGTGTAATAGTGTGCATGTGTGTGTGCACGTGTGTGTGTGTGTGTGCACGTGTGCGTGTGTGTGTGTGTACGTGTGTGTGTGTGTACGTGTGTGTGTGTGTGTGTGTGTGTGTGTGTCTGGGTCTCTAGCACTCAAGATGGATTCCAACTTGTATGGCATCTTGATGGAGGAGCTGTGGAACAAGGGAAACCAACCAGGGGGGAGAGAGAGGGGGAGAGAGAGATAGAGAGAGAGAGAGAGAGAGAGAGAGAGAGAGAGAGAGAGAGAGAGAGAGAGAGAGAGAGAGAGGGGGGGGGAGATGGAGAGAGAGAAGGGGGATATAGGGAGATGGAGAGAGAAAGAGAGAGAGAGAGAGAGAGGGGGGAGATGGAGAGAGAGAGAAGGGGGATAGAGGGAGATGGAGAGAGAGAAGGGGGATATATGGAGATGGAGAGAGAGAAGGGGGAGAGAGAGAACGGGGAGAGAGAGAGAGAAGAAGGGAGAGAGAGGGAGGGAGGGAGAGAGAAAGATGGATAGAGAGAGAGAGAGAGAGGGGGGAGATGGAGAGAGAGAGAAGGGGGAGAGAGGGAGATGGAGAGAAAAGGGGGATAGAGGGAGATGGAGAGAGAGAAGGGGGAGAGAGAGGAAGAGAGAGAAGAAGGGAGAGAGAGGGAGGGAGGGAGGGAGAGAGAAAGATGGATAGAGAGAGAGAGGGAGAAGAGGGGGAGAAGGAGCTATTTATATAGCTCTTTTATCCAAAGCGCTTTACAATTTATGCCTCACATTCACTCACACACCGACGGCAGAGGCGACCATGCCAAGTGTTAATCTGCTCACCGGGAGGAGCAGGGCTTAAGTGTCTTGCTCAAGGACACTCGGACATGCCGCCGGGAGGAGCCGGAATCGAACCGGGAATCTTCTGATTAACCAGACGAGCGCTCGGCTCTACCTCCTGAGCCCTCTACGTTTTTTATGTCTCACTCATTGTCTCACTAAACCTTTACTGCGTTAATCCCTTCCTGGATGCAGCCAGAGTACAGAGTGCCTCAGTCACTACAGCCATAATGTGGAGACACACACACACACACACACGCACACGCGCACACACACACACACACACACGCACACACACACACACGCACACTATTATACACTATTACACTATTACACTATTACACACTATTACACTATTACACACTATTACACTACACTATTACACACTATTACACTATTACACACTATTACACACTATTACACTATTACACTAGCACACTATTACACTTTTACACACTATTACACACTATTACACACTATTACACTATTACACACTATTACACTAGCACACTATTACACTTTTACACACTATTACACACTATTACACTATTACACACTATTACACTGTTACACTATTACACACTATTACACTATTACACACTATCACACTATTACACTATTACACTATTACACACTATTACACTATTACACACTATTAATACTATTACACTATTACACTATTACACACTATTTTGGGTACTTTTGGGGTATTTTGGGGTATTTTCTGGTATTTTCTGGTACTTTGGGGTATACTTTGGGGTATTTTGGGGTATTTTCTGGTATTTTGGGGTATACTTTGGGGTATTTTGGGGTACTTTGGGGGTATTTTGGGGTATTTTCTGGTATTTTCTGGTACTTTGGGGTATACTTTGGGGTATTTTAGGGTATTTTGGGGTAGTTTCTGGTATTTTGGGGTATACTTTGGGGTATTTTGGGGTAGTTTCTGGTATTTTGGGGTATTTTGGGGTAGTTTCTGGTATTTTGGGGTATACTTTGGGGTATTTTGGGGTATTTTCTGGTATTTTCTGGTATTTTGGGGTATTTTCTGGTAATTTGGGGTATACTTTGGGGTAGTTTGGGGTAGTTTCTGGTAGTTTCTGGTATTTTCTGGTATTTTCTGGTATTTCGGGGTAGTTTCTGGTATTTTGGGGTATACTTTGGGGTATTTTGGGGTAGTTTCTGGTATTTTCTGGTATTTTCTGGTATTTTGGGGTATTTTGGGGTAGTTTCTGGTATTTTGGGGTATACTTTGGGGTATTTTGGGGTAGTTTCTGGTATTTTGGGGTATACTTTGGGGTATTTTGGGGTAGTTTCTGGTATTTTGGGGTATACTTTGGGGTATTTTGGGGTAGTTTCTGGTATTTTCTGGTATTTTGGGGTATTTTGGGGTAGTTTCTGGTATTTTGGGGTATACTTTGGGGTATTTTGCGGTATTTTGGGGTAGTTTCTGGTATTTTGGGGTATACTTTGGGGTATTTTGGGGTAGTTTCTGGTAGTTTCTGGTATTTTCTGGTATTTTGGGGTATTTTGGGGTAGTTTCTGGTATTTTGGGGTATACTTTGGGGTATTTTGGGGTAGTTTCTGGTATTTTCTGGTATTTTCTGGTACTTTGGGGTGATTAGTAGGACCCGAGTAGGGTGATTATTTTTGGCTTAAATGAGACATATTAAAAACATACAGAGGAAGGTTGAAACATGCTGAAATGGTCCATATGCTTTACTGCAGTGGTTCTCAACCTTTTTATACAAAGACCTCACAGGAAAAATATTTGGGGACCCCAAACTTGATTATAATTATGCAATTCTAGGTGATTTTGATTTTATTTTATTTTATTGATGGATTAAAAACACACAACAAGGATCCAAAGGATAACATGAGAAAGAGTAAAACCCTTATTTCCGTCATGGTCCCAGGGCTGTTAGGCCACAACAAAATACACGACAATAACACAACACTCATACATTTAAAACATTATAAGACTAACCTATCGCTAAAATTGTATACCCCACAATAACTAAAAACTGATTGGAAACCCATTCAAACTATAGGGGGCTATTCTTCTATTCTGTCCATGAGCCACTTCCTGACGCTTCTCTTGAAGCTGTGGAGGCTCAAGCTCTGCTTGATGGGGAGAGGCAGCTTGTTCCAATCCTGGGCTCCAGAGAAAGTAAGGGAGCATTGGCCCAGTTTCGATCGGAAAGAAGCAGGCTTCAGGTTTGCTATGCTTGCTCTAGTTCTGTGGTTGTGGGATTCGTTGACCGGGGTGAAGTAGTTTTGGAGGTATCTAGGGGACCTTTGGTTTATAATATTGTGCACTATGTTCAGTCTGAGCTGGGTAACTCTGACCTCCATAGGAAGCCAGTTTAGCTCCTGGAAGTGACTCCTCCCTATGTGGGTGCGAGGGCCAAGACCCATTACCACCCTTACTAGCTTATTTTGGGAAACCTGAAGCTTCTTTTTTGTGTTCACTGACAGGCCCTCGAACCACGATACGCTACCATAGTCAAAGTGGCAGAGTACTAGGCTATTTGCTAATAGCCTGAGGCTATCTCTGCCAAGGAGGTTGGCTTTCCTAGCTAGGTACCTGGTGCGGGCGTTGACTTTGCCCAGTACTTGGGAGGCCATAGCCTCCCCATCTAGGCTCCCGTCTATCATACAGCCTAGATACTTCGCTTTTTTTTGCTGTTTTAGGGTTACAGCTCCTAGCTGGATATTAAACTCCCGTGCTTTCCTGAGCTTGGGCTTGGAGGCTAATAGTACTGCCTCTGTTTTACCTAGGTGAAGAGAAAGCCTGTTGTCCGAAAGCCACCTGCTGACCCCTGCAATTTCTTCACCTACAGATGTGGGACTGGAAAACGAGGCGTCTACCGCCGGTAGCAAGCTAGATGACGCTAGATGACGTCTTTTTACCCTGCTCTGCCTGGTTCAACCAGTAGGGGGAGTCGAGTTACACGGTGGAGAGAGGGAGCTATTCTACAATCTGTGTGTGTGTGTGCATGCGACACTAGTCTTGGACATATTATTTTGCAATGTAATGCTTTTCTGTAGATTATTTGACTGTCATTGGTACAGTAATGGTGTGGTATTTTCGATTAACGTGCGTTTTTTATGGATAATCATCTAGATACTCAGATACAGTGCAGTATTATTCTTTACGAGACAACCCAAACGTGCTGGCACCGAAGACCCGCCCTACTCTGCCTCTGATTGGCAGAATGTGGCTCTAGTTAGGCTCTGGTTGGGGGAAATGTAACTGGCCCGTCGATTATTGTGATCAGGCTGTTCTGTGGATTTCAGCTGTCGCTGTACTGAATTTACTGGTAAACTAAATTAGGTTTAACGTTAGTTTGTTTACTACAGTTATGTAGTCAACTAAGGTAACGTTACAGTAGCAACTGCTCAAATAAAGCTGTATCGACATTGCTGTCAAGTTAACGTTATGGTCTCTCGAAAATTGAATGCGACCTCAAGGCTTTTCAACACTGGCCGCGTAATATTAGTTAACGTTGATTTAGCAGGATGTAATGTGTAACGTTTAATCAACGTGAAATGGCCCTGAATACATCATATAATGTGTTTCCCAGCTGCTTATATTGTAAGTGTATGCCCAAAAATATATATCACTGAATTGAAAATGGGGGACCCTGATGTAAACAAGACTAAAGTCTTTCTCTGGTCTGTGCATCCCCTTAACAATTGTGTGTATTGAGCTGTACTGTATTGTACTCATTCTGCAATCTGTTAATGACATTTACATATCTGTAGATACTATATCTATATCTGTACATCCCTTACCTACTCTTACTAGTTACGCTGCTGGCCAGTATGACTTACTACCATATAGTGTCTTTATACCTGTATCACTGTACATATTAATACTATCTATATCTGTACATATCTCTTACCTGCTACTCTTACTAGTTACACTGCTGGTCAGTATGACTTACTACCATAGTGTCTTTATACCTGTATCACTGTACATATTAATACTATCTCTTACCTACTCTTACTAGTTACACTGCTGGTCAGTATGACTTACTAGTTACTACCATAGTGTCTTTATACCTGTATCACTGTACATATTAATACTATATCTATATCTGTACATATCTCTTACTAGGGACACTGTACATTGGAATACTGACATACATTTGCCATGGAAACTGTACATTGGAGGAGGTTGGGTAGGTGGGGTGGGGTTGGGTGGGGCTGTACATTGGAATACTGACAAAGCCATGCTTGGTCTTTATTGTACAACTGGGTTAGGACATTTGTAGGGGCCAGTTTTGAATTGCAGTCTCCCGTAGGTGTTCTTTGAGAGTGTTTTTGAAGGTGGGTAGTGATTTACATTCCTTTACAGCTTTGGGTAGGGCGTTCCACATTGTTGTGGCATAATTGCGAAACGTGTTTAGTCCCTTGTTTGAGCCGAATCTGGGTTTTACATGATTTGTGGAGCTCCCTCTGGTGTTGTGATCGTGGTATTCACTGACCTTTGGGAAGTATTTTGACATGTACATGGGTACCTTGGTCGTGTAGTGTATCTTGTAGACCAGGCCCATTGCAAGTTGCTGTACTCTGTTGTCTACTCTAAGCCATCCTAGGTTGGCAAAGTGTGCAGGGGTGAGGTGGGTTCTAGGAGTCAGGTCAAGCAGTAGTCTGACTAGTTTGTTTTGAGATGTTTGTAATTTGGTTTTTAGTGCCTTTGAGGTGCTTTGGTACCATGAGGTGCAAGCATAGTCGTAGTACCCTTGAATGAGTGCTCCTGCCAGAGTCTTCAGGGTATTCTTGTTTACCAGGGAGGAGATCCGGTACAAGAATCGAGTTCGTTGATTGACTTTTTTTTATTACATTGGATGCCATTTTGTCACATCTGGACATTAATAAATACAAAAGTGTATTGTTATTGTTGTCATGTATTGTTGTCATGAACTGAATAGATTCCAGAAGTCATAATCCACTTAGTCCTGCTCCCAAAACTATTTTGAATATGTTGTAAAATAAATGCAACTACTGCAGAAGTAGGAATATCATTAGAATACAGTACAGTATGTATTACTATCTACTACTACAGTACTACCTATGCTGCTATGTCTATACTACTATGTATCACAAACAGTACTGTATTTGCAAATCTGGTATGTCATAAATGTATAGATGTAGCAGTACTGTCTATCTGTATGTCGTGTATGTCATATATGTTACGATGAATTGAAAATGGGGGACCCTGATGTAAACAACCAGTATGGCCACTACAATACTGTAACAAAAATGAGCAGAAGTATTTCAATTATTAGACGGAATGCCTATTTTTTAACAGACACAGCTACTTTACCAAGCAAGTCATACAATCACTCGTTTTGTCACATCTGGACTACTGTCCAGCAATCTAAAAAATAGTAAGATAAAATAGACAGAGTAAAATAGTGCAGTGCAATAAAATAGTAGAATAGAATAGATACAACTTATTTTTTTACAATGAGAATTTTATTACCATTGCAGAATGGGTAAACTACAGTCAATACACACAATTGTTAAGGGGATGCAGACCAGAGAAAGACGTTTGTACATTGCAAAGTTCATCCTTCCTCTGCAGAGTTCAAATAAAGCTGACTTGACCTGACTTGAAAAAAACAGTGTTGAGACACCCCCCCCCCCCCCCCCCCACCATCAATGTACAGCCCCCCACCCCACCTACCCACCTATTAACACCTCATCAAGGAGAGGGGGCAGGGAGGTGTCGGTCACAGTCACAGTACGGTCACAGTTCCATCCTAGAGGCTAATCTTTCCTGTGACAAAATGGCATCCAATGTAATATATTCCATAGTATATTCCACTACAATGGGTACAATACTGACCAGAGAAAGACTTTCGTCTTGTTTACATCTACTATTTTTATTATTGTCTATTTAAAACTTAAAAAAAGGGGTGAAACGATACAGCATTCACTTTACGGCCTATAGGGATATTTTATTTCAATTCTCTGTTAGAAAAGAGAAATATTAAGCCCTGTGCAAGGAATAATATGAAAATGTGCCATTGAATAGCCTGTAGCTAGATATGACATTTGGACATGACATGTTTGTCCTCCATAGATACAGTAATTGAATGGAAATTGTATTAACAGATTGCAAAATGGGTACAATACAGTACAGCTCAATACACACAATTGTTAAGGGGATGCAGACCAGAGGAAGACTTTCGTCTTGTTTACATCAGGGTCCCCCATTTTCAATTCATATATATAATGACAACAGTACCGATAGGAGATAAGATAAGATAAAAAACTGAAGAATATTGATCAGGCCAGAGTTACATTATTATTTCAGGTGTATTCTCATCAGAAGCCATGGAGAACTATAAGTCTTTAGAGGCATACCGCTTCTTTGTCTCTGGTTGGGTAGAAACCGTGTTCCACCGGAAACTGACAAGGTGCACCTTGTTGCGGGCAGATGTCAGACCATCCTACAGAGTGAATGATGATCCACATCATCCTTGGGTGGCCTTAGATGGCACGGGAAAGGTGGTTGCAGGTCACTGTGACTGTATGGCAGGGTGAGTTATACAAAATAATATTTTTTAAATAAAAAATAAATAATAAAAAGAATGTTGCCACAAATTTACCAGTGTTACCCACCCAACAGGAGCAACAGGCGGCCAGCAGCACAAGCACTCCAGTCTAGTGCTTGTGTAAAACAACAACAGAATCAGAGAGCATGGTTGGCTGTGACACCTGTGATGACTGGTTCCATCCCAGGTGTCTAAACCTCAAAAGGCTACCGAAAAGCAAGACATGGTATTGCCCGGAGTGCAGAAAAAAGAAAAAGAAGTCTAACCCTAACTAAGTTGCTGTACTCTGTCGTCTACTCTAAGCCATCCTATATTGTCAAAGTGGGCAGGGGTGAGGTGCGTTCTAGGAGTAAGGTCAAGCAGTAGTCTGACCAGTTTGTTTTGTGATGTTTGTAATTTAGTTTTTAGCCCTTTTGAAGTTTTATGTTATGGCTTCCTTCTTGGAGAAAATGTAGGTCTGCCAATGCTGCTGTTATGCATATGTTATGCATTGTTGTGCATGTTGAAACTTGAAATAGCACTTTTGTATTTTTGTATATAAAAAAAATAAGCATTTTTTACATGCATTGTTGTGCATGTTGAAATTGTAGGCCTGCCAATTGATGTCCACAGATGAAGCGGTCAAGGAGCTTGACTCGACCTTGGTTCTCTGTTGGTCACCATCCTCCTTGGCTGCATCCCTCTCCTCTCTGAGAGACTGCATCTCGTCAAACAGAGACTGCTCAGTGATGGGAGGTGTGGCTGCTTCCTCAACTTGGGCTGCTGCCTCAACTTGGATGTCTTGGCTGCAACGTTTAGTCCTCTTGTGGGGAGTCACTTTAAATGAAATAAAAACCATACTAATAAGAAACTGCAATTTAGGAACCCATTGATTTTGGCACATAACTGAAAACTAGATGATATCACTTACGATGGTATGAAGAGGAGTTCCTTTTTGCACGCCGCTCATGGCGACTGATGTTCGTTGACGTAGATGGTGTAGACTGTGATGTTGAAGGGAATACAGATGGAATGTAGTCTGGGTGTGTTTGGTCATTGACCTTTGCACCTGAATGAATGAATGAATGAATGAATGAATGAATGAATGAATGAAAACGTTATTAACAGATTGCAGAATTGGGCGGCTAGGTGGTGTAGTGGACAAGTCACTCGCCACCAGTGTGGAGACGCTAGGATTCGCGTGTTCGAATCCAGCTCTCCACATTGTTTTTCAGTTTGGCTGGTCGTCCGCAGTAATACACATTGGCCGTATTACGGGGAGGGAAAACTGAAGGGTGGGGATCGAACGTTGTGAACAAGCGACTCCTACAAGTCGGTTGGTGCGCCTGCGCAGTAGAATCAGGAAGTGTCGGGGGCAGCGTGAGCCTCCCACGCGTTACTCCTCGACACCGAGAGGTCGAGCTGCGCAGGTGAAAAGATGCGACTGCTGTTACCTCAAGTACCGGAGGGGACTTGTGCTATGTATGACTTAGTCCACATTGCAGCCGGCTTGTGGGAGGCAAGAAACAGCGTTCGTGACAGGGGAGGGTTGAATTGGATGATACGAAATTGGGATGGGAGAAAATATAGAAAATGGGAGAAAAAGTGGATCAAAAAAAAAAAACAGATTGCAGAATGGATACAATACAGTACGGCTCAATACACACAATTGTTAAGGGGATGCAGACCAGAGAGACTTTCGTCTTGTTTACATCAGGGTCCCCCATTTTCAATTCATAGTGACATTTGTGACATACTCAACATACATGACATCATGACATTTATGGCATAGGGACATACATGACATACAGGTATATAGTACTGTTACATTTGTGACATAATATGATATGCAAATATACAGTACTGTTACCCCATAGATCCTGACAGAGAGTATATACATATGACATGTATATTACAAGCAATACGACTATTCAATAACAAGTCCTTAGAGCAAGGACAACAACACTGAATGTGATTGATAAATAGTATACTAGTAACATATAAAAATGAAAAAGGCATGTAGGCTACACTGAGAATGGACTATTATGGGGAAGTAGCTAGCAGAGACTGCTAGCTAATCAATCAATCAGCTAGCAGCTAACATCTGCTGTTTACAGCCTCACAGCCAATACAACTTAATTTACTATATAAATATGTGTTCCTTATTCTCACCTGTTATGAAATGGGTAGAGCAGACATACGTAGAATTTGACTTGGGGGACCAGGGTCTGCTTTTGCACGCTGCTCATGGCGACTGATGTTCGTTGACGTAGATGGTGTAGACTGTGATGTTGAAGGGAATACAG
Source organism: Notolepis coatsorum (assembly GCF_963971535.1). Classification (NCBI taxonomy): domain Eukaryota; kingdom Metazoa; phylum Chordata; class Actinopteri; order Aulopiformes; family Paralepididae; genus Notolepis; species Notolepis coatsorum. The sequence goes on from NC_140174.1 coordinate 63,741,531, forward strand.
ATGGAATGTAGTCTGGGTGTGTTTGGTCGTTGACCTTTGCACCTGAATGAATGAATGAATGAATGAATGAATGAATGAATGAATGAATTAATTAATGAAAACGTTATTAACAGATTGCAGAATGGATACAATACAGTACGGCTCAATACACACAATTGTTAAGGGGATGCAGACCAGAGAGACTTTCGTCTTGTTTACATCAGGGTCCCCCATTTTCAATTCATAGTGACATTTGTGACATACTCAACATACATGACATCATGACATTTATGGCATAGGGACATACATGACATACAGGTATATAGTACTGTTACATTTGTGACATAATATGATATGCAAATATACAGTACTGTTACCCCATAGATCCTGACAGAGAGTATATACATATGACATGTATATTACAAGCAATACGACTATTCAATAACAAGTCCTTAGAGCAAGGACAACAACACTGAATGTGATTGATAAATAGTATACTAGTAACATATAAAAATGAAAAAGGCATGTAGGCTACACTGAGAATGGACTATTATGGGGAAGTAGCTAGCAGAGACTGCTAGCTAATCAATCAATCAGCTAGCAGCTAACATCTGCTGTTTACAGCCTCACAGCCAATACAACTTAATTTACTATATAAATATGTGTTCCTTATTCTCACCTGTTATGAAATGGGTAGAGCAGACATACGTAGAATTTGACTTGGGGGACCAGGGTCTGCTTTGGTCGACTCTCCCGTCTGCTCTACCCAGTCAAAGGAAGTTGACTTCGAGAATATACAGTACTGTTTACAGTATGTGTACAAGGGAAGACTACTCGAAATGTGTTGTTTTCTTTGTGCATTAAGCCAGTCAATTTGCTCTTTGTATGGGATTATAACGGAGTTGTTCTTGTTTGTGTGCTCCCCTCGCATTTGGCGATCAATTGGACTTGAAAACAGCAGTGACCACCACTCGTTAGATCATATGAAACAGTAGCCCCTGTCACGTCACGTAAGCGGCAGATAAAACAGTGAAGATCAGATCATTTGACTTACCACTTAATCCAACGTTCATTCCCCACAAGCGTCTCCGGTGACCCGAACACCAGCCAGTATTTACCCTGGTCGATTTGGTCGTCAACTCCTGCACTGTTCCCGGCACACGCTGCCGATTAAGGGCACGTACTTGGTCCTCAATAATGGACATTAGTGGACAAACCACTAAAACAATGGGGTTTACGTGCCATTTGGAATAGCCATAGGTCTTTGCTGTAGCCGGTATTTTTGTATTTCCGATTCACATTTAGGAGGCATAGCAAGTTCGGTTGTCTCGAAGGAAGGATATAATTCCAACTTGACTTTGACTTTGCGCCTCCTGGCGGCACAAAACAGAAACCGCACCCACCCTAATAAAACCATTTGACAAGAGCCGTTAACGGGCGGCAGAGGGCGTTGAAACGGCGGTAGGAGGGACCTCAATTTGCAATGCTGTAACTGTAGCATCTGTTCTAGTGTGTTCTGATCCTTGTGTGAGACTAGCAGGGCTGAGTCGTCTGCAAATAAAAACAAGTTACATGAGCATGCTGCTGACATGTCATTTATGTACAGTAAAAAAAGGTGAATATTCGAAAATATGTTGCAAGCTTGTAGATCGGCTATTTCCATTTATTTTATTTTTTTCCAAGAAACCAAGGTTGAGAACAGCTGCTTTATGACATGCTCTATGAACAAAGAAACAGACAATTTATTGCTTTAACCATTTATTAAAGCCAATTCATTCGCACATACATATTCTCTTTGAAATGCCTGAGTTCAATTTGGATTTAGTATCACCAGGCATGCATGAGAAAAGATAATGAAATCTACTGTAATGTACAGTAGCTTTTTTATTTGATCAGGGTGGCACCATTGAAACTATTTAATGATGCGTGTCCCTTCTCTTTCTATTAGACTCAAGTCAAGTCAAGTCAAGAGTTTCATTTGTCATGGTATACAAGTATACAATGAAATGCGGGTGGTCTTGCCCGCAATGATGTGCAATACAGTAGTACAACATATAATAGAATCCAATAAAAACAACATTGTGCAATAGACAGGTAATATAGTGGGACATCTCGGTATCTGTACATAGTTATTTACAGAGCATGTAGGACATGTTAGGTCCTTTGGTAGTGCAATACACTGTTACTGTTGCTATACTATTTTTAAAGTGACCTTTCCTTTGTGGCCCTAAGTGTGGGCAGCATGAGTGTGTGCCTGCTCATGTTAAAGTGGCTGCTAGTGTGCGAGCGTGCACAGCGTGCATGTCGTGTGTGTGCTCATGTGTGCTTGTGTGTGGAGAGTTCAGTGTTCTGTGGCACTCAGTGTTCATTGTTCAAGGCTCTGATGGCCTGGGGGAAGAAGCTGAGCCGAAGCCTCTCTGTCCTAGTAGCTGGGGTTCGCAGGCGTCTGCCTGACCTCAGCAGCTGGAACAGGCTGTTATTGGGGTGGTGAGGGTCTTTCATTATTCTGCAGGCTCTGGATTTGCACCTCTTGTTGTATAGAACCTGCAGGGGAGGTAGTGCAATACCCGTGGTACGCTCGGCTGAGCGCACCACTCTCTGTAGGGCCTTCTTGTCCTGTGCCGTGCTGTTTCCATACCAGGCAGTGATGTTTCCAGTCAAGATGCTCTCTACAGCTCCGGAGTAGAAGGACTGGAGTATCTTCCCTGATAGTCTGAACTTCCTTAACTGTCTCAGGTGGTAGAGGCGCTGCTTCGCCTTTTTTACGACTGTGTCTATGTGTGTTGACCATGTCAGATCCTCTGAGATGTGGACCCCCAGGTACTTAAAGACTTCGATGCCAACTACGCACGTGGCTCCAGATCAGCTGACTTCAGCTGACTTCCCCATACACAATGACCGAATAACAACAGTTATTGAAAATATTCATACAGAACTCTGAACCTTGAACCCCTATAGAATCTTCCAGGAAGTGTTGTTTTCCAAAATTCCAACGCAGAATAAAATCTAAAAATAAAATCTATCTAAAAACACTTTTACCTATTGCTAAACTAAGTATAATACTTCAGAGTATTATAGAGACACATTAGAGATGTACATCTATATAATATATTCACATCCACACTATAAATAGCATCCATTAATCCATCATTAATCATCACTCCATTCAGACTACCGACTACTGACAACCTTCTGAACTTGAATAAGCATGCAAAACCAACAATTATCATTTCAGCCAAAACTTTTCTCTTTTGTTCTCACCATTATAGACTCTGATTAATGGGAATCGAGTCAATTACAATGACTGACAGAGGGGAGGGGTGTGGGTGGGGTGGTGGGGGAGCAAATAGGGGGTGGTCAGGAGGGGGGCTGAGTCTAAACTAGGGGTGGTGTGGAGGGGGGCTGAGTCTCAACTAGGGGGTGGTCCTGAGGGGGGCTGAGTCTAAACTAGGGGGTGGTCCTGAGGGGGGCTGAGTCTAAACTAGGGGTGGTCTGGAGGGGGGCTGAGTCTAAACTAGGGGTGGTCTGGAGGGGGCTGAGTCTAAACTAGGGGGTGGTCCTGAGGGGGGCTGAGTCTAAACTAGGGGTGGTCTGGAGGGGGGCTGAGTCTAAACTAGGGGTGGTCTGGAGGGGGGCTGAGTCTAAACTAGGGGTGGTCTGGAGGGAGGCTGAGTCTCAACTAGGGGGTGGTCCTAAGGGGGGCTGAGTCTAAACAAGGGGGTGGTCCTAAGGGGGGCTGAGTCTAAACTAGGGGTGGTCTGGAGGGGGGCTGAGTCTAAACTAGGGGTGGTCTGGAGGGGGGCTGAGTATCAACTAGGGGGTGGTCCTGAGGGGGGCTGAGTCTAAACTAGGGGGTGGTCCTGAGGGGGGCTGAGTCTAAACTAGGGGTGGTCTGGAGGGGGGCTGAGTCTAAACTAGGGGTGGTCTGGAGGGGGGCTGAGTTCAAACTAGGGGTGGTCTGGAGGGGGGCTGAGTCTCAACTAGGGGGTGGTCCTGAGGGGGGCTGAGTCTAAACTAGGGGGTGGTCCTGAGGGGGGCTGAGTCTAAACTAGGGGTGGTCAGGAGGGGGGTTGAGTCTAAACTAGGGGTGGTCTGGAGGGGGGCTGAGTCTAAACTAGGGGTGGTCTGGAGGGGGGCTGAGTCTCAACTAGGGGTGGTCCTGAGGGGGGCTGAGTCTCAACTAGGGGGTGGTCCTGGAGGCTAAACTAGGGGCTAAACATATGCACACACGCACGCATGCACGCAACAGCTGCAACCAGAGATGCTGGAGATACTAAATGTTGCCCCTGGATCAGCTTCCAATGATCCAACTCCCATGAAACCCACTGTCCTCCAAACCATTTGTCCTTTTAAGTCTTTGTCTTTCTTCGTATCCCGCCATTCCTCTCAGGTGCATAACGCAGCCACTTCTGCAGTGGATCTCTGGGAGCAGCCGCTGGGAAAAAAGAAAAAAAGAATACTTAAAGATAAACAAGAAAGCTGCAGTGGGCACGTTCCATTCCAAAGTGAACAGTGTCCTTTTTAGTGTACTAGATTTTCAGGTGGCCTTAGGTGCATTTTCAACCCCAGTCATATAATTGATCCACACTAATGCTCGTAAAAAATCGTATTGTGAGCATTACAGAGGACCACTTATATGACGTTAAGGTTGGAAATGGGTGAGGTGTTTCTTTAAGAGTGGTTGCATGTTCCATCAGGCTCATTCCATGGTGAGAAAAATGCATCCATTCATATTTACTTGAGATAGAAGTGAAAATACTTAATTAAATTAAATATCCATCATCAAAATAGCTAAATCCACTGTAGTAAACCTAGTATTTTGAGGTGCAGATTGACTCACCAAACATGCAGTCCTGCATCAGTGTGTCCTTGAAGGCCCTCTTCGGTCCCTTTCCCGCCCAGTTGAAGATGCATGCTAGACAGTTTGTCATGGTAGCGGATAGCATTCGCCGGATCATATTTTCTGAGTTGGTCCCTCCGATTAATGCCAGGTGGGTTGTCTTAACAGATTGGAGAGGGAAAAAAGTTAGTGTGCTAAAGTGTACAGTGTGCTATGTCAAATGGACAGAATATAATGTTTTAAGTACACATTTTAAGACTTTTTTATTAACTCTAAAGAAAGACCATTACTGTGTCAAAACTAATCAACAAACAATACCATCAAACAAATTAGCTAAATGAATTGTCAAATATTGACTAAGTCAATAAATATCATCCCGCATATCATTGCAAGGCTATTTTCACAATATTTCTATGCCAAGCACACATCCAAGCAAAAAACTAAATAAATGCCTCCACTCCTACAATTCAGACATTATAAACACTTAGATTTCAAACAATACATTTAAGAAAATACAAAAATGTTCACCATCTTTCGACGGACTGTTTCGTCCTTGAGTGCAGCTTCAGCCTCATCAAACTGCTCCTCATTGGTGAGCGGCAGCCAGGGGTGCAGTCGTAATATGGGCGAAGGCCAAACGCTTCCGCGCACGCGCATACATGTTCCCTCGGTTGCGCACAGAACAGACGATACACCTTGTCTCATCCTTCCAGTCGAGAGATCAAGCAACCCCCCACCTACAGGGCTTGTATTTGGTTGTCGGTATCCTATTATTATGCAAAGTCTAGGTGATAAGTGCCGCGACGAGTCATTTTTGTGTGGCCGGCCGGCACTTACCACCTAGACTTTGCATAATAATAGGATGCGCGCACTTCGGCCTCAGTGACGAAGCCCAAACGTCATTTGACCGCGTTTGCCCAGCACTGCACCCCTGGCGGCAGCACGATGGGGAAGTTCTCTTCTCTCTGTGATTCAGGTCCAGCTCGGTGATCGTTAAAGGTGGATTTAGCCATTTCAGTCTTCAGAAACTGAACGTCATGTGAAATTTGCTTCACCTCCACGAGTAGCTCTGCAAGCATCCTGGTGTTTTTGTTGGCAGCAAGGTCTTGAAGAAAAACAATTGGTTTTACATTAAATTTCAAGGATAGATTCACCATTTCAATCATTTAGAATGACACTAAGCAACTCTGTGATAGCTTAAGTCTTTGCACCCCTAACTTATAGTAACCATTAAGTGCTTAAATATTAAGCCTAAACACCATGACAAATTACATGAAAAAAACAGGCGAATCCAGCGTCTCCGGGGTTGGTGACGAACGCAATCTCCGCTACGCCACCTGACCGCCTTGCTTGATATACTGTTAACTGTTTGTGAAGGAAGCCTAGTGGCTAGATTGCCCTTTAACCATTATGCAACAGTTTTCTCATCAACCCAAGACAACAGAGGTGCATATAATCTATTGGGAATGAAGAAACCATCTTTACTATCCCTGTTAAAGGACTGATTTTCTGTTTCAAGTGGTGTTCCTCATCAATCATATCACAATAACTCGAATCCGTCCTGAGCCTGACATTTGTTTCAGGATACGTCATTTTGTTCCTCCACACACCCTCTTGGTCACACACCCTGAATAACCATTATGTGACTTAATATTCTTAACGTAGGCCCTAGCAGGAGCATCACGCACAAATGAGGAAACCTGTACATTCAATGTCTTACCATTATGAACAATGCCATTAGCCAGCACATTTTTAAGGTCGCTAACAAATTTCTGCAGATACTCAACAACACACTTTGGCTTGCTTAAACCACTAAATATACCGACAATAAATGGGGACTTAGTGTAATCACAATTCAGGATTGCAAGTATAGGCCAGAATTGAAGTATTGAACTCCTAAAGAGGGGGAGACCATCTATATTGAACTGTAAAGTAAGAGTTGTGAGGTTCACTGGTAAACTCAAACATTTTAATCATGAAAGTATTCCTCGCACCAATCCAAAATGATAGTACTCGCCACCTTGTATTTGAGTGGTTGCAACATGAGATTGTGTTCCAAGCAGAGTCCTTCCATCTTTAGGGAGCTTAGGGTGAAATAGCTTTAAGATGGACAGCAGAACAGACAAAGCAACAAGACTAATGGAGTAGGATGTTGCCCAATATCTTAGGCTCCTTATAAGCAGATCCTGACTAGGCAGCTGCTCCTCATCGCTCTCATAGTGAGAATCTGATTCATCTTCATCATTGCCAGCTTCATCATCTATATCATCATTTTCCATGTGCACATGATCTGATTCAACTTAATTTCGAGCTACTGCACTACCATCAGAATGATCATTTTCCCATTTGCACATCGGACTCAACTTCATCATTGCCAGCTACACTGCCATCTATATGACCATTTTCTATGTCTACATGTGAAGCTGGTAGTGCATCTAGTTGGGAAAAGTGTGAGCTTGTGAAGGCAGGTTCCCTATTCACACAGGGGTAAATATTTTCTCTTTGATTATGCAGAGATTCCTCATATTCCTTAAGGATATCTTTCTCTATGCCCCTTACAGTTCGAATGACTCTACGTCTTTTAGCCCAATACGATTCATAAGAAGCCATCTTAACACATTAACTCCCGGATTGAAAGGTATAACAACGTATAGGTTACAACAGGTCTAAATAGAAAAGAGGTGGTGCTGCTATAATTATTATTTTTTTGTTATTACTTGGCCAGTGTTTTGCAGTGAACCCTCCAGTCCTCTTGTAGCACAACCCTGAAAATAGAGGGGAAAAAATTATTAAAATAATATATCCATAAAACAAATATATATATCAGCCAAATTATTAATTTATCAGGTCCTTCCAACATATTTTTAAATATTTTAACCTCTTCCACCCGGAGCCTATTTTCTGAAAATCCACCTAAAATATATACCTAGGTAAATGGAATATTGCTCCACTTCTACAAGGGCCATTTGCATATTCTTGTATAGGGTCATCTATCTATCTAATGTATATTCACAGTGTCAGAAATATTGTGTCTATTACTAGGCTTGCTTAAATTGTGATGAAACAAAGGAGAATATGAATTATGATTTTTCTTTGCATCTTTGACAGTGAATAACACCATGCTAATAATGACCAATTAAAAACTGCCACTGATCTCGTTCAATACCTTCTTGAGTGTAAAATAAATAAAGGGAAGATTATTAAACAGAAGGTTCTGTAGATACTGTACTGAATTCTCCCATCCGGACCAATGCAATTTGAAATATTATCATAGAATATACAATAGCAGGCTTATAAATTACCTTATTATAGCCAATTCGCACATTTATATATATACATATATTATCTTTAAAATGCCCGAGTTCAATTTGGATTTAGTATCACCAGCGTGCATGAGAACAGATAATGAAATCTACTGTAATGTTCAGTCGCTTTTTTATTTGATCAAGGTGGCACCATTTTGAAACTATTTTCAAATCTAATTGTTGCTGAATGCTAACAATAGGGAAGAGAAACTAACTATGTTTCAATATTTGTCATAAACGTTACCTTTTGTGGTAGAATTATCCCGAATAATAGCAGTTATTGGAATCATTCTCGAAGTCAACTTCCTGTCTGTTTAACTTTCTGTCTAAGTGCATGTCTATGGCTTGGGGTGGAAACATACACTTTAGAATCACCAGAAAGGCTTTCGAAATAGTGAAATGCCATGTTGGCCTCAATATTTTCAAAACAAATTATATGAAAAGGTTATGAAATTAACAAGAATGTGATAAAATATGTAATAAAAACAGAGCTCAACGCAGACATTTGATCAGTAGAAATCCATTTGTTTCCCCCATACCAAGATGGCGGCGTTCTCGTGACGTCAGAGTGTAGCTGACGTTAGCTTGCTAAGCTATCAGACTCGCATGGTCTGTTTAGCTGACGTATAAGCTAGCAGACTCGCATGGTCTAGTGTAGCCGACGTTAGCTCGCTAAGCTAGCAGACTCGCATGGTCTGTATAGCTGACGTTAGCTGGCCAAGCTAGCAGACTTGCATGGTCTGTGTAGCTGGCTAAGCTAGCAGACTCGCATGGTCGAGCTGACGTTAGCTGGCTAAGCTAGCAGACTCGCATGGTCTGTGTAGCTGGCTAAGCTAGCAGACTTGCATGGTCGAGTTGACGTTAGCTGGCTAAGCTAGCAGACTCGCATGGTCTGTGTAGCTGGCTAAGCTAGCAGACTCACATGGTCGAGCTGACGTTAGCTGGCTAAGCTAGCAGACTCGCATGGTCTGTGTAGCTGCTAAGCTAGCAGACTCGCATGGTCTGTATAGCTGACGTTAGCTGGCTAAGCTAGCAGACTCGCATGGTCTGTGTAGCAGGCTAAGCTAGCAGACTCGCATGGTCTGTATAGCTGACTTACGTTAGCTTGCGCTGTTATAAGTTAATGCTACTTTCCAGGCCGGGGGTTTTGACATTTTCAAACCGTGAAACCGGTTACCGGCACATGCCTAATGTGAATAGCATAATACATTATATTGTCAAGGACTTACCAAAGAGTTGTGCACACTTGACTAGTCACGCTGAATGAAGACACCATGGCGCCAAGTTTTTCTTTTAATACCTCAAGTCCTGTGAGATCTTCTAGCTGGCCTCGCGAGTTGCTTACGACCTACCCCCTCGAAGGGGAGGGGGGAGGGGAGGGGGCATTATCAGCACTACGTTGTAACCATGTAATTTCATTGTTGGGCATTTCAACATTGAAAAACAAGCATCTATACTAAATCGATTCAACAACAGTTTTTCAAATGTTGAAATGGTATCTGTAATTTAGATATTGAATAAACATAGCTTTTTCAACCTCAACCAAAAATAACCAATCTGACCAAAATCCATTTAATTAATGTCTTTTGCTATCTGGGATGTGTCTTCACAAAATCATCAAGGGGTTGTTTTAACTAGAAACTGCGATCGTCTTTGTCGAGCAAGTTTTAGGTCCGGTAAAATACGACACTGTGATCGTTACAAAAACATGTTTCAGGTGTGGTAAAATAGACATAGAATATACCTTACCTTAGCCAGAAGGTACTCCAAAAAGAATAATCCCCAGTGATCCCATCGCCATCGCGATTACTCGTGTATATGTCTATACTCGTGTATACGGGAAATAGGCTTCAGGTGATAAAATCTCAGAGCAATCGCTCTGTCGCTCTGTCTCTGAGGAGGCGGAGTCCTTAAAAAAAAAAGAAAGAAAAGGTGTCAAGCTATTCCAGTTCAAAAAATTCCAACGTAGGCAGATGAGCCAGGGAAGCCCAGAGAGCTCCGGCCAAGTGTATAGAATGGGGATCAAAGGAAAAAGATCAAAGCATCTAAAAACAAGATATTACGTTTTTGGCACTCAACGCTTGGCGGCAAAACACAAGATATTAAGTTTTTGGCACAGAATGAGTTAAGACAGACGGTTTGGATGAACGATTTAACCAGACCATGAAAAATATGCTTTGTAAGTTTGTGACTCAGACAGGCTCAAACTGGGACCAGTGGCTACCCTACCTCCTGTTTGCCTATCGGGAGGTACCTCAAGCCTCAACAGGTTTCTTACCATTTTAACTTCTGTATGAGCATGAGGTAAGAGGTCCGTTGGATCTCCTGAAGGAGCACTGGGAGGGCCCAAAATCTGATGCAGACAATGTGGTGGCTTATGTAGTGAAGATGAGAGAAAGGTTGGAGATGACAGCACTGGCACATCTTCAGGCGGCACAAGAGACTCAAAAGGGCTGATATGATAGGAAAGCCAGAACAAGAGACTTGGAGTCGGCAAAGTGGTCGCAAGGAAGGTGGGAAAAGTGACCTATGAACTCTTCATGCCTGACAGAGGTAAGAAGTATCAAACCTTGCATATCGACTTGTTGAAAGAGTTTCATGCCAGACAAGACTCTGTGCAAGAGAGCCTTTTTGTGAGAGCAGTAAGTGGGTCTACCTCAAAGAGAACACTCCACCCCAACAGAAGAGCTACAGGATCCCAATACAAGTTTGCATTGGCAACATGCTCATCCCTGTTTATATTAAGCACTACACGCATCATTCTGGTGTAGCACCCATCCAGAGACTTCTGCAGGGTAGGTTTCAGGGTCCAGCAGTCACTGCCATACAGAATAACAGACTTGCATAAAGGAAGCTCCTTTTGAGCAAAGAAACCACACACACTCTATAAATGCTTGTCTGTTCTCTGTCAAGTCCTCTTCTGTGTGAAACCCCCTGTGAGGCGGTCGCTTCTTCTCCCTATAACCGGGGAGCGAGCTGTCAGGGAAGGGAGAGCATAATTAGTCAACACCTGTAACACTTGTGCCAATTAGACTGGCACTGCTCCTGTGAGCACTCCCACCCATCTCTCTCCTCCTGCAGCAGAGCCCAAACCACTACCACAGTAATGTGACACACTCTTGCATCGTACACCACCCACTGCCAAGGCTCTGTGTAGACTTGTACTGAAAGAATCTGCCTGACAGCTATATGGGGATAAGATTGTGAAAGGAATGTTCAAACATGAGATAGGCGTATCACCAGGGGCACTGGATGCATTAAGACATGCTGGGGCCAAAGGTGTCTGACAGCGTGTCTGTGTGCAGCGGTAGATAGACCATAGACTCTCTCACTCCATATTTAATGATTGATCTGAAAGGAAAAGAATGAGATGAGCCCCGGATGGCATGCAGCTTTATGAGTGGGATTCTACCGAATGAGTGCCATTTGCTAGTTGTAACTCTTCCAAATTAAACAACATTTTAGTTTTTGACGATTGCATACCTTTTTTGCAAAGCTTAATTTTATACTTTATACATATAGCACATGCATGCGTCTGGTCTCTTTTGAAAGGTAACATTCTGAAGTGGCTGATTGCTGATTATCCAAAATGGCCATCCACTTCCATTCATTCAGACGTGCGAGTCAAAACAAAGAACTTGTTGGTCTTCTTCTCGTTGCAATCATTGCTCTGGGATCGCTTTCAGAGCAGATGCTCCTCGGCTACAACGGTGGCAAACATTTTTGCCATCAGCGGTGACTGGTCAGTTCAGGACCGTTTTACAACCATACAGTACGTGGTCACTCGTCGGAATGGCTTGTCAAATGATGGTCGCTGGATATTTTGTCTTGTAACTCGAGACCCGAAGCACGCAATAGGTTGAGTGTGGTGATGATCGAAAAGCGGCAAATTCAACTTTCCAACAATGTATTGGTTGCACAGCAAAAAATGCTGCCCGGAGCCGACAGACAAGACCAAACTTCTGCGAAGTGCGCGTGTCCCGCTCACGGGCGTGACGTACCATATACGGTATGCCGAACGTTAAGAGGTTAATCTGTATCTGAATCAGGAGATTTTCTTCTCTCCGTCATAATTTATAGTGTATCTCTTTGTCGCATAAAGACTCTCTGGCAGTGTGCATAGAATAAGGCATAGATTTTTTAAATGTACATGTACATTACAGTGAAATGCTTGGTTCTGTGTGAGCCCCCTGAGAATGTGCTTCATACAGAAAAAAAGTTAAAAGAATAATGTCCAAACACTATACAAATATACAATATACAAACTAAAGTACAACCTAAAGTACAAAATCAAGTACCAAATGCAAACCTTTTTTATGCAAAATGCTAAAATGAGGTATGGATGTAGTGCAAATCTTTTTGTAATAAATAGATAGAATGTGGTGTAGTGTTAAAAGTGTTTAAAGTGTCTAAAGTGAATGTTAAAGGTGAGCGTTTGTTTAAAGTGAGTGTGTGCATGTGGATGTGTGTGCAATGAATGTAGATCGATGGGTTAGTGGGGATGGGTTATTCATGCCAGTGGTTCTCAATGTGGGTTCAGGGGTGTAAAAAGTACCCAGAAATTATACTTAAGTGAAAGTATGGGTACCGTCTCAAAATCTGACTCAAGTAAAAGTCAAAGTATCTGGCTAAAAACACACTTGAGTAAAAGTAAAAAAGTCCTACTTTTAAATGTACTTAAGTACTAAAAAGTTAAAGTACATTTTTTTTTGAAAGGGATAGACCAGGGGTCTCAAACTCATTCCATCGTGGGCCAAGTTTTCATTTTGACTATACATTGCACCAGGTGAGTTAGTTGAAGAGGTGAGCCAATTAGTGAAATCATCAGCTGGTGTTTAGGCAAGGCTGGAATGAAACCAAGCATACACTCTCTACCCACAATGGAATGTGTTCTGCGATAGACAATGCTGAAATGAAAGAACAGAGGACACTTTTTTTGCATAACAATTATTTAAGGCACTTCTCCATTGAAGGTAAACTAACATGGACGCCATTCATATCACAGCATGAATAATATCACAATATTAAAAACAGAATGGTGTATCCTGAATAATATCACAATATTAACCACAGCATACTGGATTATCCAGAATAATATCACAATATTAAAGGCAGAATACTGGAGTACCCTGAATAATATCACAATATTAAAGACAGAATACTGGAGTAGGCCTACCCTGAATAATATCACAATATTAAAGACAGAATACTGGAGTACCCTGAATAATATCACAATATTAACCACAGCATAATGCGGATCTGACTGTCTATTCTTCTGATAGCAGGTGTTTAATCAAAGATCCCCGCTTTCTAGTGTTGCACAAGGACCAATCAGCATGGGTATGGGCGGGTTCATTTTCCATTGATGGGGATTTGATTGGCTGTTTACCTGCGGTCGCAGGATTAATAACGTTAACGTTAGTTCGGCCAGATAAACAATTAAAATATACCAATTCAAATGGTTGGACCAGTGAGATTTGTACTTTGTACTTTGTAGGTCTGCATTTTAAATGTAAGGAGTAAAAAGTATGTTTTTTTTCTCTGAAATGTAATGGAGTAAAAGTACAAAGTATACAAACCTAATAATACTCGAGTAAAGTACAAATCCCCCAAAACAGTACTTAAGTATTGTAACACAGTACAATTACTCAAGTACTTTACACCCCTGGTTCTGGTACCACCAGGGGTCCTTCAGGAGGGCAAATATGTATTTGCATTTGTTAAACAATGTAAATGATTGAAAAACAGTGCAAGAAAATTGTAACAAAAGTTAAAATAAATGCTATGGATGGGTGTAACATGCCATGGGTGGTGATGTGGCCAAACGGTGGAACAATAGAGTCTGAGGCAAGTTGTCATCAGCCAGTGTTCACCAGAGTAAAACAGGCTGCAGCACAACTAATTACAATAACGTAGCATTTTACATAATAATTTTACATACAAATAAATGCCATTTAAAAATAAGAGCAAAACATTTGGGCTGTCAAAATGAATGCTTTAACTCTGGAGATTAATAAATTCAGCGTTAAAAAAAAGTTATCTAGATTAATCTATGTGTAGCAGCCTGAAAATATTGTCTATTATTCAGAACTGCTGACTTGCTTTTTATCTCCCCTGTGTGCACAAAGACATCATTGATATTCTCACGAACAATGATGCAAGTTTCTCCTTCTTCTACCTGCCGAAATATGGATTATAAACGGCAGTACTGGATTCTATTCTACCATCCTTTCCCCTGTGTGACTAGTAGGCGGGACCAGCAGGGGGCGGTAGCAGGCAGAGAGTGTCGGAGAGAGATGGGAGGAGATATGGAGGAGAGAGACGGAAAGCGAGCCTCTTCGGCAGTGAACTTGACCATGAACAGTCGCAACGGGCGTGTGCTCCGGAAGAGCCCCGTTGAATGAGTGAACTGGAAGAGCCCCATGAAATAGCGACGGGTGATAAGGAGTACTTGCTAGTTGACGTGATATCCTAGAAGTACCAGCGATAGTGTGTGAGCAAACGGTACGGAACAAAGCACTAACGTTCCTAGTAGTCGGGTTACAGTAGTAGTGTGGCGGTATAAGTAACGTGCGGCTAACAGCATATCTGAGTCCATAGCAGTCGGGTTACAGTAGCAGTGTGACGGTATAGAGTGCGAGCCCAGATACGCGCGTGGACCTACAACCAGTCTGCTCCGGCTGCCTGCAACCAGTCTGCCCTGGCTACCGGCGACCAGATCTACACCTGGCTGCCTGCAGCCTACGGGAGTTCGCCCCGACCAGCAGAGGTCGTCATCGCCCAGCACACGCTCTCAGCCAGCACTGCCTCTCTGCTCCAGCTCCGCCTGCTGGTGTCCTCGCCGAGAGTGTTCGACGCCATCTTGCCTTCCGGACGACAGTGGCGCGGCGAGGCGGCCATTTTGGATGAGTATAAATGAGCGTCTATGCTCCGGAGCCTTATACCGTACACAGTGTGGTGCAGCCCGCGGGCGAAGTCAGCGTTGCTATTACAGTTCATAAGGGGAACCCCAAACAATATATGCCGGCATTAAGATAGGACTTTTGCAAGGTATTAGTGGGCCCACCCTTTTGCTTCTTTTTGAGTTATTTTGAGTGTGATAAAGTGTATGGTTTGATTGACTGTCATGCCTCTTAACTTCTCGTCTTGTTCCAACTGTTTCTCCCTGGGGTCGAAGGTATTATGGTATAAGTGCTATATATGTTATTATTCTAATTATTAGTAATTAGGAATAATGATAGTGTATGCCATTTGACTCATTGCAGTAATACTTGTCACTGCCCAGTATAATTAATACTAAGTTTAAGTTTAAGTTTAAACAAAACAACTAAGACGCGAATTGTTGTGTGTGCGTGTCCATTCCTGTGCCCAGTATTAACTCTTTTGGTGTGGGTAACGTATATATGATTGACCCCTTCCTACCCAACTCTCCCCTTTTCATTGTAAGGTTTCTAGTGGTCATCAAGGGAGGGTACTGCTTGCGGGAGGGACGAATCCATTTAGGCATATCAGTCACTAGGTGTGGGAGGGCCCCGGAGGTAATCAGGGAAGTGAGAGCGAGTTGGGGAGTACTGCTGACCGCCCCGGAGAGGCGAGGAGGACCAGAGTACCAAACCAGGTTGGTAAATCCCGGGCCCCATTCACTCCCACTACCGGGTCCCGGTTTGACGCTCCAGGCCCAAAGACGAGGGTGCAGTCAGACGGAGCTCTACTGTGTCCAGCTACCTTGTGACTGCCAGCAACCGTTCCCATGAAGCAGGGATAATCCACCCTGCTACATTTGGCATCACGAACAGGATCAACATCCTAACTTACTCCCTTGACCGAGACCCGTAGAGAGACCCACGATGTCTGGGGAGGAGACCCACGCCGCGCAGGAGATGGCGGCGAAGTTTGGGGAGCTGCAGGAGGAGTGTCAGGCTCAGGCAGCACTACTAAAGCAGCAAGCCGAAGTAATGAAGGAGTTGACCGAACAGGCACTCCAAGAGAAACGCTACACTCGGGTGGCCCTCAAGGAGCAACGAGACGGCCAGGACGCCCCCGCCGAGGTAAAGAAAGAGGAGGCCGAACGCATGGAGGAACTGACCGCACAGGTGGGGGCCCTGGCGAACCAAGCCCACACACAAGCCGGCATGCTGGACCGACAGGCCCTGGCCCTGGAGAAGAATCAGGTCGCTCTCGACCGGTACGGTCGCGAACCCCGCACCGGCCCCTCCACCGTGTACGTCCAACGAGAGCGGAAGTGCAGCGAGTTTGGAGGTGAAAAAGAGAAGGGGGAACTGCCTGTGGAGGACTGGATCCAGGCAATGAGGACCCATCTCCGTGCCAGTCGAGTGCCCGCGGAGGAACAAGCAGAGGTCGTACAGCTCCACCTCAAAGGCGAGGCGAAGCAGACGGTGAGCCTCCTGACAGAGGGAACCGCCCCCGACACAGAAGCCTTGTTCGCGCTCCTCGAAGAGACCTATGGAGACAAGGTCCCTGTCTGTGTCCGCCTGGGGGAGTTTTACGACCGGAGGCAGGCCGCCGGGGAGACGGTGAGACAATTCGCCTACGACCTGCTAGAGAGGATTCGTCGCCTACGACGTCGGGCGCCCAACCAGGTCACCGACGCCGCCGCCCTGCTGCCGGAACAGTTCGTGGGGGTCCTCCGAGACGAGACCCTGAGGCGAGAAATGCGGAAGTACCTGAGGGAGGACGGGACGCGGCCGTTTCCCCAGGTACTGAAGGCGGCGACCGACTGGTCCGAAGAGGAGGTGGTCCTGCCCCCCGCGAGGGGTGCCGCCCGGGGCGTGATACACGACGTCGCCGGGAAGAGGTGCGAGCCACCTCTGGACATAGCCGCACTACAGGAGTCCATCCGACAGCTCTTCGCCGGCCAGAAGCAGTTGGGCGCGCGCATGGAGCAGCTCTTCCAGGCGTTTCAACAGGAGCGAGACACATCCCAGAGAGGCTTCGCCGGAAGCCGACGGAGGGGCGACGTGCCCTCTACCCCGCGCAGACTACCCCGCCGGAGCGAGGATGGGAGACTGATCTGCTACACCTGTCAACAGCCTGGCCATATTGGTCGCGAGTGCCCCCGCGCGATGGGAGAATCACGCCCGACGGAAGCACCGGGCGGTGAGGTTCCTCTCCCACCAGTACAGGGCGCCACCCACACAGCAGCAGGCGGGTCGTCCGACCTGGCGACCGCCAGACCCTGGACTGAGGGGGGAGGTGTAGTAGCGTGCCGTAGGATTCGACACCACTGCGGCCGGCCAGACGGAAGCGCTGGCGCCCGGTCGCACATCCCGATGCGGTCAGAACCAGAGGCTGTACCTATGGAGAAGGAGCGACGGAAGGCTGCGGCGGAGGCCGCGGGAGCCACAGCGAAGTGCATCCACGACCGAAAGCCCAGGGCGGAACCTACGCCCTGCCCGGTGGTGACCCCGAGCCACGAGGGGACGCCGGTGTTCGGTGTCGGGCCCCTCGGGTCGTCGCTGAATACGCGCCGGACGAGGGAGGAGAGGTGGAGTCGGACCCCTCGGGAGAGGACGGCAAAGACGAGGGGCGAAGAGGGCGCCGCGAGCGGCCAGTCAGAGGCCTCGGAGGGCGAAGCCGTGGCCGAGGACCTGCCAACAGAGACAGACGAATCTGACACAGAGTCAGACGCAAGGGGGGTCGAACGAACCCGGCCCCAGCTGAATGACAGAGGTCAGCCACTCGTTCGGTCTTTCCAGGACTGTGTGCTAAGGTGTGTTAATGAGACAAGGTGTGTGAAACTGTTAGCATAATGTGTGATTGTCGATCTATGTGTGAAATTGTTGGTCTCAGGACCGTTTTCATGCATGTGTTGGTTGGTGTTTTGTTGTTAACTTGCAGAGGACATAGCAAGTTCAAAGTGGGGGGAAATGTAGCAGCCTGAAAATATTGTCTATTATTCAGAACTGCTGACTTGCTTTTTATCTCCCCTGTGTGCACAAAGACATCATTGATATTCTCACGAACAATGATGCGAGTTTCTCCTTCTTCTACCTGCCGAAATATGGATTATAAACGGCAGTACTGGATTCTATTCTACCATCCTTTCCCCTGTGTGACTAGTAGGCGGGACCAGCAGGGGGCGGTAGCAGGCAGAGAGTGTCGGAGAGAGATGGGAGGAGATATATGGAGGAGAGAGACGGAAAGCGAGCCTCTTCGGCAGTGAACTTGACCATGAACAGTCCAACGGGCGTGTGCTCCGGAAGAGCCCCGTTGAAGGAGTGAACTGGAAGAGCCCTGTGAGATAGCGACGGGTGATAAGGAGTACTTGCTAGTTGACGTGATATCCTAGAAGTACCAGCGATAGTGTGTGAGCAAACGGTACGGAACAAAGCACTAACGTTCCTAGTAGTCGGGTTACAGTAGTAGTGTGGCGGTATAAGTAACGTGCGGCTAACAGCATATCTGAGTCCATAGCAGTCGGGTTACAGTAGCAGTGTGACGGTATAGAGTGCGAGCCCAGATACGCGCGTGGACCTACAACCAGTCTGCTCCGGCTGCCTGCAACCAGTCTGCCCTGGCTACCGGCGACCAGATCTACACCTGGCTGCCTGCAGCCTACGGGAGTTCCCCCGACCAGCAGAGGTCGTCATCGCCCAGCACACGCTCTCAGCCAGCACTGCCTCTCTGCTCCAGCTCCGCCTGCTGGTGTCCTCGCCGAGAGTGTTCGACGCCATCTTGCCTTCCGGACGACAGTGGCGCGGCGAGGCGGCCATTTTGGATGAGTATAAATGAGCGTCTATGCTCCGGAGCCTTACACCGTACACAGTGTGGTGCAGCCCGCGGGCGAAGTCAGCGTTGCTATTACAGTTCATAAGGGGAACCCCAAACAATATATGCCGGCATTAAGATAGGACTTTTGCAAGGTATTAGTGGGCCCACCCTTTTGCTTCTTTTTGAGTTATTTTGAGTGTGATAAAGTGTATGGTTTGATTGACTGTCATGCCTCTTAACTTCTCGTCTTGTTCCAACTGTTTCTCCCTGGGGTCGAAGGTATTATGGTATAAATGCTATATATGTTATTATTCTAATTATTAGTAATTAGGAATAATGATAGTGTATGCCATTTGACTCATTGCAGTAATACTTGTCACTGCCCAGTATAATTAATACTAAACAACTAAGACGGGAATTGTTGTGTGTGCGTGTCCATTCCTGTGCCCAGTATTAACTCTTTTGGTGTGGGTAACGTATATATAATTGACCCCTTCCTACCCAACTCTCCCCTTTTCATTGTAAGGTTTCTAGTGGTCATCAAGGGAGGGTACTGCTTGCGAGAGGGACGAATCCATTTAGGCATATCAGTCACTAGGTGTGGGAGGGCCCCGGAGGTAATCAGGGAAGTGAGAGCGAGTTGGGGAGTACTGCTGACCGCCCCGGAGAGGCGAGGAGGACCAGAGTACCAAACCAGGTTGGTAAATCCCGGGCCCCATTCACTCCCACTACCGGGTCCCGGTTTGACGCTCCAGGCCCAAAGACGAGGGTGCAGTCAGACGGAGCTCTACTGTGTCCAGCTACCTTGTGACTGCCAGCAACCGTTCCCACGAAGCAGGGATAATCCACCCTGCTACATATGGAGTGACATTTTTTCAATATAATATAAGAAAGCGGTCTAGCTGAGTCAATGTTGAAGTCAGAGGTTCTGTGTAGGTTTGTTAGTAACTGTCTAACTGTATATATGGCTGTTTACACTAGTAACTGTTTACCTGCATATATAACTGTCTCCACCAGTAACTGTCTAGCTGCATATATATATGTTCCCACTAGAGGGCGCTCTAGGCGGAGCCACCCAGGTACACCACCATGTGGCGAGTATAAAAGTAGATGTCTCCTCACACTTCTTTCTCTCCCCCATGTCTCTCAGTGAGAAAAGACCTGTGTTACTGCTCTTTCCATGTGAATAAAAGAAACCACGCCAGTTCAGGCTCAAGATAGAAACCATGCCTCTTGACCACATTATTGTCGCCCTATAGACGAATTCTGTTAACAGTCAATGTTGATGGTTTTGTTGAACATTTGTATTTCAAGGAGAGAAACTGTATTCAAAGAAAGCTATTAAAATTGTCTTTGAATCTAAATATACTTTCTTTGTGTTGATTTTACATTAATTCCATGATTTTACTCAAGTAAATATCTGTTACAAGCTTCGGTCTTAAGTAGAAAAATGTGATTTTTAATCTAGATTAATTACAGAAAATTGTGAGATTAATTAGTTAATTTTTTTTTATCTATTGACAGCACTACAAAAAATACAAAACTGTTAAACTTTCCATAGAAACAAAATATCACGCAACAACTAGGCCCGGCTATGGGAACTAGCTCGAGCACGGCTGTATCTCTCTTCCCAGCCTGCTTCTACCTCTCCTTTTTCTGAGAGGAGCTTCTGCCCCATGCTTTATCCTGGAAGCTCCTCCTACAGAGACAAACCAAAATCAATAAACAAACAATTAAACAATACAGACATTATTTTACACCTTAAATAATTCTGTACAGCATGTATACACATCACTCCATACCGACCTACCATCACAAAACACTAAACAGTGTTTAGGGCACTTTACAAGTCTATTCCCTTCTCATTATGAAAACCCCCTCTGTACCTTCCAAATCTCCCCTCCAGAAAAGGTTTTGGCCTCTCCCAGGTCTGATTGGGCAGCCAGAGATCGCATCACATCACAGATTGTGTTACGCCGTGCACAAGCAGCTGACATCCCTGTATGTCAGTTCTCCATAGGCGAGGGTCACTGCCACTAACAGTAAACAATTATGAAAAAATAGTCTTTCTTTGTCTCTGTGACATAATATTGACACAGTGACAGTTATCCTGGCCAGAGAATGTCATGTCCTCTACCACACTCGTAAACTAACAAGTATTTGATTTACCATGTTTTAACAACACATTTGTATCAACCAAGATGATTTCACACGCATAATTAACCTCTCCGGTTCCACCACATAATTTAAGTAGTACCTGTCCCTTCACATAAAACAAAGAGGAAGATGATACATGAAACAGACAGGAAGATGATATAATAACAGAGAGGAATGTGATAAAACAACAGAGGGGAAGATACTATAAGAACAGAGAGGAAGATGATATAAGAACAGAGAGGAAGATACAATAAGAACAGAGAGGACAATGATTTAAAAACAGAGAGGAAGATGATATAAGAACAGATAGGAAGATGATATTATAACAGAGAGGAAGATGATACAGAGGAAGATGATATAAGAACAGAGGAAGATTATATAATAACAGACAGGAAGATGATATAATAACAGAGGATGATTATATAATATCAGATAGGAAGATGATATAAGAACAGAGAGGAAGATGATATAAGAACAGAGGAAGATTATATAATAACAGAGAGGAAGATTATATAATAACAGAGAGGAAGATGATATAATAACAGAGAGGAAGATGATATAAGAACAGAGGAAGATTATATAATAACAGAGGAAGATGATATAATAAACGAGAGGAAGATGATATAAGAACAGAGAGGAAGATGATATGAGAACAGAGGAAGATTATATAATAACAGAGAGGAAGATTATATAATAACAGAGAGGAAGATTATATAATAACAGAGAGGAAGATGATCTAATAACAGAGAGAACGATTATATAATAACAGAGAGGAAGATTATATAATAACAGATAGGAAGATGATATAAGAACAGAGAGGAAGACGATATAAGAACAGAGGAAGATTATATAATAACAGAGGAAGATGATATAAGAACAGATAGGAAGATGATATAAGAACAGAGAGGAAGATGATATAATAACAGAGAGGAAGATGATATAATAACAGAGGAAGATTATATAATAACAGAGAGGAAGATTATATAAGAACAGAGAGGAAGATGATATAAGAACAGAGGAAGATGATATAATAACAGAGAGGAAGATTATATAATAACAGATAGGAAGATGATATAAGAACAGAGAGGAAGATGATATAAGAACAGAGGAAGATTATATAATAACAAAGAGGAAGATTATATAATAACAGAGAGGAAGATGACATAATAACAGAGAGGAAGATGATATAATAACAGAGGAAGATTATATAATAACAGATGAAGATGATATAATAAAAGAGAGGAAGATGATATAAGAACAGAGAGGAAGATGATATAAGAACAGAGAGGAAGATGATATAAGAACAGAGGAAGATTATATAATAACAGAGAGGACGATTATATAATAACAGAGAGGAAGATTATATAATAACAGAGAGGAAGATTATATAATAACAGAGGAAGATGATATAATAACAGAGAGGAAGATTATATAAGAACAGAGAGGAAGATGATATAAGAACAGAGGAAGATGATATAATAACAGAGAGGAAGATTATATAATAACAGATAGGAAGATGATATAAGAACAGAGAGGAAGATGATATAAGAACAGAGGAAGATTATATAATAACAAAGAGGAAGATTATATAATAACAGAGAGGAAGATGACATAATAACAGAGAGGAAGATGATATAAGAACAGAGGAAGATTATATAATAACAGATGAAGATGATATAATAAAAGAGAGGAAGATGATATAAGAACAGAGAGGAAGATGATATAAGAACAGAGAGGAAGATGATATAAGAACAGAGGAAGATTATATAATAACAGAGAGGACGATTATATAATAACAGAGAGGAAGATTATATAATAACAGAGAGGAAGATTATATAATAACAGAGGAAGATGATATAAGAACAGATAGGAAGATGATATAAGAACAGAGAGGAAGATGATATAATAACAGAGAGGAAGATGATATAATAACAGAGGAAGATTATATAATAACAGAGAGGAAGATTATATAATAACTGAGAGGAATATTATATAATAACAGATAGGAAGATGATATAATAAATGAGACGAAGATTATATAAGAACAGAGAGGAAGATGATATAAGAACAGAGAGGAAGATGATATAAGAACAGAGGAAGATTATATAATAACAGAGAGGAAGATTATATAATAACAGAGAGGAAGATTATATAATAACAGAGTGGAAGATGATATAAGAACAAAGAGGAAGATGATATAACAACAGAGGAAGATTATATAATAACAGCGAGGAAGATTATATAAAAACAGAGAGGAAGATGATATAATATCAGATACACAGTAAAATTTGCTGTGTCAAATTAACACTTAAAGAGTCGAATTTAACACTATTCCAGAGTGTATATGACGAATAATGTTAAATTGACTCTTGCTCCTGTGTTAAACATTTTGAGTTAAATTAACTCTAAATAGAGTACTAATTTAACACTCGCTTACACTGTATAGTGTTATTTAAACTTAACACTATAGGTTTAATAACACTTGAGAGTATAAATATTATTCTCAGAAGTGTTGATAATTTACTCTTATGTGATAACAAATTAACTCTGATTGAGTTGAATTACAATGCTCATTAACACTGCATTGCGTTATTAAAAGTTAACACTGAGGTCAAATAACTCTGCTGAAGTGTTGATATTACACAGTACTGTGTTGATCATTTACTCACTTGCAGTGAAAAAACAGCTCTGAAAATAACACCCATTAACACTGCACAGTGTCAATGAAACCTGACACTATATTGGTGAAAATAAACCTCACTGGTGTTAATTGTACACTTAATTTACTCTTGTATAGTGTGAAATTACATTTACATACAATATATATTAAGTAAGTAAAAATCACAAGTTACCATAAAATAATGAATTCAACAATTTTATTGTTGGTCAGGCAGGGTCAGGCAGGCTTATAAAAAAATAAAACATAAATAACAATTACATTGACCTCAGCAGGTCTGCATAAAGTGCAATATGGAACAATACTTTGAGCAATCTGTGGTTTGAAGTAACACAGCTGATTTATATACAACACCTTTACAACTAGGGTTGGGCATTGTTTGGATTTGAACAATTCCGGTTCCGGTTCCGATTCTCCATATCGATTCCTGTCCTAAACGATTCTCGATTCCGATTATTTGAGGTGCAGGTCAAAACAGGTCACAGCTTATTTCGTAGGAGACATTTTTTTTTCATACTATTCACATTTTCAGTTGACTTGATACAGTTTAATTTGGTTGCTGTACTGTAACTAGGGTATTAATTAACAAAGTAAAAAAAATTATAAAAAAATTAAGAATCGAAATGCAAATATGTTACTTCCGGTTCCAGAACCGGAAGTTAGGAACCGGTTCCTATTAGAACCGGTTGTCGGTGCCCAACCCTATTTACAACTCCGTCTGGATGCAGTAATAAAACAATCACATTAGCAGGTCTGCATAAAGTGGCAATATGGAACAATATACTTTGAGCAATCTGTCATTCGATAATTCATTTGAATATCAAATGGTTTGAAGTAACACAGCTGATTTATATCCAACACCTTTACAACTCCGTCTGGATGCAGTAATAAAACAATCACATTTGTTAAATTCTGCCTTTGTTTATACTGTACCCTGAACTACAGAATTGACGATTGAAGCATTCTCCAAGTTGCTTACACTTTTATTATAATCTCACGTTGACATTCTTCATCCAGCTCTCCACATAGCTGTGTCACACTCAACTCCCTCTGTGCGGAAACAAAACCTTAGTTTAATATAAACCTATTGTAACTAACATCCCTTTTCTTTTACTGAACAAAAATATCCTATTGTAACATCCCTTTTCTTTTACTGAACTAAAGGAAGCTAAACAGTAATGACATAAAAATCTACTTTCAAAACCATTATTTTTTCTCTTTTTTTTTTTTTTTTCTTTCTCTTGAACACACTGTGCTCCACACACTCAGCTTGCATAGTCCATGAGATATCCTGGTCTAGCAACTGCTCGACCCGATCTTGTGGTTACAGTCAGGGTGCGATCCACGGGGGGAGCTCGGTCCGCTATAGCTCCCCTAGATCAGACATCAGCTCCCCTGGGGGTCTCTAAAGCTCCCCTGGGGGTCTCTAAATTACTGAAAATAAATGCTACTTTTGCCATGCATTTCAAATTTTTCTGTAATTTTCTGTATCATCACCGTGTATAATAATAAACGTATGCTATTTTGGATGTATGATTAATGATTTGCGCACTAATTCACACGTAATATGGCAACATGCATGCTATTCTTGCAATTACCATTCGGAGCGCGGCGGCGCTGCAGCCTGCACGCACGCACGGTACAAATCAAACTTGACCCACTTTGTAACCTGTGGCTGTGACTTGTTGACACAGTGATCGTTTTGACAGCCAGTAAATAAGGTCACTCAGGAATGCATAATGTCTAAACGAAAACAAGTAAGCCTAACCAATTTTGGTTTCACGAAGACAGTGAAGCTGACAGAGCAGCAGGAGGCGGGCCGCGGGATCATACAGGCGACGCCGTTACAATTACACCTGCTTGGTGCTGCTCCGGTGGGGACTATTATTAGTATTACAACGCCCGGTGACCGTGCCGTGGAAGCCCAGACCGTCCAGACGGCCGGACCTCAACAAGTGAGTTGTCTAGTATTATGTGTTCTGTAGTTACTGAAACTGATTGAATATGACAGGATTTTTGTCACATACATACATACACAAGGCCTACAGGCTACAGGCTGCGATCACAGTATCCTCCAACAGTCCGCGCGCCGCGCACCCCCCCCCCCCCCCCCCCCCCCCCCTTCTTGTATGTGGTTGGCCACTTTTCCAGAAGCTTGCCTGATACACCCTCTCCAAACATCAGAACGAAATCCTGTTCAACCTGGAGAGGGGGGATTGGGGGACAATTTCAGAATTTCACAGCCAACCAAAGTTAGTGGGTGCTAGTTGAGTTACATTATACAACGGCATGCAAATTTCTCGATTCTGATTGGCTGAAACAGTCCATTTACACGTCTTTATTGGCAACAATCCACGGTCCTGGGCTCAGGACCCGCCCACAACCGAATCACATATCACTCCGCCGGCTCACTCCGGGAGAAAACAAGATCGCGGACAACAAATGGATATGTTGATAGCGCCATAACGACTAAATATGAAGCGATTCTGTCACTGCGAATGTGTTAGTCCTTTAAACAATGTTGGATGATGTAATTGATGGGTCTTGAGTCATTCTAGAACAAAAGAAAAATCGCGATTTGATTGATTGATTAATTTGCATTTTTTTTTTCAATTCCTTTTTCCTTCTCTCTGACTGTCAGCGCTAGCTCTAGTCTCCACCCACCGCCACACACACACCCCCCCCCCCCACACACACACACACACACACACACACACACACACACACACACACACACACACACACACACACACACACACACACACACACACACACACACACACACACACACACTCCTGTCTGCAACGCGGGGGATAGTCAGACTGAGAGAGAGCTGGGTGCTGCGCTGTTCTAAGTGAGCATGGCCTATTGAGTTGATTGATTGATTGATTGCTAATTTTATTACTGTACGCTTGGTTTCCAACTGGTTAAGTTTAGGCCCTCTACAGTAGGTTTAAAAAAATAAATAAAAAAATAGGGCGAAGAAAACGTTTTTTCCTATAGGGCAAAGAACACTTTTTAATTTGTTTTACCTACTTTCTATAGAAGCATCTAAGAATGAAGTTCTATGGAAAGTAGGTCTGCATTCCCTTAACAATTGTGTGTATTGAGCCGTACTGTATTGTACCCATTCTGCATCTGGTAATAAAATTTTCAATCAATCATTCCAATAATACACAGTTGGATGTGTTAGTTGGTTGGATGCACTTCAAGCTGCTTCCACATGAGGCAACTTCTCTCAATCATTCCAATAATACACAGTTGGATGTGTTAGTTGGTTGGATGCACTTCCGATCTGCTTCCACATGGAGGCAAATTGTCTTTTTTGTAGTTGTGGGAACTACTTTTTCTGGCGGATGGTTTTTTCAATAAATCTTCGATTAATGTGTGTTTATTGTATAGAAATAAGGTTGGATGAATGTGGCAGTTGTATAAAAGCTTTACACCACTTGCAGTCGTGATTTGTGAACAATAAACAATGCCTAGGGGGGTCTAACGACCACCCCTAGGCATGGTTTATTGTTCACAAACCACTCCTGCGCGTGATGTAATGCTTAAATACATCTACCGTCTATCATTCAAGTGTCACAAAATGGTCAAAATAATGGCAGATAATTACCCCAAGCCCTTGATGTCTTGGAAACGGAAAGTCAGACAGTATGCTGCTTGACTGCTGGGGGTCGAGGACCTTGTTGTGCCTATAGTCAAATGTCAGTTTCATCTTGTTCTTCACTGTGTCTTCATCAGCTGAATGTTTCATTAGTGAGATCGCTTCCTTGCACTCATCTTCGCTCAGGGCAGTCTCTGCAACAACATGGGAATCTTGTCTGGCAGTTGGTCCTCCTCCACGAGATGGTTCTCCACAGGATTCTACAGAATATGGGGAAAAACACACACACAAAAAAATCTACCAAAGGCCTGATTGATGGAGTTCTGCAGGTACAGGTTTATACAGTAATCAATAATGCCGCTTGTTTTGTAAATCAACTCGTTGTACTCAAGATATGAATTATTAGTGTTACCTGCAAATGATGATCGTTTGTCTTTAGCAGCGGTTCTCTGAATAGTTTTAATCCTCCAGGCCAAGTACCCACTGCCACTCTGGCCATCATAATAATGCTCCTTGGAGGGTGAAAGATAACAAAAACAGACACTTCACATTTAAAAGTGAAAAACAGCATGCTCTGGTAGGATTAAAAATGTATCAACATTGCCACAACCATTACTGTGTGCAACTCACATAGCCATTCTTAGAGTGTGGGTCACTGAGGTAGGGGAATAAGGTCACGATTCCTCTGGCATACTTTTCTTTCAGATGTCTGGGTGGTGAAGTACTGGAAGATTAAAGAAGAATGTATTTCTCAGTCATATTCCCTGGATTTCATTTCGATTTCAAATTAATCGGAAAGCTAGATTGAGAACAAACTAAAAACAAGGAGCTAATTACCCATTCTTCTCTGTCAAGTCAGCTGCCAATAGGTTCACCATTTTCCTTCTGTTGTCATCGTGCAAGGACTTGGTTCGATTGTATTCATTTATTATGCGTTCTCCACCAGATTTCTCACAAAGAATGGATTCCACCAACTTGAAGCACAAAAGCACAAGCACAAAAAACAATTCAGTGTTAGGAATATACTGTATAGACTGCAATTCAAAGTTAAGGTAAAGGATAAGTATCCTTAATATCAGTTTAAACGCGAGACCCCCAAGGTAAAAAAAAAAAAAATCATACAGTCAACATATTCTTAAATAATAAGCGCTGCCCGAGGCTGGGCATGATACAGTCAACATATAGCAAGAGAGAGAGCGAGAGAGAGCTCCCGTTCTACAGTCAATATACAGTATACAGAGAGAGAGAGAGAGAGAGAGAGAGAGAGAGAGAGAGAGAGAGAGAGAGAGAGAGAGAGACTTTATTTAAATAAATTTAAATGCTATTTGGCCCTAAACAGAGAGTACACAGTGGCAGAATACCTGAGCACTGTGACTGAAGATCCTTGACTAGGTACAGACTCAGCGAGCACAGCCTAGCCATCGAGAAAGGCCGCCATAGGCAGACTGTGTGTGTTAGAAAGAGAGAGAGAGAGAGAGAGAGAGAGAGAGAGAGAGAGAGAGAGAGAGAGAGAGAGAGAGAGAGAGAGAGAGAGAGAGAGAGAGAGCATGTGTGTTTGTGTGTTAGAGAGAGAGAGAGCATGTCTGTGTGTCGTGTGTGTGTGTCTTAGAGAGAGAGCATGTATGAGAGAGATAAGCAAAGATGAGCCCCTAAAGGATATTCAACTTTTAATGGAAGAACAAAACAGAAGGAAAAGATAACTTCACAAAGGCAACATGAATATACATAGATCCAAAAGGACAAAGATCAACACTTAAATCCAAAGAGAAGAGGGTCTATACCAGAGAAAACAAAGTAGCAAGGAGCCAATGGCCGACATCAGCTAAATAGGCTAACTGCAAATAGAGTAGCCAGGTACTGACACCAGGCCACACACAGCTTTGGCCAACGGCCCAACGCTACCCAAGCTACACAAACGACCAAGACAATTCACACACAGCACATGTCGTATCTCCAAATGTTGTGAAGTAACATATGTTTTGCCTGGAAAAAAACATCGTTATTAACAAAACATTCAGGAGAGGAAGGAAGGAAGAGTGGGGTAATGTCCAATGGACATCTTACCTGCACCAAGGAACGCAGGGCGAAAGGCCGCAACACAGGTCTCCACGTTGACGAAAGGCCTCTCGCTGGCGGGACAAAAAGAAGCTATGGCCAGAGCCTTGTCATGGTGCAGGCCCGACTACATCTTCTGTCAAAGATGATGTCGTAGTCAGAGTGCCAGGGCCCGCTATTCTCACGGCTAATGTCAATGGTCGTAGCACAAGCTAACAGCTAACTCTAGGCTAACTGATAGCATCAAGCTAACGTTCCCAGGCGAGCGAAAACGAGCAGCTAACGTCGTAGCTAAACAGCTAACTGGCTAACAGTTAGCTCAACCCGGCTATCGCTAACCACTAGCTAACGCAGAAGCAAGCTATGCGGCTACCACTGAAAAACTGTACAATGTGAGAAAAGCAATACAGGCCAACACTTCAGACAGCCGCTGTGTTTTCCTCTTCTCATACGAAGAGAGAAGGGGAAAAGAAGGCAATACACGTCCCACTACAGAGTGGTGTTTACCATAGCGGTGCCGGCAACAAGTCCCTCGCGGACTATAGCCGACTTGAGCATGGAGATATTCTCATAATGAAACACCAAGCTCACCTCCCTCGCACCAGGTGCTAACACCAGGCCACACACCGTTAGCTACTAGTACTACAACAGCTAGTCGGCCCGTTTGGCTCCCGAGAGAGAGAGAGAGAGAGAGAGAGAGAGAGAGATATCCACGGCGGGAATAGAATAGAGTGCATTAAAAACTCACCAAACGTCCAAGAGGATGGAGACAACCGCGTGGAGTTGACGAAGTTCATCTGCCAAACGACCGTCCTCTTCATCTTGGCATAACAATGCTGCACGCGCTGTCTCTAGGTTAGCTAACGCTAGTTAGCCTTTAGCTAAGCTAGCTACTAGCCGACATCATCATGGCTATATCCCGACTGAACCACACGTTAGCACTCAATATTATAACGTAGCTAAAGCTAACTAGCTGTCCCTGTCTTTAGCCGGGATGGCTAGCCTGACTGAACTGTCTAACATGCAACAACTTTCATCTTCAGTCCATCTGCCGAACGATGTCCTCTTCATCTTGGCTGGCATAACCTCCAATGCTGCACGCGCGAAATAGTCAGACGCTAGTGATGGGTCGGTCATGAGCGACTCGTTCATAAGAGCCGATTCATTGCCATGAGCGTGAGTCGAATCGCTCACGTCTGGCAATGAGTCGGTTCGCAGTACAGAATTACGTATATCATTCAAGGGTATTTCCCCATTAACATTAGCTAGCAAGACACCTTTGAAAAAACTCACAGAGGGGCAAGGCTCACGTTCAAGGCCTCAACATGAAATGGCGCATGTGCAGTCTTACTCTTGGCTGTCGCCAAAATCTGTGGACTTAACAAAAGAATAACGTTGGTCAAATGCCAAATAACTGTTAATTGATTTCATACTGTAGGACAAATTTACCTCAGAACATGGCGTGCAAATGTTTGTCACTAAGCCAATGTTAGCTATAGCTTGGTAACATACCCCAGGGCCTTCCTTGCATTTTTCCCGTTTTTTCCATTAAACTCAATCAACCATATTGTATGCATTCTAATGCACTCACTCTCATAACACACCATTTCATAGTACAGATTACTTATATCATTCAAGGGTATTTCCCCATTAACATTAGCTAGCAAGACACCTTTGAAAAAACTCACAGAAGGGCAAGGCTCACGTTCAAGGCCTCAACGTGAAATGGCGCAAATGCAGTCTTACTCTTGGCTGTCGCCGAAATCTGTGGACTTAACAAAAGAATAACGTTGGTCAAATGCCAAATAACTGTTAATTGATTTCATACTGTAGGACAAATTTACCTCAGAACATGGCGTGCAAATGTTTGTCACTAAGCCAATGTTAGCTATAGCTTGGTAACATACCCCAGGGCATTCCTTGCATTTTTCCCGTTTTTTCCATTAAACTCAATCAACCATATTGTATGCATTCTAATGCACTCACTCTCATAACACACCATTTCATAGTACAGATTACTTATATCATTCAAGGGTATTTCCCCATTAACATTAGCTAGCAAGACACCTTTGAAAAAACTCACCGAAGGGCAAGGCTCACGTTCAAGGCCTCAACGTGAAATGGCGCACGTGCAGTCTTAATCTTGGCTGTCGCCGAAATCTGTGGACTTAACAAAATAATAACGTTGGTCAAATGCCAAATAACTGTTAATTGATTTCATACTGTAGGACGAATTTACCTCAGAACATGGAGTGCAAATGTTTGTTACTAAGAAAATGTTAGCTTGGTAATATCCCCGTGTTTTTTCCGATCTTTTTTTCCAAACGATACAATTCACAATCACCCCTCCACATTGTATTTAACAACATTAACATTACCTCTTGCAAGTTGCTGGAAGCCAATAGCTACTGAATTAATTAATTAATATGTAATTAGGGGGAGAAACTTACCTGAGTTACCTCTGCCGCGACGTGAAGAAAATGGCGTGTCTTGGACATTCTTCAAGAGAAGGAGATGGGCGGAGCTTCCCAGAGTAGTGATGACACCAGCCAATTAACTACGAAATATTTCACCAACACTGTCTGCATTTTACTCAAACTGTTGTTGTAATAACTCTGAAAGAATCAATGTACTTTGACACTGCATATTTGACACTGCAAATTTTACTGTGTAGGGAGATGATATTATAACAGAGAGGAAGATGATACAGAGGAAGATGATATAAGAACAGAGGAAGATTATATTATAACAGAGAGGAAGATGATATAATAACAGAGGAAGATTATATAATAACAGATAGGAAGATGATATAAGAACAGAGAGGAAGTACATATCACACAGCACAGGATGTTTCAAATGGGATTTGCAAGCACAGATGTATGCTCCCATTGCACCCTCAACACCCCAGACAACTATTTCCATGCCACCTGGCTCTGCCCACCTGTTCTAGACTTCTGGAATTCCGTCATCAATACACTATCCCGGGTCATGAGCTGCAGCATTCCTCTCTCCCCCTCCCTCTGCCTACTTGGGGATACTACTGCTATCAATTTATTAGTCCAGAACACCAAACCCCTACTCGTTTCTCTAGCTGTTGCCAAGAAAACTATCCTCTTAAACTGGAAGACAAGAAAAAAGGTGAATACTGGCCAATGGTTAGGCCTTCTCTCAAATTACATATCACAGGAAACAATCTCAACCGTGGATCACATCGAAGTCTCACAATTTAATAACATATGGAAATTGCTTGTGGATAATCTAGGCTCCCAATCATAGGAGATTGACCTGTGAGCCATCCACTCCATAACCCACCCTTCTCTCAATCCCCCTCTACTTTACTTACTCCCCTCTCTGCCCCCCCCCCCCTTTCCCTTGTCATGTGTATTCGTTGTTGTCCTTCATTGTCCTTAGTTGTAATTTGTTTGTCAATATCTAGTCTGAGTTCCCCCCCTCCGAGGGGGCAATGAAATATATATTTTTTAATATTTTTCTTATTTTACTACACTTTTTATTTAATTTTGTACTGTAAATAATTAAAACGTATAATACATAATAAAGTTGTCCCCCGAAGAGGGGGGGGGGGGTGGATGGAGTGCCCTCAAAAAAGGGCCGGGAAAAAAGCTAGAAAAAAATAAATAAAAATAAAAAAACAGAGGAAGATGATATAAGAACAGATAGGAAGATGATATAAGAAGAGAGAGGAAGATGATATAATAACAGAGAGGAAGATGATATAAGAACAGAGGACAATTATATAATAACAGAGAGGAAGATGATATAATAACAGAGGAAGATTATATAATAACAGATAGGAAGATGATATAAGAACAGAGAGGAAGATGATATAAGAACAGAGGAAGATTATATAATAATAGAGGAAGATGATATAAGAACAGATAGGAAGATGATATAAGAAGAGAGAGGAAGATGATATAATAACAGAGAGGAAGATGATATAATAACACAGGAAGATTATATAATAACAGAGAGGAAGATTATATAATAACAGAGAGGAAGATGATATAATAAACGAGAGGAAGATGATATAAGAACAGAGGAAGATTATATAAGAACAGAGAGGAAGATGATATAAGAACAGAGGAAGATTATATAATAACAGAGAGGAAGATTATATAATAACAGAGAGGAAGATTATATAATAACAGAGAGGAAGATGATATAAGAACAGAGGAAGATTATATAATAACAGCTAGGAAGATTATATAATAACAGAGAGGAAGATGATATAATAACAGAGAGGAAGATGATATAAGAACAGAGGAAGATTATATAATAACAGAGGAAGATGATATAAGAACAGAGAGGAAGATGATATAATACATGAGAGGAAGATGATATAATAACAGAGAGGAAGATGATATAATAACAGAGGAAGATTATTAACAGAGGAAGATTATATAATAACAGATATGAAGATTATATAAGAACAGAGAGGAAGATGATATAAGAACAGAGGAAGATTATATAATAACAGAGGAAGATGATATAAGAACAGATAGGAAGATGATATAAGAACAGAGAGGAAGATGATATAATAACAGAGATGAAGATGATATAATAATAGAGAGGAAGATGCTATAATAACAGATAGGAAGATGATATAAGAACAGAGAGGAAGATGATATAATAACAGAGAGGAAGATGATATAATAACAGAGAGGAAGATTATATAATAACAGAGAGGAAGATTATATAATAACAGAGAAGAAGATTATATAATAAATTAGAGGAAGATGATATAAGAACAGAGGAAGATGATATAATAACAGAGGAAGATTATATAATAACAGAGAGGAAGATGATATAATACATGAGAGGAATATGATATAAGAACAGAGAGGAAGATGATATAAGAACAGAGAGGAAGATTATATAAGAACAGAGGAAGATTATATAATAACAGAGAGGAAGATTATATAAGAACAGAGAGGAAGATGATATAAGACTCGAGGAAGATTATATAATAACAGCTAGGAAGATTATATAATAACAGAGAGGAAGATGATATAAGAACAGAGAGGAAGACGATATAAAAACAGAGGAAGAGTATATAATAACAGAGGAAGATGATATAATAACAGAGGAAGATGATATAATAACAGAGAGGAAGATGATATAATAACAGAGGAAGATGATATAAGAACAGATAGGAAGATGTATAATAACAGCGAGGAAGATTATATAATAACAGAGAGGAATAATAATAATAATAATAATAATAATAATAATAATAATAATAATAATAATAATGCAGGACCTGTTCAGAGGTCTTTAATTGGCATGCAATTATCCTCAATGTTTAGCGGTTAGCACACACGGTTAGCACACACACACACACAATATGATATAAGAACAGAGAGTAAGATGATATAAGAACAGAGGAAGATTATATAATAACAGAGAGGATGATTCTCTGTTATTATATAATCATCCTCTCTGTTATTATATAATCTTCCTCTGTTCTTATATCATCTTCCTCTCTGTTCTTATATCATATTGTGTGTGTGTGTGTGCTAACCGTGTAACAGAGATGAAGATGATATAAGAACAGAGAGGAAGATGATATAAGAACAGAGGAAGATTATATAATAACAGCGAGGAAGATTATATAATAACAGAGAGGAAGATTATATAAGAACAGAGAGGAAGATGATATAAGAACAGAGGAAAATTATATAATAACAGAGGAAGATGATATAAGAACAGATAGGAAGATGATATAAGAACAGAGAGGAAGATGATATAATAACAGAGAGGAAGATGATATAATAACAGAGAGGAAGATGATATAATAACAGATAGGAAGATGATATAAGAAGAGAGAGGAAGATGATATAATAACAGAGAGGAAGATGATATAATAACAGAGAGGAAGATTATATAATAACAGAGAGGAAGATTATATAATAACAGAGAAGAACATTATATAATAAATGAGAGGAAGATGATATAAGAACAGAGGAAGATGATATAATAACAGAGGAAGATTATATAATAACAGAGAAGAATATGATATAATACACGAGAGGAATATGATATAAGAACAGAGAGGAAGATGATATAAGAACAGAGAGGAAGATGATATAAGAACAGAGGAAGATTATATAATAACAGAGAGGAAGATTATATAATAACAGAGAGGAAAATTATATAATAACAGAGAGGAATATTATATAATAACAGAGAGGAAAATGATATAAGAACAGAGAGGAAGATGATATAAGAACAGAGGAAGATTATATAATAACAGCGAGGAAGATTATATAATAACAGAGATGAAGATGATATAAGAACAGAGAGGAAAATGATATAATAACAGAGGAAGATTATATAATAACAGCTAGGAAGATTATATAATAACAGAGAGGAAGATGATATAAGAACAGAGAGGAAGATGATATAAGAACAGAGGAAGATTATATAATAACAGAGGAAGATGATATAAGAACAGATAGGAAGATGATATAAGAACAGAGAGGAAGATGATATAATAACAGAGATGAAGATTATATAATAACAGAGAGGAAGATGATATAATAACAGATAGGAATATGATATAAGAACAGAGAGGAAGATGATATAATAACAGAGAGGAAGATGATATAATAACAGAGAGGAAGATTATATAATAACAGAGAGGAAGATTATATAATAACAGAGAAGAAGATTATATAATAAATTAGAGGAAGATGATATAAGAACAGAGGAAGATGATATAATAACAGAGGAAGATTATATAATAACAGAGAGGAAGATTATATAATAACAGAGAGGAAGATGATATAATAACAGAGGAAGATTATATAATAACAGAGAGGAAGATTATATAATAACAGAGAGGAAGATGATATAATAAACGAGAGGAAGATGATATAAGAACAGAGGAAGATTATATAAGAACAGAGAGGAAGATGATATAAGAACAGAGGAAGATGATATAAGAACAGATAGGAAGATGATATAAGAAGAGAGAGGAAGATGATATAATAACAGAGAGGAAGATGATATAATAACAGAGGAAGATTATATAATAACAGAGAGGAAGATTATATAATAACAGAGAGGAAGATGATATAATAAACGAGAGGAAGATGATATAAGATCAGAGGAAGATTATATAAGAACAGAGAGGAAGATGATATAAGAACAGAGGAAGATTATATAATAACAGAGAGGAAGATTATATAATAACAGAGAGGAAGATTATATAATAACAGAGAGGAAGATGATATAAGAACAGAGAGGAAGATGATATAAGAACAGAGGAATCTTATATAATAACAGCTAGGAAGATTATATAATAACAGAGAGGAAGATGATATAAGAACAGAGAGGAAGATGATATAAGAACAGAGGAAGATTATATAATAACAGAGGAAGATGATATAAGAACAGATAGGAAGATGATATAAGAACAGAGAGGAAGATGATATAATAACAGAGATGAAGATGATATAATAACAGATAGGAAGATGATATAAGAACAGAGAGGAAGATGATATAATAACAGAGAGGAAGATGATATAATAACAGAGAGGAAGATTATATAATAACAGAGAGGAAGATTATATAATAACAGATAAGAAGATTATATAATAAATTAGAGGAAGATGATATAAGAACAGAGGAAGATGATATAATAACAGAGGAAGATTATATAATAACAGAGAGGAAGATGATATAAGAACAGAGAGGAAGATGATATAAGAACAGAGGAAGATTATATAATAACAGAGAGTAAGATTATATAATAACAGAGAGGAAGATTATATAATAACAGAGAGGAAGATGATATAAGAACAGATAGGAAGATGATATAAGAACAGATAGGAAGATGATATAAGAACAGAGAGGAAGATGATATAATAACAGAGAGGAAGATTATATAATAACAGAGAGGAAGATTATATAATAACAGAGAAGAAGATTATATAATAAATTAGAGGAAGATGATATAAGAACAGAGGAAGATGATATAATAACAGAGGAAGATTATATAATAACAGAGAGGAAGATTATATAATAACAGAGAGGAAGATGATATAATAACAGAGGAAGATTATATAATAACAGAGAGGAAGATTATATAATAACAGAGAGGAAGATGATATAATAAACGAGAGGAAGATGATATAAGAACAGAGGAAGATTATATAAGAACAGAGAGGAAGATGATATAAGAACAGAGGAAGATGATATAAGAACAGATAGGAAGATGATATAAGAAGAGAGAGGAAGATGATATAATAACAGAGAGGAAGATGATATAATAACAGAGGAAGATTATATAATAACAGAGAGGAAGATTATATAATAACAGAGAGGAAGATGATATAATAAACGAGAGGAAGATGATATAAGATCATAGGAAGATTATATAAGAACAGAGAGGAAGATGATATAAGAACAGAGGAAGATTATATAATAACAGAGAGGAAGATTATATAATAACAGAGAGGAAGATTATATAATAACAGAGAGGAAGATGATATAAGAACAGAGAGGAAGATGATATAAGAACAGAGGAATCTTATATAATAACAGCTAGGAAGATTATATAATAACAGAGAGGAAGATGATATAAGAACAGAGAGGAAGATGATACTACATCTATAAGCTACATCTGCTCCTCCCTCCCCATCAACATGGACCCCCTGCAATTTGCATACCGCCCCAACAGGTCCACGGAGGATGCCATAGCCCATGTGCTGCACACAGCAGCATCACACCTGGATAAGAGGCAGGGGAACTATGTGAGAATGCTATTCATCGACTACAGCTCGGCATTCAATACCATAGTCCCCTCCATACTCATAGCCAAGCTCAGGGACCTGGGCTTGAACTATGACCTCTGCCAGTGGGTCTTGGACTTCCTGACTGGCAGACCCCAGGTGGTGAGAGCAGGCAACTGCACCTCCTCATCCATCACCCTCAACATAGGGGCCCCCCAGGGCTGTGTTCTGAGTCCCCTCCTCTACTCCCTGTACACACACGACTGTGTGGCTCAGCGGAGTAGCAATACAATCATCAAATTTGCTGACGACACAGTGGTGGTGGGCCTGATCTCTGCCAACGACGAGAGGGCCTACCTGGAAGAGGTCAAGGTCCTGGCGGGATGGTGCCAGGAAAACAGCCTCTCCCTGAACGTCAGCAAAACAAAGGAGATGATTGTGGACTTCAGGAGGTCGGGGGTCAAGGACTACAGCCCCCTCAGCATCGACGGGGCACCGGTTGAGAGAGTCAACAGCTTTAAGTACCTCGGAGCCTACATATCCGAGGAATTGACATGGACCACACACATTGACAGTGTTGTGAAGAAGGCACGACAACGCCTCTACTTCCTCAGGCGCCTAAGGAAGTTCCAAGTCAGTCAGAAGATCCTTAAGAACTTCTACTCATGTACAATAGAGAGCATCTCGACCGGCAACATCACCTCCTGGTTTGGAAATAGCACTGCACAAGACCGAAGCAGACTACAAAGAGTGACACGTTCAGCCGAACGCACAATTGGAGGGGGGCTCCCCACCCTCCAGAACATTTACAACAAGCGTTGCAAGGGCAAGGCTAAGAGAATCATTAAAGACTCCAGTCACCCGAACAACTGCCTCTTTGAACTGCTGCGGTCAGGCAAGCAATACCGGAGTCTCAAGGCGAGCACAGAAAGACTCAGAAGAAGCTTCTATCCCCAGGCCATCAGGCTGCTAAACGAACAATGAACACTACACAACAACAACCACCAAACGCACATAGCACACACATCCACACGCACACACTCACTTTAAACAAACACACTGTAGCACCCACTACACACACTTTATAGCACACACCCACTTTAAACAAACACACTGTAGCACCCACTCCCCACACTTTATATTTATTGATGAAGGATTGCACTACAACTCGTACACCTTACTGTAAATTGTACCTAAATTGTACCTCATCCCATTTCTGCTTTGCACTATATAGTACTGTACATTAGTACACTGCATAGTATTGTATATTATATGGTAACTCAGAACATTGTACATATGTCTATACCGAACACTGTGACCTCATTTTCTTCTTCTAAATTACATGCTATACTATGTTATTTGATACTATCTTGTCTAGCACAGTCTCTGGAGCGTAACAGTAAGAAGCATTTTGTATGAAAGTATTCTGTACTTCTGTATGACAACTATTAAAGAAACTTGAAACTTGAACTTGATATAAGAACAGAGGAAGATTATATAATAACA
The DNA here is from genome assembly GCF_963971535.1 of Notolepis coatsorum. NCBI lineage: Eukaryota > Metazoa > Chordata > Actinopteri > Aulopiformes > Paralepididae > Notolepis > Notolepis coatsorum. The sequence continues at coordinate 63,781,144 of NC_140174.1, forward strand.
GAGGAAGATGATATAAGAACAGATAGGAAGATGATATAAGAACAGAGAGGAAGATGATATAATAACAGAGATGAAGATGATATAATAACAGAGAGGAAGATGATATAATAACAGATAGGAAGATGATATAAGAACAGAGAGGAAGATGATATAATAACAGAGAGGAAGATGATATAATAACAGAGAGGAAGATTATATAATAACAGATAAGAAGATTATATAATAAATTAGAGGAAGATGATATAAGAACAGAGGAAGATGATATAATAACAGAGGAAGATTATATAATAACAGAGAGGAAAATGATATAAGAACAGAGAGGAAGATGATATAAGAACAGAGGAAGATTATATAATAACAGAGAGTAAGCTTATATAATAACAGAGAGGAAGATTATATCATAACAGAGAGGAAGATGATATAAGAACAGATAGGAAGATGATATAAGAACAGATAGGAAGATGATATAAGAACAGAGAGGAAGATGATATAATAACAGAGAGGAAGATGATATAAGGACAGAGAGGAAGATGATATAATAACAGAGAGGAAGATGATATAAGAACAGAGAGGAATGTTATATAATAACTAGAGGTGGGCATAGATAAATTTTTTTAATCTAGATTAATCTATCTGCAATCCTGGATTTAATCTAGATTAATCTAGATTAAAATGGCTAAAATAAAATAAAAAAAAAAAACTGCAGAAGGCATTCAAAATATGTGTGTTCTACCCAAATAATGACCAGAAGTAAGTCCTTACTTTTTCTTTCCTCCTTATGTTTCTCAGGCCAGGTGGCCCATTACACCATGAGCCCATCTCCCGTTTCCAAAATGCATTACAGACTGTTTGAAAAAGCTGTTTTGCTATGATAATTGCGAACACAAAGTTAACACAAATAAATAATATTACCAGTACAGTACAGTATCTAGCACAGGAGCAAAACAGAAAGAAGCATTTCAAACTTGAACTATGGAGTTGCTCAGTGGCCAATGGTGTCAACTGTGGTTGTACTGGGCAGCTCCCAGGTGTGAATGGAACTGTGTGAATGTGAAGCAGGGCGTTCCTGAAAAAGACCATCTGTGCTCAGAGAACCTACCCTGGGTAAATAAAGGTAAATAAAAAAAAAAAAAAATAAAAATTAATGCGTTAATTATATTATCGCGTTAACGCCGTTAACGGCCCAGCTCTAATAATAACAGAGAGGAAGATTATATAATAACAGTGGAAGATGATATAAGAACAGATAGGAAGATGATATAATAACAGAGAGGAAGATGATATAAGAACAGAGGAAGATTATATAATAACAGAGAGGAAGATGATATAATAACAGAGGAAGATGATATAATAACAGATAGGAAGATGATATAAGAACAGAGAGGAAGATGATATAAGAACAGCGGAAGATTATATAATAACAGAGGAAGATGATATAAGAACAGATAGGAAGATGATATAAGAAGAGAGAGTAAGATGATATAATAACAGAGAGGACGATGATATAATAACAGAGGAAGATTATATAATAACAGAGAGGAAGATTATATAATAACAGAGAGGAAGATGATATAATAAACAAGAGGAAGATGATATAAGAACAGAGGAAGATTATATAAGAACAGAGAGGAAGATGATAAAAGAACAGAGGAAGATTATATAATAACAGAGAGGAAGTTTATATAATAACAGAGAGGAAGATGATATAAGAACAGAGAGGAAGATTATATAAGAACAGGGGAAGATTATATAATAACAGCTAGGAAGATTATATAATAACAGAGAGGAAGATGATATAAGAACAGAGAGGAAGATGATATAAGAACAGAGGAAGATTATATAATAACAGAGGAAGATGATATAAGAACAGATAGGAAGATGATATAAGAAGAGAGAGTAAGATGATATAATAACAGAGAGGACGATGATATAATAACAGAGGAAGATTATATAATAACAGATAGGAAGATTATATAATAACAGAGAGGAAGATGATATAATAAACAAGAGGAAGATGATATAAGAACAGAGGAAGATTATATAAGAACAGAGAGGAAGATGATATAAGAACAGAGGAAGATTATATAATAACAGAGAGGAAGTTTATATAATAACAGAGAGGAAGATGATATAAGAACAGAGAGGAAGATTATATAAGAACAGAGGAAGATTATATAATAACAGCTAGGAAGATTATATAATAACAGAGAGGAAGATGATATAAGAACAGAGAGGAAGATGATATAAGAACAGAGGAAGATTATATAATAACAGAGGAAGATGATATAAGAAAATATAGGAAGATGATATAAGAACAGAGAGGAAGATGATATAATAACAGAGATGAAGATGATATAATAACAGAGAGGAAGATGATATAATAACAGAAGGAAGATGATATAAGAACAGAGAGGAAGATGATATAATAACAGAGAGGAAGATGATCTAATAACAGAGAGGAAGATTATATAATAACAGAGAGGAAGATTATATAATAACAGAGAAGAAGATTATATAATAAATTAGAGGAAGATGATATAAGAACAGAGGAAGATGATATAATAACAGAGGAAGATTATATAATAACAGAGGAAGATTATATAATAACAGAGAGGAAGATTATATAATAACAGAGAGGAAGTTTATATAATAACAGAGAGGAAGATGATATAAGAACAGAGGAAGATTATATAATAACAGAGGAAGATGATATAAGAACAGATAGGAAGATGATATAAGAACAGAGAGGAAGATGATATAATAACAGAGAGGAAGATGATATAATAACAGAGAGGAAGATGATATAATAACAGAGAGGAAGATTATATAATAACAGAGAGGAAGATTATATAATAACAGAGAAGAAGATTATATAATAAATTAGAGGAAGATGATATAAGAACAGAGGAGGATGATATAATAACAGAGAGGAAGATTATATAATAACAGAGAGGAAGATTATATAATAACAGAGAGGAAGATGATATAAGAACAGAGAGGAAGATGATATAAGACCCGGGGAAGATTATATAATAACAGCTAGGAAGATTATATAATAACAGAGAGGAAGATGATATAAGAACAGAGAGGAAGATGATATAAAAACAGAGGAAGATTATATAATAACAGAGGAAGATGATATAATAACAGAGGAAGATGATATAATAACAGAGAGGAAGATGATATAATAACAGAGGAAGATGATATAAGAACAGGTAGGAAGATGTATAATAACAGCGAGGAAGATTATATAATAACAGAGAGGAAGATGATATAAGAACAGAGAGGAAGATGATATAAGAACAGAGGAAGATTATATAATAACAGAGAGGAAGATTATATAATAACAGAGAGGAAGATTATATAATAACAGAGAGGAAGATGATATAAGAACAGAGGAAGATGATATAAGAACAGATAGGAAGATGATATAAGAACAGAGGAGGATGATATAATAACAGAGAGGAAGATTATATAATAACAGAGAGGACGATTATATAATAACAGAGAGGAAGATGATATAAGAACAGAGAGGAAGATGATATAAGACCCGGGGAAGATTATATAATAACAGCTAGGAAGATTATATAATAACAGAGAGGAAGATGATATAAGAACAGAGAGGAAGATGATATAAAAACAGAGGAAGATTATATAATAACAGAGGAAGATGATATAATAACAGAGGAAGATGATATAATAACAGAGAGGAAGATGATATAATAACAGAGGAAGATGATATAAGAACAGGTAGGAAGATGTATAATAACAGCGAGGAAGATTATATAATAACAGAGAGGAAGATGATATAAGAACAGAGAGGAAGATGATATAAGAACAGAGGAAGATTATATAATAACAGAGAGGAAGATTATATAATAACAGAGAGGAAGATTATATAATAACAGAGAGGAAGATGATATAAGAACAGAGGAAGATGATATAAGAACAGATAGGAAGATGATATAAGAACAGAGAGGAAGATTATATAATAACAGAGAGGAAGATTATATAATAACAGAGAGGAAGATGATATAAGAACAGAGAGGAAGATGATATAAGACCCGGGGAAGATTATATAATAACAGCTAGGAAGATTATATAATAACAGAGAGGAAGATGATATAAGAACAGAGAGGAAGATGATATAAAAACAGAGGAAGATTATATAATAACAGAGGAAGATGATATAATAACAGAGGAAGATGATATAATAACAGAGAGGAAGATGATATAATAACAGAGGAAGATGATATAAGAACAGGTAGGAAGATGTATAATAACAGCGAGGAAGATTATATAATAACAGAGAGGAAGATGATATAAGAACAGAGAGGAAGATGATATAAGAACAGAGGAAGATTATATAATAACAGAGAGGAAGATTATATAATAACAGAGAGGAAGATTATATAATAACAGAGAGGAAGATGATATAAGAACAGAGGAAGATGATATAAGAACAGATAGGAAGATGATATAAGAACAGAGAGGAAGATTATATAATAACAGAGGCAGATGATATAAGAACAGATAGGAAGATGATATAAGAACAGAGAGGAAGATGATATAATAACAGATAGGAAGATGATATAAGAACAGAGAGGAAGATGATATAATAACAGAGAGGAAGATGATATAATAACAGAGAGGAAGATTATATAATAACAGAGAGGAAGATTATATAATAACAGAGAGGAAGATGATTTAATAACAGAGAGGAATATTATATAATAACAGAGAGTAAGATGATATAAGAACAGAGAGGAAGATTATATAATAACAGAGAGGAAGGTTATATAATAACAGAGAGGAAGATGATATAATAACAGAGAGGAAGATGATATAATAACAGAGAGGAAGATGATATAATAAGAGAGAGGAAGATTATATAATAACAGAGGAAGATGAAATAATAACAGAGAGGTAGATGATATAAGAATAGAGAGGAAGATACTATAAGAACAGAGAGGAAGAAAGAAACGAGCGTTCCGGGTCGAGGATGTGAGGTTGCATTCTGCTAAGCTGCTACTCCCTTTTTTTATATTTAACTTTAAAAGCCTCTTTTTATATCTCAACTCGGTTAAACCTTTATGTATACATCACCTTATGTTTCCAACTCACCTCATGGCGTCGGCCAGGCGGGGCACTGTTCCAACATGCCAGAGGCAAAGGACTGATGCCACCTGCTTCACAAGCACGGAGCACCAGTGGTGGTTGCAACAAGCAACCTCCACTGTGGTGTGCACCCATGAAGGGGTAAATGAATAAATGAACTAAAACTCCACCAACACACTGCAGAATGGGCTAGCCCATACACACAATGTTAAGGGGATGCAGACCAGAGAAACACCAGTCCCGCACACCATTCATAGATTCACAAAAAGCACACCAGTCCTAGGCCTCAGCCCATTCACCCCGTCAAAACTCCTAACAGTAGACACCGATTGACCTTCAGCATGAATGGTTAAGAGGAGGGAAGACCTTTTTAAAAAGACAGCCCTCAGCGGGGAATCAAAAGAACAGTAACCCAGCATCGTAGCATAGCATTAGCCGCGCGCTCCAGGATAGCCGGGAAAACGACAACGTTTACCCAGATATCCTGCCCCTTGCACCAATACACAACTCGGTTGTCTCACGGGACAACGAGCAGTATCACTAACGCCAGCATTGTTATGCCTGGTGTTGCAAGCCCTACCTGGGCGCGACCTAGCCACGACAGCTAGCCGCCGCGCGACGTCCCTCGATCCGCTGTCAGAAGACAAGGAAACCCCAGGACAGGACCGATGCGCTGTCAGAACGTGCCGAGAAGATTCCAGGGGCTGGCAAATCTCCGGCGAAAACCCAACATTGTTCAATTTCTCTCTGCATTTCATAACTAGTTCATGGAGTGCACTGCAACGTCCATGATGGAAACGGAAAAAAGAGGAAGGGCGAGTATGACCATGTCCGGTGTCTTATAGGGGGACACTGGGGCGGGGCCTGGTCAAGTGCATGGGTGCATTGTTTTTGTTAATGAAGTACAGTAGGTACTGGAGATAGGGGTATATCTCTGTATGGTGAAGAGCGAGACGCGAGGCCAGTACGCTATATAACCTCCGGATTACCAGACGACTGCTCTAGCCACTGTTGCCCCAATAATTCTGAATAATCAAAAAATGGTATTGTGACACCTTACTTGATTTAACTAAATACACTTTGCCAACCGGTCTATTTGTATGTATTTCATTATAGATAATGAGTTTGTGTGTAGTTAATAGCAGGGTTGCGTTCATGTGTAATTTTGGTATGAATCGTACTCGTCCCAAAATGTAAATATGCTGCGCTCGATGAAGAGAAAAACATTTGGACCTCACTAATTTATAAACCATGGTTACGGCCATGACAGAACACAGTGTTAATTTTGGCAGCTATTTTCATTTTAGTTTTAGTCTTAGTCATGTGTCAAGTGCTCCTTTTTCGTTTTCATCATATTTAGTCATCTTCATTTATTTTTCGTTTAGTCAGTTTTAGTCAACTAAATGTCTGAGCATTTTAGTCTTAGTCAGTTTTTGTCTCAATTTTGTCTTTTTTGTTTTAGTCTAGATTTTGTTGACGAAAACGGATGACATTTTTGTCTGTTTTTAGTTAATGTACACATTTTCTTTTAAATAATATTATATAAATTATAAAACCTTTTTTTCTTTTCTTTTTTACAGCTACTGTTTTATATATACTGTTTTTTAGTAATAACTAGAAAGTAATGGTATTTATTCAACAACAGGTGATTGTATAGATTAGTATTAGTATCATTAAAAGCATGGGTGAAGCATCATCAACTATGCTTCACCCACGGAAAGGTTGTTGGCACATTTGTCAGTAGAGGAAGTACAGAAGGAGAAAGAGAGGGTGTGGGAGGAGAAGTTGAGTGTAGTGGCCTTTGTGGCAGGAGTAGGCAATGCAACAGCGATGGTTAGCGGTAAAACAAATAGGATCAAGTTAATAGATAAAGTAGCAGTTCAACACATGGGTATTGTCATATTATTGTTAACTGACTACAAGAGGAGTATACGTTACGACATGTTGACGACAGTTACAGTAAGTGGGAGTGGCGCGAGAGGCAGGCATTGTTGGGATTGAGGAACCACCTGAGGTAGTAATAAAGCGTCTTGTTTACCAACCAACTGTTCCGTTGTCCGTTAATATCCAAGATATTACATGGTGTCAGAAGTGGTCGAGGATGGCAAAGAGTTTTTGTTTCGAGAAACCCGCCGAATGGTCAGACTGGAAGAAACGGTTTACACACGGTACAGGTTAGCTTCTAAGTTGGACAAAGAAGAAGGTCCAGTTCAAGTAAGCACGCTGGTGTATGCGCTCAGGAAGGAAGCAGAGAACATTCTCAGCTCTTTTACCTACGGGGAAGAGGAAGATGACTCGCAGTATGATGTTGTACTGGCGAAATGTGATGCATATTTCATCCCGAGACGCAACGTTATACATGAACGGGCATGTTTCAACCAGAGAGTGTAGCGTGCGGGAGAGCGCGGCGCAGAGACATTCATCCGCGCACTATATGAGCTGTCAGAACATTGCAACTTCGGAACGGCTCGTGAGGAAAACATAAGAGACAGAATCGTGGTGGGGATTCTAGATAAGGGTCTGTCTCAGAGGCTACAGCTGATCCCTAACCTCACTCTGGAGATGACTGTACAAGAGACGCGTCAATCAGAGAAGGTAAAAGCTCAAGTTAACCAGCAGGGGGAGCAGGCTTACGCCGTGCAAGAAGTAGCACAACGGCATAACAGAGGTGCAACACAGAAGTGGCGGCACCCACAGAGAGAGAGGCGCCAGGAGAGAGAGAGTGAGAATGACCACAGGAAGTGCTGGCGGTGCGGCAAAATGCCACACAGTCAGCAGGATGACTGCCCAGCAAGGAGGTCTAACTGCAATAATTGTGGGAAGAGTGGACACTGGGGAAGGGTGTGCAAAAGCAAGCAGGTAAGAGAAGTGACTGAGGGTGAGGGATCAGAAGATGGACAGTATTATTATCTGGGCTCAGTTAAGGGGAGACACTACAGGTGAATAGGGTAAAAAAATTAACTAATAGATATCACAATGAAACTTCCCCAGTTGATTACTTATATTAAGACAAGACTTTTTTGTATTACAAGTTTTCTGAAATTGTATGTTTAAATATGCAAATGAGCCATTATCTACTTAAATATGCACAAATTTGCATATAATTCCAGGACAGAAATCTGAACATTGGATAAAGCCATTTTCAAAATTATAGTTTCATTTTGTTGACATATTAGAGCCAAAGTGTGAGGTTTTGCCCGCTGCTCACCAACTTTCTCTGTCTTCTTTAAGCCTACTGTTAGGAATTCCCTACTCACTCTCTCTAGCCCCCACCCTCTCGTTCTTTACTCTCAGTGGCCACACCTGTTCGATTATCAATTACCTCTCGCACCTGTGGTGGCAGGCTAATTAGTTCCCCTGTGGGCTTTAAATACCAGGGCGCTTCCCCTCGTTTCGGCGTGGGGTCGTGTTGTAATCATGCCGTTTCCTATTCTCAAACATCTAGACTCTTTCGGGAGATCCTCTGTTCTGCCTATGCTGTATTGATTCTCCGGCGTAGAGATGTTTGCTCCAGCCTTCGTCTGCTGTCGCCGTTGCCTGAGAGTGGAGACTGGGCTGCGCTCCCTAGACTTCCACGGGAGGCATCCCAGTGATCCACTTCGGACCCCCGCGCAGCTGTTCGTCCTGACGCACATCCAGACCAGCGCAGACGCGCATCTCCTAGCCCTTCGAGCTTGGCACGCTCTCCCGACCAGCGCGCAGACGCGCATCTCCTAGACCTTCGAGCTTGGCACGCTCTCCCGACCAGCGCGCAGACGCGCATCTCCTAGACCTTCGAGCTTGGCACGCTCTCCCGACCAGCGCGCAGACGCGCATCTCCTAGACCTTCGAGCTTGGCACGCTCTCCCGACCAGCGCGCAGACGCGCATCTCCTAGACCTTCGAGCTTGGCACGCTCTCCCGACCAGCGCGCAGACGCGCATCTCCTAGACCTTCGAGCTTGGCACGCTCTCCCAACCAGCGCGCAGACGCGCATCTCCTAGACCTTCGAGCTTGGCACGCTCTCCAGTCTCCAGCGCGCAACGCGCATCTTCCAAGGATCCTCGTGCTTGGCACGCTCTCCAGTCACCAGCGCGCAACGCGCATCTGCAAGGGCTTGGCACGCTCTCCAGTCACCAGCGCGCAACGCGCATCTTCAAGGGCTTGGCACGCTCTCCAGTCTCCAGCGCGCAACGCGCATCTTCCAAGGATCCTCGTGCTTGGCACACTCCTCCTCGCAGACGCACCCCGAGGCGTCTCTCGGTTCCGACGTGCACACCAAGGTGTGGCGCGCCACTCTGTTCCTCGGCTCCGACAGCGGCTACCCGGTGGACGACACCCTCGCCACCGCCGCTGTTCCAGCACCCTGTTCCTCGGCTCCGACAGCGGCTACCCGGTGGACGACACCCTCGCCACCGCCGCTGTTCCAGCACTCTGTTCCTCGGCTCCGACAGCGGCTACCCGGTTGACGACACCCTCGCCACCGCCGCTGTTCCTGCACCCTGTTCCTCGGCTCCGACAGCGGCTACCCGGTGGACGACACCCTCGCCACCACCGCTGTTCCAGCACTCTGTTCCTCGGCTCCGACAGCGGCTACCCGGTTGACGACACCCTCGCCACCGCCGCTGTTCCAGCACCCTGTTCCTCGGCTCCGACAGTCGGCTACCCGGTGACGACACCCTCGCCACCGCCGCTGTTCCTGCACCATTACGCATACGCCTGGGTGAGTTTTGATTGTGATGTCACTCACCCAGCGTAATGCCTCTTGCCCCCGTCCCGCTGCGTTTCCTGTACCATTACGCATACGCCTGGGTGAGTTTTGATTGTGATGTCACTCACCCAGCGTAATGCCTCTTGCCCTCGTCCCGCTGCTGTTCCTGTACCATTACGCATACGCCTGGGTGAGTTTTGATTGTGATGTCACTCACCCAGCGTAATGCCTCTTGCCCTCGTCCCGCTGCTGTTCCTGTACCATTACGCATACGCCTGGGTGAGTTTTGATTGTGATGTCACTCACCCAGCGTAATGCCTCTTGCCCTCGTCCCGCTGCTGTTCCTGTACCATTACGCATACGCTTGGGTGAGTTTTGATTGTTAAGTCACTCACCCAGCGTAATGCCTCTTTTGTTCTCACTTAGTTAGTAGTTTGGACATTTCATCTCCCACTCTGTTTTTGTTCTCACTTAGATAGTATTTTTGGACATTACATCTCCCCCTGTGTGTTTGTCACACGAAGATATTATTACTTTGTTACTTTGTTTATTTGGACTGTTCTGCATCTGCTCTGTTTGTTCCCTTTTGAATATTAACCCTCTCCTCTGTTCTGCAGAGCGGCCCAGATGTTTTCCCACCAGTCCCCAGTTCCTCCCTGTCCCCAGCCCGCCTCCGCGGGCCTCAGTCCCCTCTGTCCCTAGTTCTCCCCTTTCTAGTTCCACCTAGTTCCTGGTCCCAAGTTCTCCCCTTCTAGTTCCACCTAGTTCCTTGTCCCTAGTTCTCCTAGTCCCCAGTTCTCCTGTTCCCTAGCTCTCCTTGTCCCGACATCTCCTAGTCTCTAGTTCCTCTGTTCCTTTAACCTTCCCCTAGCGTTCCTTAATGTTCCCCTAGCGTTCATTAACCTTCCCTTAGTGTTCCCTTTTCCTGCCCGCCTCTTAAAGGCACCTAGTTTTTCCCCTCTTGTTATATTCCTGTATTTGTGTTCTCCCTTAAAGGGACAGTGCCCTTTTTTTCCCTGTCTCTCAATAAATATCTGTTTCTTGGCAAACCATCATACCTGTCTTGTGTTGTGCGATTGGGGTCGGTTACAAACCATAACAGTACGACCCCACCAAATCGACGACCCCAGCCAGCACAGACGGTGTATGTTGAGTTTGCCTTTTTTTTTTTCTTGTTCCCTCTAGCTCCCCTGTTAGCTTGTTAGTCTCCCCTCTAGCTCCCCTGTTAGCTTCCCTGTTAGCCCAGTTTAGCTTCCTTGTTAGTCCTGTTTAGCTCCCTTGTTAACCTGTTACTCCCCTGTTTGCTTCCCGTTTTGCCCTGTTTGACCCCCCTGTAGCTAGCCATGCCCTGGCAGCTAACCCAGTCCCTCAGCAGAGCCCCTGTCTGCTAGCTTAGCCCCGGCTGCTAGCACAGCCTCTATGTTTATGCAGCCCTTGCTGCTGGCATAGGCCCTGTAGCTAGCCATGCCCTGGCGGCTAACCCAGTCCCTCAGCAGAGCCCCTGTCTGATAGCTTTGCCCCGGCTGCTAGCACAGCCTCTATGTTTATGCAGCCCTTGCTGCTGGCATGGGCCCTGTAGCTAGCCATGCCCTGGCAGCTAACCCAGTTTCCCTCTGCATGGCCCCGGTCTGCTAGCTTGGCCCCGGCTGTTAGCACAGCCTCTATGTTAATGCAGCCTTGCAGCTGGCATAGGCCCTGTAGCTAGCCAGGCCCAAGCAGCTAACCCGGTCCCTCTGCATGGCCTCCACTTTTTTGTGTAGTTTATCCCACTGCTAGGACTGCCCTTTCAGCTAGCAAGGTCAGTTTATCTCACACAGCTAGGACTGTCCTTCCAGCTAGCTTGTTCTCTCATGCTGGTCCAGCCCTGTCTGCCAGCCTAGCTCCGGCAGCTAGCGCAGCCTCTATGTTGATGTAGCAGTACAGCTAGCATAGGCCCTGTAGCTATCAGTGCCCTGGCAGCTACCCTTTCCCTCTGCTAGCCTGGCTCCGGCAGCTTGCGCAGCCTCTATGTTGATGTAGCAGTACAGCTAGCATAGGCCCTGTAGCTATCAGTGCCCTGGCAGCTAACCTTCCCTCTGCTAGCCCTTTCCCGGTGCTACCATGGTTACCCCTTAGCTACCCTGCTTGCCCCTCAGTTCCTCTAGACCAGTTGCTCTAGACCAGATCTCTAGACCCAGTTCCTCTAGACCAGTTCCTCTAGACCAGTTCTCTAGACCAGTTCTCTAGACCAGTTCTCTAAACCAGTTCTCTAGACCAGTTCTCTTGCCCAGTTCGCTAGACTAGTTCTCTAGACCCAGTTCCTCTAGACCTGTTCCCCCAGTTGCCCCTCTGCTACCCTAGTTACCCCTCGGCGACCCTGTTTCTTTTGCTAGCCCCACTCTTGTGGTGGCTTCCCCTGCTGGCTTGGCCAGTACCTCTTGTTTTGCCCCCTGCCACTCTGTCTGTATTTGTTTTGGGTCGCCGGGTGGCTCCCGTTGAGGGGGGGGGTACTGTGAGGTTTTGCCCGCTGCTCACCAACTTTCTCTGTCTTCTTTAAGCCTACTGTTATGAATTCCCTACTCACTCTCTCTAGCCCCCACCCTCTCGTTCTTTACTCTCAGTGGCCACACCTGTTCGATTATCAATTACCTCTCGCACCTGTGGTGGCAGGCTAATTAGTTCCCCTGTGGGCTTTAAATACCAGGGCGCTTCCCCTCGTTTCGGCGTGGGGTCGTGTTGTAATCATGCCGTTTCCTATTCTCAAACATCTAGACTCTTTCGGGAGATCCTCTGTTCTGCCTATGCTGTATTGATTCTCCGGCGTAGAGATGTTTGCTCCAGCCTTCGTCTGCTGTCGCCGTTGCCTGAGAGTGGAGACTGGGCTGCGCTCCCTAGACTTCCACGGGAGGCATCCCAGTGATCCACTTCGGACCCCCGCGCAGCTGTTCGTCCTGACGCACATCCAGACCAGCGCAGACGCGCATCTCCTAGCCCTTCGAGCTTGGCACGCTCTCCCGACCAGCGTGCAGACGCGCATCTCCTAGACCTTCGAGCTTGGCACGCTCTCCCGACCAGCGCGCAGACGCGCATCTCCTAGACCTTCGAGCTTGGCACGCTCTCCCGACCAGCGCGCAGACGCGCATCTCCTAGACCTTCGAGCTTGGCACGCTCTCCCGACCAGCGCGCAGACGCGCATCTCCTAGACCTTCGAGCTTGGCACGCTCTCCCGACCAGCGCGCAGACGCGCATCTCCTAGACCTTCGAGCTTGGCACGCTTTCCCGACCAGCGCGCAGACGCGCATCTCCTAGACCTTCGAGCTTGGCACGCTCTCCAGTCTCCAGCGCGCAACGCGCATCTTCCAAGGATCCTCGTGCTTGGCACGCTCTCCAGTCACCAGCGCGCAACGCGCATCTGCAAGGGCTTGGCACGCTCTCCAGTCACCAGCGCGCAACGCGCATCTTCAAGGGCTTGGCACGCTCTCCAGTCTCCAGCGCGCAACGCGCATCTTCCAAGGATCCTCGTGCTTGGCACACTCCTCCTCGCAGACGCACCCCGAGGCGTCTCTCAGTTCCGACGTGCACACCAAGGTGTGGCGCGCCACTCTGTTCCTCGGCTCCGACAGCGGCTACCCGGTGGACGACACCCTCGCCACCGCCGCTGTTCCAGCACCCTGTTCCTCGGCTCCGACAGCGGCTACCCGGTGGACGACACCCTCGCCACCGCCGCTGTTCCAGCACTCTGTTCCTCGGCTCCGACAGCGGCTACCCGGTTGACGACACCCTCGCCACCGCCGCTGTTCCTGCACCCTGTTCCTCGGCTCCGACAGCGGCTACCCGGTGGACGACACCCTCGCCACCGCCGCTGTTCCAGCACTCTGTTCCTCGGCTCCGACAGCGGCTACCCGGTTGACGACACCCTCGCCACCACCGCTGTTCCAGCACCCTGTTCCTCGGCTCCGACAGTCGGCTACCCGGTGACGACACCCTCGCCACCGCCGCTGTTCCTGCACCATTACGCATACGCCTGGGTGAGTTTTGATTGTGATGTCACTCACCCAGCGTAATGCCTCTTGCCCCCGTCCCGCTGCGTTTCCTGTACCATTACGCATACGCCTGGGTGAGTTTTGATTGTGATGTCACTCACCCAGCGTAATGCCTCTTGCCCTCGTCCCGCTGCTGTTCCTGTACCATTACGCATACGCCTGGGTGAGTTTTGATTGTGATGTCACTCACCCAGCGTAATGCCTCTTGCCCTCGTCCCGCTGCTGTTCCTGTACCATTACGCATACGCCTGGGTGAGTTTTGATTGTGATGTCACTCACCCAGCGTAATGCCTCTTGCCCTCGTCCCGCTGCTGTTCCTGTACCATTACGCATACGCTTGGGTGAGTTTTGATTGTTAAGTCACTCACCCAGCGTAATGCCTCTTTTGTTCTCACTTAGTTAGTAGTTTGGACATTTCATCTCCCACTCTGTTTTTGTTCTCACTTAGATAGTATTTTTGGACATTACATCTCCCCCTGTGTGTTTGTCACACGAAGATATTATTACTTTGTTATTTTGTTTATTTGGACTGTTCTGCATCTGCTCTGTTTGTTCCCTTTTGAATATTAACCCTCTCCTCTGTTCTGCAGAGCGGCCCAGATGTTTTCCCACCAGTCCCCAGTTCCTCCCTGTCCCCAGCCCGCCTCCGCGGGCCTCAGTCCCCTCTGTCCCTAGTTCTCCCCTTTCTAGTTCCACCTAGTTCCTGGTCCCAAGTTCTCCCCTTCTAGTTCCACCTAGTTCCTTGTCCCTAGTTCTCCTAGTCCCCAGTTCTCCTGTTCCCTAGCTCTCCTTGTCCCGACATCTCCTAGTCTCTAGTTCCTCTGTTCCTTTAACCTTCCCCTAGCGTTCCTTAATGTTTCCCCTAGCGTTCATTAACCTTCCCTTAGTGTTCCCTTTTCCTGCCCGCCTCTTAAAGGCACCTAGTTTTTCCCCTCTTGTTATATTCCTGTATTTGTGTTCTCCCTTAAAGGGACAGTGCCCTTTTTTCCCCTGTCTCTCAATAAATATCTGTTTCTTGGCAAACCATCATACCTGTCTTGTGTTGTGCGATTGGGGTCGGTTACAAACCATAACACAAAGGTTATTACAGAGGGGATTTTGGATATCTCTTTTTATCACTCCATAAATCAGAAAATACTCCATTCAGTCCATTTTTATGGTAAAATTCCATATTTCGCCATGTTTTTAGGAATAAAATGTTATATAAATCAGGGTATGAATGCGATATCAACAAACCCTTCTGTAAATACCTTCAGAACATAGATATGAATAGAACTGGAAGGTTTGGTGTATGTGAGTGCTACTAAAGTGGAGATTTCTGGCTCAGAGTATGAGGAAAAACTCTTAAAACTCATTTTTGGGAAAACGCCTTCAAAGTTCTGTATTGTAAAATGCCTTACTTTTTTTTTTAACAGATATTTACAAACACAATATCTAATCAAACCATTAGTAATAGACAACCTAAACACATGCCTGATAACTGAATAATAATAATAATAATAATAATGATGTTATTGAACTGAACAGAACTACACACAGGCTACAAACAGTGTAGTACAGTGTAGTACCCCCTAATAGGCAAAAAATATTTAAATAGATATCACTATGAAACTTTCCCAGTTTGTTATGTACATATAAACTAAGAAAAAATATATTGCAAGTTTTCTGAAATGTATGTTTATATATGCAAATGAGGCACTTCCCCATTAAATATGTGCACATTTATGGATGCAATAAGGCAAAATGAAGTAAAATAAACAACTAAATGTGTGTTATTGACGTTTTATTGTCACTAGTTTCATAGAAGACATGTTTAGGAAGCAAAATATAACAAAATCTCAAAATCAACAAAAAAAGTATATATGCTTCACCTCAAGTTTCAAGTTCAAGTTTCAAGTTTCTTTAATAGTTGTCATACAGAAGTACAGAATACTTTTGTACAAAATGCTTCTTACTGTTGCGCTCCAGAGACTGTGCAAGACAAGATAAGTATGAAATAAAAACATAGTAAAATTAGAAGTAAAAAAAAAGAGGTCACAGTGTTCAGTTTAGACATATGTACAATGTTCGATGCAGAATAGACGTAGTTACCATACAATATACAATACTGTGCAGTGTACTAATATACAATACTATATAGTGCAAGGCAGAAATGGAGAAATGGGACGAGGTGCAATTTAGGTACAATTCACAGTAGGTGTACGAGTTGTAGTGCAAATCCTTTATCAATAAATATAAAGTGTAAGTGTGTTTGTGTGATCTAAAGTGTGGAGAGTGGGTGCTGCAGTGTGTTGTTTGTTTGAGTGAGTGTGTGCGTGTGGGTGTGTGTGCTGTGTGCATTTGATGGTTGTTGCATAGTGATTATTGTTCGTTTAGCGATTATTGTTCGTTTAGCAGCCTGATGGCCTGGGGATAGAAGCTTCTTCTGAGTCTTTCTGTGCTCGCCTTAAGACTCCGGTATCGCTTGCCTGACCGCAGCAGTTCAAAGAGGCAGTTGTTCGGGTGGCTTGAGTCCTTAATAATTCTCTTAGCCTTCCCCTTGCACCGCTTGTTGTAAATGTTCTGGAGGGTGGGAAGCCCCCCTCCAATTGTGCGTTCGGCTGAACGTGTCACTCTTTGTAGTCTGCTACGGTCTTGTGCAGTGCTATTCCCAAACCAGGAGGTGATGTTGCCGGTCAGGATGCTCTCTATTGTACATGAGTAGAAGTTCCTAAGGATCTTCTGACTGACTTGGAACTTCCTTAGGCGCCTGAGGAAGTAGAGGCGTTGTCGTGCCTTCTTCACAACACTGTCAATGTGTGTGGTCCATGTCAAGTCCTCGGATATGTGGGCTCCGAGGTACTTGAAACTGTTCACTCTCTCAACCGGTGCCCCGTCGATGCTGAGGGGGCTGTAGTCCTTGACCCCCGACCTCCTGAAGTCCACAATCATCTCTTTTGTTTTGCTGACGTTCAGGGAGAGGCAGTTCTCCTGACACCACTGTGACAGGTTCTCTACCTCTTCCAGGTAGGCCCTTTCGTCGTTGGCAGAGATCAGGCCCACCACTACTGTGTCATCAGCAAATTTGATGATGGTGTTGTTGTTCCGCTGTGCTACGCAGTGTCTGCAGTGTCTCGCCTTAATAGCATGCCTCAAAATGATAATGAATGGACAGTCACATTAGAGATTGGCAGCTCACCTGTAGAATTTAAAATAGATACTGGAGCCGATTGTTGTATCATAAGTGAAACTGTGTACAAAACACTGGAGCCAAAACGGGTCCTACAGAGGCCAAAGAAGGTGCTGAGTGGTCCAGGGGGTGGATTGAACTGTTTAGGGCAGTTTATGACTCAGACCAGCTACAAAGGGAAAACATACACATGCAGGCTCTACGTCATTAGAGGGCAGAGTGTGAATAACCTACTCAGCAGGCCAGTAGCTGTAGCTATGGGGTTAGTAAAGCGAGTGGGCGAGGTCAACACCAGTGAACAGGAGTTTGGCCTACTGAAAACACAGCCTGTGAAGATAGCTCTAAAGGACAATACCCAGCCCTATGCAGTATGCACAGCACGCCGGGTCCCCATACCGCTCCTGAGTGCAGTGAAAGAGGAGTTGGAGAGGATGGAAGCCAACGACATCATTGAAGCCGTGACTGACCCAACAGAGTGGTGCGCACCCATGGTGCCAGTCCAGAAAAAGTCTGGAAAAGCACGCATCTGTGTGGACTTAAAGAAGCTTAATAAGGCTGTCAAAAGGGAGAGATTCATCTTGCCGACATCAGAGGGGATGGTAGCTCAGCTCAGCGGCTCCACAGTCTTCTCATCACTTGACGCAGCGTCAGGGTTCTGGCAGATCCCACTGGACAAAGACAGCCAGAGGTTGACCACCTTCATCACACCGTACGGAAGGTACTGTTTTAAACGTCTTCCCTTTGGGATAAGCAGTGCACCTGATATATTTCAGAGGAAGATGGTGGAGACGCTGGAAGGGCTGGACGGCGTTGCCGTCTACATGGACGACATCATCATCCATGGCAGCAACACCAGCGAACATGATGAGCGGCTGCAGAAGGTTCTGGATCGGCTGGAGTCTGCAGGCCTGAAGCTGAACAATGAGAAGTGTGTGCTGAGAAAGGAGGAGCTGCACTTCCTGGGTCAGGTGATCAACAAAGATGGTGTACGACCCGACCCAGCCAAAGTGTCTGCAGTCAGCAAACTGGAACCACCAGAAAACGTGCAGGAACTAAAGAGAGCACTCGGCATGATCAATTACCTGGGGAAATATATTCCAGACCTCGCCACAGTGGGCCAGCCACTATATGCACTGTTAAAAGCAGACTCAGTGTGGATGTGGGGTCCGGCGCAACAAGCAGCCTTTGAGCGAGTTAAAGAGCTCCTCACAACGTCACCTACCCTGGTGTACTATGATGTTAACAGGAGCACAGTGGTCTCAGCAGACGCAAGCAGTTATGGGATAGGCGGTGTCCTGCTGCAGCTCCATGGCGAGGACTGGAGACCGGTAGCATACTGCTCAAGGCGACTGAGCGACGCTGAAACCAGGTACGCTCAGATAGAGAAAGAGTGCCTGGCGAGCGTGTGGCCGTGTGAGAGGTTTCAGATGTATCTCTACGGCCTGCCAGCATTCAAACTGATTACGGATCACAAACCCCTCATCCCACTGATGAACTCCAGGGATCTCGACAATGTGCCACTCCGCTGCCAGCGACTCCTCATGCGGTTGATGAGGTTCAACCCGGAGGCTGAGTATGCGCCGGGGAAAACTCTGGTGGTGGCAGACACACTGTCCAGGAGCCCACAGGCAGACAAGGGGCTCAGTAGGGACACAGACGTGGAGTGTTACGTAGCAGCTGTGATGAGCAACATTCCAGCATCGCCGCAAAAGATAGACAGCATCCGCACGGAGACGGCGGCGGACGAGCAGCTCCAAGAAGTGATCAGGTACATACAAGAGGGGTGGCCTGAACACCTAGCACATATAAACACCTGTGTTAGGGAGTACTTTCCCGTTAGGAACGAACTGTCTATGCATGATGGGGTAGTGACCAGAGGGAGTAGAATAGTGATACCAGGGAGATTGAGGTTGGATATACTAGAACGCATACATGAGGGCCATCAAGGTCTTAACAAGTGCAGAGACAGGGCCAACACTTCGGTGTGGTGGCCTGGCATAGCCACACAGATCACACACAAAGTTGAGAACTGCATGTACTGTCGTGAGCAGAGGAGAGCACAGAACAGGGAGCCTCTCCTGTCAACACCTCTCCCAGACAGGCCGTGGAAGAGAATTGGCATAGATTTATGTGAACATGAGAGAGAGAGTTACCTAGTCATAGCTGACTACTACTCTAGATACCTGGAGATACTCCACATGCCTACCACGACTAGTGCACATGTGATCTTGAAGCTGAGAGCCACGTTTGCCCGGCACGGAATACCGGAGGAGGTTGTCAGTGACAACGGACCGCAGTTCAGCAGTGATGTCTTCAGAGGCTTTGCCTGTGACATGGACTTTAAGCACACAACCTCTAGTCCCCACAACCCACAAGGAAACAGTTATGCTGAACGTGCAGTCCAAACGGCCAAGGGGATTCTGAGACAAAAGGACCCCCTACTTGCTTTAATGGTTTACCGTTCTTCTCCACACA
Organism: Notolepis coatsorum; assembly: GCF_963971535.1. Lineage (NCBI taxonomy): Eukaryota > Metazoa > Chordata > Actinopteri > Aulopiformes > Paralepididae > Notolepis > Notolepis coatsorum. Next base: position 63,800,617 of record NC_140174.1, read on the forward strand.
GCAGTACAGGTGTCAGTCCGGCAGAGCTCCTAATGGGCAGGAAAATCAGGACGACGCTGCCCACTCTGGCCAGGAACCTGCAACCAAGGTGGCCGAACAAACATCACGTCAGAGCTCGAGATGCTGCGGAGAAGAGCAAACAGGCCTTCTACTATAACAAACGCCATGGCGTGAGAGAGCTCACACCACTGCAGCGAGGAGACCATGTTCTCACCAGACTGGACAATCAAAAGACCTGGTCCACACCTGCAGTAGTGGCAGGTGAGAGCGTTACACAGAGGTCTTATCTCATCGAGACAGAGCAGGGTGCTCTGTACAGGCGTAACCGTCGACAACTCCAAGCGGTGCCCGTAGCGGGGCCTCCAGCGAATGATGACACAAATCCCGGGAATGACACACCTGACATTCAGATGAGCCCAAACCATGGCTCGCCTGGTCCAACAAGGAACACTGATGGACTGATCCAAACCAGGTCTGGTAGACCTGTTAAACCTGTCCAGAGACTTGACCTGTGAGGGGAGAGTTCAATAATATTTTTTTAAGGGTGTTGATATAAAAAAATAAAAATAAAATAAAAAAGGAGATGTCATAGTTATTGATATGTGTTGATACTGTTAAAGAGAAGATATCAAAGTTATTGATATGTGTTGATATTGTTAAAGAAATATACCTAAGTTATTGATATGTGTTGATATTGTTAAAAGGAAAAGGGAGATGTCATAGTATTGTTAACTGACTACAAGAGGAGTATACGTTATGACATGTTGACGACAGTTAAAGTAAGTGGGAGTGGCGCGAGAGGCAGGCATTGGGATTGAGGAACCACCTGAGGTAGTAATAAAGCGTCTTGTTTACCAACCAACTGTTCCGTTGTCCGTTAATATCCAAGATATTACAGGTATGACGGGGTTGACATGGGTGGATGTAGTAAGAAAGTTAGAGAAGGGGGTTGTGAGTGATCAAGTAAGAGAGTTAGAGAAGGGGGTTGTGAGTGATCAAGAAGGCCAGAGTCAGCCCACAGGAGGCAATGAGTGACTCATAGATTAGGTTTGGATAGGGTCGTGATGTTAGGGATGGGTTTTTTGTTTTGTGTGTTATGGGGTTTATTGGTTTCTTTATTGTTTTCTTTTATTTGCCGGGTCTTGCTTATCCGGCCAGTTGCTGGGATGTACAGTAGGTGGCGGTATGCGCCTTTTTGTGATTGCGACCCGCCATTAATTCCAAAGAAGAAGAAGAAGACATTGTAAAATGGATTGTACAGTATGTGGCGGTATGCACCTTTTGTGGTCGCGATCCGCCATTAAACCCATTGAAGAAGAAGAAGAAGGTTGTTGGCACATTGGTTCCACACGGACATTATATGTTGTTGCACTTGCTTCCAGAAGGCTCCGTTTAGGTAGCAGAGGCTCTGTTGTGATTTTAAATGCACAATAAATATTCAACATTCTCTTTTGAGACTCCGCCTCAGACTCGTATCATTTGGCACTAAAAGCTAAACATTGTCACCGGTATGGCTGTCCGCAACATGTCATTAATTGTGTGCAAGAGGTTGATCAGTTAGCCACATTAGCATGAGCTATAGGTTAGCCACTAGCTAACGCGAGCTAGATGGAAATACAAACAATGTAACGTTACTGGTGAAAAAGTGATTTACCTTGGAATACTCCTTTGCCAACTTGCTGTACTTTGCTTGCAGGTCTGCAGCTGGATTATGAATAGTCCCAACTTTAGCCAAGGTAACGTTAAGCTAAAACTAGCTTTTCAAATAGCTCTTCAGCTAATGCTAATAACACAGAGCTCCCGTCAGCCGTCACACTGTTCTGTCGGGACGATGGCATTAAGAAAAGTTATAATGATTATCAACATAATACATGAAGAGAAATTTCGTCCTGGTTTTTGTAAATTACATTTTTGTGTCCTCAGTTGTGGTCAACGATATTTAATAAACTATTTAGTCTCGTTAGCGTGACATGGTCTTCAATAACGTGACGTCACGTCTCGTTGTCGTCATGAAAAAAACCTTCGTTGACGAACATCTTTCGTCACCATTTTAGTCAACAAAATTAACACTGACAGCACATGTCTTAATTCACAACTACAATAAACCAGATAGATGTACAACAGAGTGTTGCAATACGAGGATATTTGTCTTGAAACGTTTGATGGTAAGTGTAATATACAGTAGGAGCATGTTCGTGGAAACAGTGATTTGCAACTTCAGAAGTGCTGCAGACAAACATCTCTCAAATGGTTGGAAAGGTTGTATCAAATGATACACTATGTAACTGAGGGGTACAATTCCCTGACTGTATTGAATAAGTATGGTATCATTAAACCACTACTGAGTTATGTACATTACTACTGGCCATACAGTACACATGTATATGAGATGAACACCCACACAATAACACGGCTTAACAAGGAAAGTACTGTTTGTAATATTTATTAGAAGAGCACCAAGATTATCTTACATTTATTAAGAATTAGAGTTGCGCTTGTAAGGCGAAGAATGTGCATGAATAGGTCAAGAGCGTAAGTCCATGAGCATATTACGAAGGGGATAATTAATACCACCTGTAGCATAAGAATTATATAAGGTACACTCGTAGGTCAGCTGGAGATACTAGGGGGGTTCCCTCCGGTTGTAAGCCAGCAGGGGGGAGGATTTGTCGGTAGCAAAAGTCTGGATCAACGAGGAATAAGGAGACTCCAGGTACAGGAGACGGTGCAATAATCCCTTGATCCGTAGACAAAGCAACAGCTATTCTCCGGTATGCACTGGAGCATGGATGAAAGCTAGCCAGCCTCAGAGTCCTAGAGGCGGGCTCGACGGTGCTCCTCACAGGGTAAATCCCACACGGTAGTGGGGGTAGACGATTCTCTGCTCCAGCAGCCACAGGACCAAAGCAATATAATAATCCAGCCGAAAAGGGCTCTGTAGTCGTCGGTGTAGGTTATCCAGTGTACATATCCACACGGTTCTCGTCTAGGGCTCCTCGGATGACGGCACAAGGTTAGGCCGCCCAGCCTGGATAAGCACACTAGCTCGGTACGATGAAACGTTGGTAATGCTGGTCACTGTAGAACGGTAGCCGCACGATACACTATACATAATAGACTATTACTTAATAATAGAATAGGTCGAACTCGACGATACAGCGTTAAACTCTGACACTTCAGCTATCAATTCGCACGCGGTCTCAAGGCTCTATTTCGGGGCAAAACGGGCCCACTTCACAGCACGTTGTATCGTGGTGAAGGCTTCAACTTATTGGGGTAACATACTGCTGTATCCACCTGCACCGTATTTATACGTAAGGTGAATAATCTAGTACCAGCCTTATTTCTGTCTCGTATTACTGCGCAAATCTGGGCATGTTGAGACATGTCTTAGCGGTGACTTTGAACTAGACATTGGGGGTATGGCCGTGGCGCCTAGGGGGTCGCTGTCCAATAGGAGAACGAATATTATGGTCTGGCCTGTACTAGGTAAAGGGATATTCCGTGTATATGTACAAAGAATATACAAGGGATATCAGACGATATACAAATACTATACAATATATCTCAAGTAATAAATATATATATTCGGTTTAATCTGACCCTTTGTAACAGCCGCCTCCTAATTAGTCCGCACCTAATTAGATAAGCAGAGACAGATTAACCGCACTGTCCACTACTCAATGTCCGTTGTGAGGAGTAGGGCAATTCACAAAGTCAGGGGGTCATGGTCGTCATTAAGAGAGTCGGGGAGCCTTGGCAACTCAATCAGCCTCGCCACGGGTCAGGTGTATGTCCGCCCCTGGACGAGCACTTCTGCCGCTCTGACCTTTCCGTCGGCACCAGTGATCACTTTGCTTACGCGGCCGGCCGGCCACATAGCTCGGGGTAGTGACTGGTCGATAATCATGACGACTCTGCCCTCCGTCAAATTGTCTCTTTCTTTTACCCATTTCTGGCGGGTGTGTAGAGACGGTAGATAGTGGAGGAGGAAACTGTTCCAAAACTTGTCAGCCAATACTTGACTGTACCTCCACATTCTTCGGCCGTTCGCTTCCTCAGGTCTGTACACTGTCTGTGGGAGCGTGGGGTCCAGCCGCCCCATCAAGAGAGTGTTGGGGGTGACTGGATCGACATCTGCTACATCACTTGAGACGTAACCGAGGGGCTTTGAGTTCAATACTCCCTCGATCTCCGTGAGGACTGTCGTGAGGACTTCTTCCGCCACAGTCTGGGCCCCAAGCACGGCGTACAGGGCTGTCTTTATTGAACGTACTTCTCGTTCCCAAGTTCCCCCGAAGTGAGGTGCATTCGGGGGGTTAAACTGGAAATCAATCTGAGAGGGAGCGAGGTGGGTCTTAAGTTCTGGGCCCATAGCTTGGAAGCTCTCTCTCAGCTCTCTTTCTCCGCCTTTGAAGTTTGTCCCGTGATCAGACAATAATATAGACGGTTTTCCTTTCCGCGCTGTGAATCTCCGGAAGGCCATAAAGAATGAGTCCGTACTCATGGTTGGAAGGAGTTCTATGTGTATCGCTCGGGTGGTCATGCATTTGAATACAATACCCCACCGCTTCTCCGTCCCTCTTCCTTTCTTCACATACAGCGGGCCGAAACAGTCCATACCGGTGGAGTGAAAGGGCTTGTCGCCGAGTCGGAGGCGACAGGGGGGTAGGTCAGCCATCCGGGGTATACTGGGCTGTGCTCGCCACTTGCGACAGTCTAGACAGGTCCGCTGGAAGCGTCGTACTGCTTCTCTTCCTTGCAGTATCCAATAGCGACGTCTGATCTCCGCGAAGACTCTCTCTGCCCCCCGGCGTGATGCACGTCCTCGTCGTATTTCTTTATGATGAGCTATGTGACCTTGTGTCGGCTGTTTAAGACTATCGGGAACTTGACGTCATCCGTTAAGTCTGGGGCCCTCCTCAGACGACCACCCACTCTGATGAGATTATGGGCGTCGCTCTCAGGGGCCAAGTGGAGCAGTCTGCTGTCTGACGGGACTGGCTTTGATCCCTGCAGACAGTCTAGCTCATCGGGGAACGAGTCTCTTTGGGCTCGCTGTAGCAGAAGGAGTTCTGCTTCTTCGTAGTTAGCTGCATTAATGTCAGTAGTGGAGGGAACCTCAGGGTGGTGCCACAGGAATGTCTTTAACTGCGTACTCTCAAGGGTGGGGCAGTCGTCTATGTTGGGATCTGTGGGGACTGGTGTGTGTGTCAACCCACAGAACATAGATTTCTTCATCTCTGCCTCCTCTTTACTAGCCTCCCGTGGGGTGGGTGTAGGCCACTCTTCTTCCGGGAGCTTGAGGAACTCGGGACCGTCACTATAGAGATTGTGACGTGTGAGGTCATCCAGGGACATTCCCCGTGTGATGACGTCTGCTGGGTTCTGTTTTGTGTCCACATACCTCCAGCATGCTGCTTCTGTTAAATCTTGGATCTCTGTGATTCTGACTCCCACGAAGACCTTGTATCTACACGAATCGGACTGGATCCAGTACGGTCATGGAGTCTGACCACAGGATTGTTCTTTTCACCGGGATGGTGAGTTCACGTTGGATTAACGTGGCGAGTTGCGCTCCTACTAGGGCTGCGCAGAGCTCTAGACGCGGGATCGATTGTTGCTTGCGGGGGGCTATTCTTGAGCGAGCCAGGATGAAGGCAGTATGTATTTCTCCTCCCTCCTCTCGGGCCCGCAAGTAGGCCACCGAACCGTAGGCTACTTCGGAGGCGTCGCTGAAGACGTGCAGGTCCATCTGACACGTCTCCAGCCGCACTGTGGGTGGGAAGTAGCTGCAGCGTATGTTGACACCTGAGAGCGAGCTGAGTTCTGTCTCCCACTCTCTCCATGTGGAGGCAAGGTGGTCGGGTATGGGGTCGTCCCAGCCCTGGTCCTTGTCCCATAGCGCTCGTACAATCATCTTTGCCCTGGTGGTGTAAGGTAGAATACATCCCAACGGGTCATATTGTCTGGCGAGTGTTCTGTATACACTCCGTCTTGTGGTCGGTAGTGAAATCGACCTTCCCTGCTCCTTGGTCAGGGGTGTGTGTCTATAATGGAGCGAGTCTGTTTTGAAACGCCAGACCAGTCCCAATGTCATTTCTTGGGCTTCACCTGGGATGGTCGCCATCCAGGTCTCGCTGCTTGCTGCCTTGTCCTCTGGGGAGAGGCTGCGCAATACTTGAGGGTCGCTGCTGGCCCACTGCCGGAGATCAAAGCCGCCTTTGATCAGGGAGGCGCGGAGCTTGAGTAGGAGGGCCTCGGCCTCTTCTGGCGTCGAGACGCTTTGCAGACAGTTGTCCACGTAGAAACTCTTTTCTACACTTTGTCGGACCTCCTCATCAGCTGCTGGGTCCTCTGCGACATGTTTTTGCAGTGCGAACGTAGCACAGCATGGGCTGCATGTGGTTCCGAAAGGGAGGACTTCCCATTGATAGATGGATGGTTGCTCATCCCCGATCCTCTCTCTCCATAAGAACCGCAGCAGGGGCTTGTCCTCTTCCACTAGTCGCACCTGCAGGAACATCCCTTTGATGTCGCCGCTGATGGCCACCTTGTTCTGGCGGAAACGTAGCAACACGCCTAGTAGAGAGGGGCCGAGTGTTGGGCCGGGCAAGAGCTCTTTATTCAGATTTTGTGATCCGATCTGGTAGCTGCAGTTAAACACAATACGATCCTTGCCGTTGTGGTGGACCTTGTGGTGGGGCACGTACCATGATTCGGTCGTCTGATCGGCCTCTTTAATGTCAATTCTCTTTATGTGTCCCGCTGTGATTAGCTTGTCAATCTCAGCGCGGTACACAGTAGCTTGAGCGGGGTCTCTGGCTAGGCGCCGCTCTGTGTTCAGTAGATACCGCTCCGTCGCTTCTTTTGGGGCGTGGAAGGTAGGCATACCCTCTCGCCTCAGGAGTGGAGTTGCGTATCTCATCACTCCGTTGACTTTGACTCTCTTTGTCCCCTGCTCGAGGAGGGCTATGGCGTAAATGTCTTCCTTGGAACAAATGTGTTTCTTTTCGTTCTTAAAGGGCATTGTCTCTAGTGTCCATAGCCTCTCGACGTGCTGTAAGAGGGCGGTGTCTTCTTCTGTCACTCTGGAGTGGAGGCAGCGAGTGGCTGCTGTTCGGTTGGGAGACCTGGAGAGGGGGCCTTGTAGTGTCCATCCTAGGCGGGTCTCGACTGCTGCTGGACAGCCTCTGGGCCCAGTGTGGACCCGGTCCATCGGGACGATGAGGTGTGCGTGGTCGGATCCTATGAGCAGGGTCGGGGTGGCGCCGTCTATGAGCGGTATAGGTAGTTGACGCAGGTGCACGTATTTGTCCATCAGCTTGGCGATGGGGTAGGTGTACCGCGACAGGCCTATGTCTTGGCTGGTGAAAGCGTTAGTGATCCTATACCGTCTCTCTGGCTGCCCGCTTGCTGCGATAGTGAAGGAGACGTTCTCACCCTTGATCGTCTTCAGGTCTCTTCTTATAGTCCGAATCGTCATCGTTTCTTCGCTCCCCCGCAGCCCTAGCTGGGCCGCAGCGGATGCGAGGAGGAGGGTCTTTTCTGACCCGTCGTCAAGGACGGCGTAGGTGTCCATGACCTTGTCCTCGTAGCTCAATGTTACGCGGACCACCTTCAAGAGCACCCGGGCGCCCCCGCTGCTGGCGGGGTCAATGTACATAACGCTTGCTTTGGTGCTGCTTGAGGGTGCGGGTTTTCTTCTGTTACTGTCATGTAAAACGTCCAAGTGGGCTGCGTCACACCGACTACACCTCTTCTTTAAGCGGCACTCGGCTGCCATGTGACTGCGTGCACAGCGGTAACAGCGGCGGTTGGACTTTATCCATTGACTCACCTCGTCGGCGGTCATCTTCTTGAACGTGTCACAGTGTGACAGCCAGTGTTCTTTCTCGCAGTACTGGCATACAATCTTCCACTTCTCTTTCGTCGAGGGGGTGCTGTGGTTCTTGTTACGCGGTACTGATTCGGCTTGGTGCATGACGGTCACCAGCCTGCGGTTATCGTTTGATCTCCTAGGTCCCTCTCTGGAGCTTGGTACACTCCGCACGAACGTATCCAGTCGTAGGCTGCTGACTTCTCTCGCCAGGAAGTCGGCCAGGTCTAGGAGGGATGGCTCGGGACCGTTGGGATCACGGTGGTCTCTTTGCCGCCTGAAGCGCTCTTGTCGGGCGGGCGGAAGCTTCTCTAATATTCTTTCTACATTAGAGTTCGCGTACAGTTTGTGCCTACCCTTTTCCTTTTGTGCCCCCAGCATCCCTACCAGGGATTGTACCTTGATAGAGAGGTCATCCAATGAGCGATTGTCTGTGGCTGGGGGTAGACGGTCAATATTCCTTATCTCTTGTATTACGTAGTCCCATATGCGTCCATAACGTTGGTCGAGGGCTACTAGAGCCGCGGTGTATGGGGTACTTGAGTTGGAATATGCCAGCGCTATATTATGCGCTCTGGGCACCTTCAGGTGCTTGAGTAGGATAGCATACTTGTACGTTTCATCGGGGACATCGGACATCATTGTCTCTAAGCACATTCGTAGCTCTGTGTACTGTGCTCTGTCCTCGTGTGTGAAATCCGGGAACGTCGGTGTGCCAAGGTACGATGCCATGGATGGCTGGCACATCGGTGAGCGTTGGGGGAGAGGCCTCCTAGGCGAGTCTCCCCTTCCGTGTCGTTGTGGGCTGGTACCTGGTGGGTACCAAGGCCCGGGTACCCAGGTGCTGTTCCTCGGGGCTGGTCGTGCGTCAAACTCACCCTTGAGTTGAGTCGGGGGTCTGTAACGCAGGGCCTCGGGGGTAAAGTCTGGGCTGTACTGGACCTCCTGGTCCTGTGGAGTACGATGCTGCTGGTGGGCTTGACCTTCCTCCTCTTCCTCTTCTTCTTCCTCTGCTAGGTCTTCTAGATCCTGTAATCGTCTATTTAGTCTCTCGGCGGCGTAGGCCGGTTCTTCCCTGTTGCTAGGTCTCGCATGGACCGGTCGGGGAGGGGGTTCGGAGACGTGTATAGGCTCTTTCTGTTGGCCGGGCTCCGGGTCGCTTGATCGGGTAGGGGAGGGTGCCCTAGACCCTTGTCTTGATGAGGCCCTGGAGCTCCGTGCGGAGGGAGGGGGGGTCGCCCTGGCAATCAGTTGCTCCATTATCTGCGCTTGTAATCGGTCGCGCTCGGCTTTGCGCTTAATGTGAGCGAGGTCGCGCTCTGCTTCGCGCTGGGCTTGGGCTGCGTCGCGCTGTGCATTGGCGGCTTCGCGCTGTGCATCGGCGGCGGCGCGCTGGGCTTCGGCGCGGTCTCTTTCAATATTCTCTTCCGTCTGGAGGCGTCTGGTCTCCAGGCGTATGCGGTCGTCTTCACTCCTTTGCTGCGCCTGGAAGCGCTCTCGCTGGGTCGCAGAGTGTTCGCGTTCACTAAGGGCTTGCGCTTGGAGCTGCGCGTGGAAGCGTTCTCTTTGGTCTGCAGATTGTTCGCGCTCACTCAGTTGTTGAGCCTGCAGGCGGTCTCTTTCCATGGTAGAGTGTTCGCGCTCACTTTGGTGTTGCGCTCGGAGGCGCTCTTGTTCCATGGAAGAATGTTCGCGCTCGCTAAGCGTCTGTGCTTGGAGTCGATCGCGTTCAGTGGAGGCTGCCAGGGTGGCGAAAAATGCCTGCGCCAGCATCTTGTCCGCCTCGCTGGGGGAAGACACTGATGGAGGTGATCGGCTTCTGGCAGTGCTCGTTGGAGATCCGTTCTCCTGTCGCGCTCCGAGGAGGTCCATCTCCTGGGTGCGCGTCTCTTCTGGTAGTGGGTCGGGTTCCGTCCCTGGAGCGCTTTCTTTATCCTGGAGCTCTCCGGGGACTATCCCGTTGACGTTGTCGGGGGGTAAAGTCATGTCATGTCCCTCCTGGTCCCCCCCGTGAGCTTGGTCAGTTACGTTAGAACCCACTAGGGTCTCTACTGGCAGGGTCGCCTGGTCGGTAGGGTTTGACATACTTTTACTATCCGCCCTTTCCGCGTTTAACGTCTGTATAAAGCTAGGTAGTAGACTGGCAGCGTAGTCCTCTAGGTAAGGAGGTGGCTGCCGTCTGCGCTGCGGGCGATCTAGCTTAGGAGAACCGTTTGTGGAGTGTTCATCGTTGGCCATGTCAATATTAATATTATATTAATATTACGCTAATTACCGTCCGGCTCGAAGGACCAATTGTAACTGAGGGGTACAATTCCCTGACTGTATTGAATAAGTATGGTATCATTAAACCACTACTGAGTTATGTACATTACTACTGGCCATACAGTACACATGTATATGAGATGAACACCCACACAATAACACGGCTTAACAAGGAAAGTACTGTTTGTAATATTTATTAGAAGAGCACCAAGATTATCTTACATTTATTAAGAATTAGAGTTGCGCTTGTAAGGCGAAGAATGTGCATGAATAGGTCAAGAGCGTAAGTCCATGAGCATATTACGAAGGGGATAATTAATACCACCTGTAGCATAAGAATTATATAAGGTACACTCGTAGGTCAGCTGGAGATACTAGGGGGGTTCCCTCCGGTTGTAAGCCAGCAGGGGGGAGGATTTGTCGGTAGCAAAAGTCTGGATCAACGAGGAATAAGGACACTCCAGGTACAGGAGACGGTGCAATAATCCCTTGATCCGTAGACAAAGCAACAGCTATTCTCCGGTATGCACTGCCGCATGGCTGAAAGCTAGCCAGCCTCAGAGTCCTAGAGGCGGGCTCGACGGTGCTCCTCACAGGGTAAATCCCACACGGTAGTGGGGGTAGACCATTCTCTGCTCCAGCAGCCACAGGACCAAAGCAATATAATCCAGCCGAAAAGGGCTCTGTAGTCGTCGGTGTAGGTTATCCAGTGTACATATCCACACGGTTCTCGTCTAGGGCTCCTCGGATGACGGCACAAGTTTAGGCCGCCCAGCCTGGATAAGCACACTAGCTCGGTACGATGAAACGTTGGTAATGCTGGTCACTGTAGAACGGTAGCCGCACTATACACTATACATAATAGACTATTACTTAATAATAGAATAGGTCGAACTCGACGATACAGCGTTAAACTCTGACACTTCAGCTAACAATTTGCACGCAGTCTCAAGGCTCTATTTCGGGGCAAAACGGGCCCACTTCACAGCACGTTGTATCGTGGTGAAGGCTTCAACTTATTGGGGTAACATACTGCTGTATCCACCTGCACCGTATTTATACGTAAGGTGAATAATCTAGTACCAGCCTTATTTCTGTCTCGTATTACTGCGCAAATCTGGGCATGTTGAGACATGTCTTAGCGGTGACTTTGAACTAGACATTGGGGGTATGGCCGTGGCGCCTAGGGGGTCGCTGTCCAATAGGAGAACGAATATTATGGTCTGGCCTGTACTAGGTAAAGGGATATTCCGTGTATATGTACAAAGAATATACAAGGGATATCAGACGATATACAAATACTATACAATATATCTCAAGTAATAAATATATATATTCGGTTTAATCTGACCCTTTGTAACACACTACAATTGTGTCATGAGAACACATTTCACCCCACAGTAGCCAAGTTTTCACCAAATCATTCCCTCAACTGCTCATTCTGTCCTCTGAACTCCAGGCACAGAGGTCAACGCGTTCCCGCGCTCTGCATCATCAGCACTGCCAGTAACAACACTTGCTGAAGTTACATACCACAATGGTATTTGTTTATGGTGGACATCTTGAGTTCGGAGAGTTGTTTCTGAGATACATGGTGCCAAACAGGAGAATTCTAAGATTTTGGATGATGGGCAGAGGGCATATCAAGGGCCTCATTACGTAATTTGTAATACAACAAGGAGATTTGTCTATGCATAGGGGCTGTGGAGATTATATGAATAACTTACTCAGTCAAATGGATCCGGTTAATACGATTTATTAACTCAGATGATCAATACATACAGAATAGTAGAGAAATGTGAGATCAAACCCCCGGTTCAGGGGTCACTTATATACAGGAGGGGAGGGGAGTCCCACCAGGAAATGGAGTTTACAAAAGGGAGGAGACAAAGACACATGTCCTTATGAGAAGACACAAGTTTTTATCTCCCACAGGGCTGGTATTGGTAGCTGTGTACTGTCAGTCCAGGGGGATGTGGAAAAGGGGTATGGGGGATTTCCAGCGTTATTGGGGAGGAGGTATGGTAGGGTACTGTTTCTAGTATGCTGTCTGGTCCTGTGTGTGTTATCCTCCTTGTGTGTAGATGTATTTTTATTTTGTTTTATTGTTCTTGTTCTTAGTTTTTCCTCCTCATGTATTGTCATTTCCCTTTTGTCTTAGTATGTTTGTTTGTTTGTTCCTTGTCTTCTACACTCCAACTGGTCTTTGTATACATTTTGTGTGTGTGTGTGGGGGGGGGGGGGGGGGGGGGGGGCGGGTCCAATGGCCCCTGGGACCCCCTGCGTCCGGCACCACTGCCTACTACTACAAGGACATAATAATGACATAATTAAATCAATAAGTATTCTTGTTCCCTGTTTACAGTGTAAATGTATTGTGGTTCATAATAATAATAAAAAGCACCTGGTTAACCAATATATTCCCTACTATTCAATACTACATAGGGGTACAGCCTATGAGAGAGGGGAATTCCATACTACATAGGGGTACAGCCTATGAGAGAGGGGAATTCCATACTACATAGGGGTACAGCCTATGAGAGAGGGGAATTCCATACTACATAGGGGTACAGCCTATGAGAGAGGGGAATTCCATTCTACATAGGGGTACAGCTTATTGGAAAGGGAGTTCCATACTACATAGGGGTACAGCCTACAAGAGAGGGAGTTCCATACTACATAGGGGTACAGCCTATGGGAGAGGGGAGTTCCTTGCTCAGGTTATATAACACAAAGGATCCCTCTGGTGTTTTCTTTGATGCCAGTAATATCTAGTGCACAATTTGCTTTCTCAATCAAAAAAGGGTATCAGGAGCCTTTCTGCAAAACAATTAGTAAACTCTTAAGTTATATTGAAGTTCTATTAAAGTCTATTAAAGTAAGTCTATTAAAGTCTAAAGTAAATTATTCAACTCTTCAGCTTCATTGAAGCATTCATATTATGGCACAAGTAAAACCTGTATTAAGTTATGGCGCTTTCACACCTGCCTTGTTTAGTTTGGTTGAATCGAAACCTGGTTCGTTTACCATCTTGGTGTGGTTCGTTTGGGCAGGTGCGAACACAGCAATCACACTCGGGTGCAGCACCAAAACAAGACCTTATTGTACAAACTAACTCTGATACAGTTCATTTCAGGTGCAAAAGCAACCACACCAAAAGCAGGAAAATACCTGGGAAAATCGCACATTTAATGAAGCTGACATTTCCCATATACGTATTTCCACATGTGTGATTTTTACGTTATTATTTTCACAGTTATTAAGTTAAAAATGGCCAAATAATGTTATGATACTAAACAAATACCTTGCATGCACAATTCAGGTGACAGTAGCCTAGACAGTGGTGCATAATGAATTACTGACAGTGAATTGGAAAACCTATAGTAATTTGTAAGATTTGTGCAACAAGCCACGGTAGAGATGACATGATGTCCACACATACAGTATACAGTAATATCCCATTTACCAAAAAATATTGGAATTAAGTTGTACAGTGAGACAACTTTGTTTATCCCCTTTGTAAAGGGGAATGTGTTGCCAGATTAGATTGAGAAACCATCGTATCCTCTTCATACACTACGCTTAACTATTCCTGCACATCCTGGCAACCCAGAGTAAATGTACGTCAAAACCAGAAACCCCAAGACCACATAAATCTGTGATGTCGCTCCATTATTTCTCAGCACAATCCATGCTATTCCTCAAACTTGCTCCAGATAGTTAGCCACAAACCAATGCAGAGTCAACGAGGACAAGCTGTACAAGCTGACTGAAACTCATTGAAACATTGTTTTGCACGGTGTAGTAGATTCCAGTGAGCTTCAGTCAGCTTGTATAGACAAGAGCTTGTTTGTGGCTAACTAGCTTTTTCCAAAAAAACAGAACTATCGCTTTAACCTCTTAAGCATCGGGCAAATGGGGCTATTTTTATTTTTGCATACCCAAAGTAATTAGCTATTTATTATACTTTATACTTATAGCACATGCATGTGTGTCTGGTCTCTTTTGAAAGGTAACATTCTGAAGTTTCTTACACAATAATCACTTTGAGTCCTAATGAAATAGATAGTAACAGAGGTTTGAACACACTGAAGTAAAAGTTTTGTGTACTCTGAAGTAGCCTGAAGTCTTACAGTATGTAGTATAGGTCCAAAGTTGATAAGAATCCCACGGAAAATGAATGTTTTACAATGGTTTTTGTAATGTGTGTACCAGTAAGAATTCTGCATGATTATCCAAAATGGCCATTCGCTGTCATTCATTTCTCTAGTCAAAACAATGGACTTCTTCATCTTCTTATGTCACCTTCCCCCACTCCCAGCGCCTGTCTGGGATAGCTTTCGGAGCAGACACTCCTTGGCTACACCGGTTGTCAATAATCTTCGCCATCAGCGGTGACTGGTCAGTTCAGGACCGGCACATGGTGAGGTTTATCATGGAGATGATATCCAACCGGAGCTTCATCCTACAGACCAGCGATGGCCAGACCAGCAGGCTCCGAAGGCTGAAGAACGGTGTCCCGCAAGGCTCCGTCCTTTCTCCAATGTTGTTTAACATCTACATTCATGACCTGCCATTAACAACATCTACTAAGTATGGCTATGCGGACGACTTGGCCATCATGCTTCGAGGCCCAACATGGAAGGTGATGGAAGATGGCCTCAACCAAGATATGGACATTCTGGCAAACTACCTCCAGAAGTGGCATCTTCAGCTCAGCATGGGCAAAACAGTGTCTGCAGCTTACCACCTCTTTAATCGGGAAGCAAGGAGGGAACTGGATGTGCATGTGGGCAACCACCGCCTGGAGTTCCCTAAGTACCTCGGCGTACGCTTGGATCGGACACTCTCCTACAAGCAACACCTAGATGAAGTGAAGGCCAAAACAACAGCAAGGGTCTCGCTCATCCGCCGCCTAGCGGGTTCTATTTGGGGAGCTTCCGCCCAGACCCTGCGCATATCCACACAAGCCCTGGTCCTGCCCGTAGCAGAATACTGCACCCCTGTCTGGAGCAGAAGTCCCCACGTCAACAAGGTAGATAATGTCATCAACAGCGCCCTCCGGATAGTAACTGGTTGCCTGAAACCCACCCCTGTGTCCTACCTGCCAGTCCTAGCTGGAATCGGCCCAGCCAGTCTCTGACGTGATGCGGCTACCCTCACCCTGGCAAGAAAAGCCCAGAAGTATGACTGGCACATCCTGCACAAAGCCACAACAACACCGGCACCACCAGGCAGGCTAAACTCACGCCATCCCTACAACAAGGCAGCACAAGAAATGCTACAGTCTATATCTGAGGACTTGTCCAGAAACGCCTGGCTGGCAGCATCCTGGAAACGATCATGGGAGTTGGCTGGGCCCTCCCGTATCCAGCGATACATCCAGGACCCAGGAGGTGGTGTAGAAGGAGATGATTTGCCACGCCATCTATGGACCTCGCTGAACTGTCTACGCACTGGAGTAGAGCGCTTCAAGTCTTCCATGAAGAAGTGGGGCCTCATGGACAGTGCGGCATGCAAGTGTGGCGAGCCTGACTGCCGAGCATATAATCACCGGCTGCCCCCTCTACAGCCCGCCCTCAGAAGCTGGTCTTTTCGACGTAGGACCAGAGATGAGGGCATGGCTGCAGGACACAGAGTTGGCCATCTGTGACCACTCTCAACCGGACGTGGTCACTTGTCCGACATAGATACAACACAAGGGAGACAAAACTAAATTAGACAATGGTGCACAGCACCGACAACAGATGAACACACAACAGATTAGTGATGACAGACAGGACATTAATAAGTACAAGACAACAAAGATGAATACACTGAACTAGGCCACCTTGTGGTTGAGAGACGTAGTTCAGGTGTGGGAAATGTCCATGGACAGGTGGGAGTTGTGGAGCAGGACCGGGGGGACCGTTACAGATACACGAGGAGGCAGCCTGGCATCTTTTCACCTGCCAGCGCGGACTCTCATTGGCAAGGTGTAACGTGTGGGAGGCTCACACTACCCCCGCCATTTCCTGTCTCTGCTGTGCAGGCATCCCCAACCGACCTGTAGGAGTCACTGTCCACAACGTCCAGATTACCACCCATCGACTTCCACCTGCTAACTCTGCCAAATTGAGTTAGTATGATGAATGGCCGAAGCCGGAGGCAACGCCGACAGCCGGAGTCGAACCCGGTGTCTCTTGCGTTGGTGATGAGTGCAATGTCCGCTGCGCGACCCAGCCGCTAGGTGGTAACTTTTTCAAAACTGACGCTCGTTGGCTGTTTGGTCTTATAACCCGAGATTGGAAGCATGTAGAGTCAAGAGTCAAGAGTCAAGAGTTTTAATTGTCACGGCATACAAGTATACAATGAAATGCGGGTGGTCCGCAACGATGTGCAATACAGTGGTACAACATATAATAGAATCCAATAAAAAACAACATTGTGCAATAAACAGGTAACAGGTAACATGGTGTGACATCTCGGTATCTGTACATAGTTATTTACAGAGCATATAGGACATGCTAGGTAGCTTTGGTAGTGCAATACACTGTTCCTGTTATTCTAATTTAAAGTGGCCTTTCCTTTTGGCCATAAGTGTGCGTGTGTGCGGCATGAGTGTGTGCCCGCTCATGTTAAAGTGTTAAGTGGCTGCTAGTGTGTGAGCGTGCACAGCGTGCGTGTCGTGTGTGTGTTCATGTGTGCTTGTGTGTGGGTAGTTCAGTGTTCTGTGGCACTCAATGTTCATTGTTCAGGGCTCTGATGGCCTGGGGGAAGAAGCTGAGCCTAAGCCGCTCTGTCCTAGTAGCTGGGGTTCGCAGGCGTCTGCCTGACCTCAGCAGCTGGAACAGGCTGTTATTGGGGTGGTGAGGGTCTTTCATTATCCTGCAGGCTCTGGATTTGCACCTCTTGTTGTATAGAACCTGCAGGGGAGGTAGTGCAATACCCGTGGTACGCTCGGCTGAGCGCACCACTCTCTGTAGGGCCTTCTTGTCTTGTGCCGTGCTGTTTCCATACCAGGCAGTGATGTTTCCAGTCAAGATGCTCTCTACAGCTCCTGAGTAGAAGGACTGGAGTATCTTCCCCGATACTCTGAACTTCCTTAACTGTCTCAGGTGGTAGAGGCACTGTTTCGCCTTCTTTACTACTGTGTCTATGTGTGTTGACCATGTCAGATCCTCTGAGATGTGGACCCCCAGGTACTTAAAGCTGCTCACCCTGTCCACGGTAGCCCCGTTAATCATCAGTGGTGTGTGTGTCTCCTGCTGTCCTCTCCTATAATCCACGATCAGCTCCTTGGTTTTACCAATGTTCAGGAGCAGGCTGTTGTCCTGGCACCAGCGTTCCAGTACCTCAACCTCCTCCCGGTAGGCCTTCTCGTCATTGTCCGAGATCAGCCCCACCACCACTGTGTCGTCTGCGAACTTCACTATGGAGTTGGAGCTGAACTTGGCCACACAGTCGTGTGTGGAGAGTGAGTACAGCAGGGGGCTTAGAACACAGCCCTGGGGGGACCCGATGCTCAGGGTGATGGTGTTGGAGGTCTGACCCCCCACCCTGACCGCCTGGGGTCTTTCACTCAGAAAGTCCAGTACCCAGGCGCTCAGGGCGGAGCTCAGACCCAGCTCTATCAGCTTGTCCACCAGTCTGGTGGGGACTATGGTGTTGAACGCTGAGCTGTAGTCAAAGAATAACAGTCTCACATACCCCCCCTTCTGACGGTCAAGGTGGGAGAGGGTGCTGTGCAGTACCTGGGAGACCGCGTCGTCAGTGGACCTGTTTGTCCTGTATGCAAATTGCATAGGGTCCATATCACTGCGGAGGGAGGCACAAATGTGGTCCTTGACCAGCCTCTCAAAACATTTCATGACCACAGAGGTGAGTGCCACCGGTCTGTAGTCATTTGGACATGTTGGGGAGGGTTTCTTCGGTACAGGGATGATGGTAGACATCTTGAAGCAGGCAGGGACCACTGACTCCGCCAGGGATTGATTAAATATGGCGGTGAACACCGGGGCAAGCTGGTTGGCACAGGACTTAAGTATGCGTCCTGTTATACCATTTGGGCCAGCAGCCTTCCTGGTGTTCACCTGCATAAATGCTCTTCTCACACTGTGTACCGTCAATGAGAGAGCGTAAAGCGGTGTGTCAATCAAACAGCGGCCATTTTAGGTTTCAACAAATGTGTTGGTTGAGAGAAAATAACAGCGTGATGCCGACAGATGGCTGTAAAATGTGCAACGGCCCGTCAGAAAGTGGTTAATGCATAAAACATGGAATGTTTTTTGGTATAAAGGACACATTAAATACATACTCCTGCCGGGCGGCTAGGTGGCGCAGTGGGCAAGGCGCTCGCAACCAACGCAGCATATGCTGGGTTCGAGCCCAGCTCTCGACATTGCTACCAGCTTGGCTGATCGTTCATACTAATACAATTGGCAGTATTAGGGGGTGGGAAGCTGGTGGGTGGGGATCGGACCTTGTGGACAGTGACTCCTACAGGTCGGTTGGTGCGCCTGCGCAGTAGAATCAGGAAGCGACAAGGGAGGCGTGTCCCTCCCATGCAGACCCTTGCCGCTGAGAGATTGCGCTGTGCAGGTGAAAAGATGCGTCAGCTGCCTCCTCGAGTACCGGAGGGGACACGTGATGCAAGGCTTTGTCCACATTGCAGCCGGCTTGTGGGAGGCATGGCCTAACAACGTTTGAGACAGTTGAGGGTAGAATTGGACAATATGAAATTGGGGACGGGAGAAAAATAGAAAAATGGGGAGAAAAAGTAGAAAAAAGAAACAAAAATACATACTCCTGCCATGGTCCTTGACCATGGCATTAGGAGGTCCCCAGGTGCACTGCAGATGCACACTGCTCCTAACATAGTTAGGGTGGGTTAAATGCAGAGAGTACATTCCTTGTAAGATGTACTTGGGGGGAAAATTCCTTTCCTTTCTTTTCCTTTCCTTTCCTTTGTACAAAAAGATTATTCGGGGAAACGATTATATAACAAGTATTTTTGATACTTGGGTACATTTTTTATATAAAAGGAGTACTTCACCCAGAAATTATAATTTGTACATCAATTACTCACCTGTGGTTTTTTGCCTCCATGGTGAACATACAGTAGACTCCAAAAAAGTTCTGCTCCCACTCATTCACTACTCCAGCGAACGAGCTGGGAGGTTGGATTTCAAATTAATGCATGTACAAACTTACAAGCAAAGTACAAACATACAGGCAAAGTACAAACATACTGTCCAGGAAAAGTACAAACGCATGCACTTGTACAGGCACGCTACGCGCAAAACATTTCTGTTTGTTTTAGTACAAACTTTTGCGAAAATGCATGTTTGTGAAGTATTGAGCATACGACTGGATAAAGACTTGAGTGTGTTTGAGAGTTTGTAAACGCATGTTTTGATATAGTTTTGCCTGTCAAACTGAAACCAAACCATTCCAGATGTCTCACCCTGGCCCCCATGAGGAGGTCTCACCCTGGCCCCAGTGAGGAGGTCTCACCCTGGCCCCCGTGAGGAGGTCTCACCCTGGCCCCCATGAGGAGGTCTCACCCTGGCCACCATGAGGAGGTCTCATCCTGGCCCCGGAGTGCCATCGGGTTCCCAACTCGTAGTCTCCCCTCGCGCACCAGTGCCACATTGATCATCGATGCGTCGAGTGTACCTTGCCTACAATGAATAAAACAATGTGTTTTATTATCATTATTTTCAAATGCAATAATTTTCTTTATAAAAAAGAAATATTTGCTCTTCCAAAAAAAAATCTTGAAAAAGAGGGTTGTCAAGTATATTCAGGCCAATATGGTATAATGAAACTAGAGATATCAAAGGAAACACTGTCTCCGAAACAATCACAGAGGACAAAGGAAAGTTATCAGATCAGTGTGTGTGTGTGTGTGTGTGTGTGTGTGTGTGTGTGTGTGTGTGTGTGTGTGTGTGTGTGTGTGTGTGTGTGTGTGTGTGTGTGTGTGTGTGTGTGTGTGTGTGTGTGCGTGCGTGCGTGCGTGCGTGCGTGCGTGCGTGCGTGCGTGTGTGTGTGTGTGTGTGTGTGTGTGTGTGCGTGCGTGCGTGCGTGTGTGTAGGAATTTGACCACCAACCATATCATTCCAAAATAAACACTTTACTTAAAATCTGCAGAATTGTGACTCCCTCCAAATTACCACATTGAAGGATCTCTATATCTCTCTCGCTCTATCTTTCCTGTCAAGTTCTGGAGAATCGTGACTCACTCAAACAATATGGCCATTTCCAAAGAAGAACTTTAGTTTCACTGTCTCTACTCTGGCCAATGCCTTTGTTTATGTTTGTGTGTGTGTGTGTGTGTGTGTGTGTGTGTGTGTGTGTGTGTGTGTGTGTGTGTGTGTGTGTGTGTGTGTGTGTGTGTGTGTGTGTGTGTGTGTGTGTGTGTGTGTGTGTGTGTGTGTGTGTGTGTGTATGTGTGTGTGTGTGTGTGTGTGTGTGTGTGTGTGTGTGTGTGTGTGTGTGTGTGTGTGTGTGTGTGGCATGCACATGGTGTGCAGTTATGTGTGTGTTCCTGTGTGTGCCTGGCTGACGCCTGCAGTCTTTAAAAGGAAGCGTGACATTTCCCATGATGACAATAAAGCCCTGGTGAGTCTAGGGGGTTGCTTCCTAACAACGTGTTTCAACCTGTGGTCCAGGGAATCCCAACTGGGTCCTTGAGGGGGTCCAAGGGAGTTTTCACATATCAACACATAGCAACTGTTGTTTTGCACAGAAACTATTGTTTCTTCCAACGTGGAAGACGCGTAAAAGTCATTCTTTGGTGTCAAGGTTCATAATTTCTTCTAGACTCGGTTGGAGGTTCGTTAACGGTTAAGGAGTTAACGTGTTTTTAGGGGTCATGAACCTAAAAAAGTGGAGAAGCACTGTATCAAATGTAATATATAGTACCTGTCATGGCCATGCTGTGCCTTCTAGCTAATTCCCCAGTGTCTCTTGTGTTGTCCCTTCCCTGTGTCTCCAGCTCCTGTCTGTCTGTCTGTCTGTCTGTCTGTCTGTCTGTCTGTCTGTCTGTCTGTCTGTCTGTCTGTCTGTCTGTCTGTCTGTCTGTCTGTATGTCTGTCTGTCTGTCTGTCTGTCTGTCTGTCTGTCTGTCTGTCTGTCTGTCTGTCTGTCTGTCTGTCTGTCTGTCTGTCTGTCTGTCTGTCTGTCTGTCTGTCTGTCTGTCTGTCTGTCTGTCTTTCTGCCTGTCTGTATGTCTGTGTGTGTGTGTGTGTGTGTCTGTGTGTGTGTGTGTGTGTGTGTGTGTGTGTGTGTGTGTGTGTGTGTGTGTGTGTGTGTGTGTGTGTGTGTGTGTGTGTGTGTGTGTGTGTGTGTGTGTGTGTGTGTGTGCGTGTGTGTGTGTGTGTGTGTGTGGTGTGTGTGTGTGTGTGTGTGTGGTGTGTGGTGTGTGTGTGTGTGTGTGTGTGTGTGTGTGTGTGTGTGTGTGTGTGTGTGTGTGTGTGTGTGTGTGTGTGTGTGTGTGTGTGTGTGTGTGTGTGTGTGTGTGTCAAACCAGTGCATTTTTTGTACCAAGCCCGTTTGGTACCTGTATCAGTACAAATACCCTCAGGGTTCGAGTTATCACCTGAGAGCTATGGGGGCCCCCTGAATTATAATTTTCTACTATTTCTCTAGTCTACTAATGAGTAATGACAATTGTAGACTATTGTGTGATGTCATTATTCAGTCTCATTCTTAACTATCAACATTTGTTCATTTTCTTACTCACCTCATACCAGGGAGCGAAATAAACTTTTTGACTCACCGGCCAGTGGCGGGTAGATGGGAAGAATCTACCCGCCAAGCATATTTCTTTTTTTAATAAAATATATATATTATATAATCATACTTGTAGTTGTATTATTTGCGAGACATCGCCACCATGCAACAAGTCAAAATGCTCACGTAGCGTCTCACGCTACAGTCTCGCGCTGCGCGGAGCAGACACTCAGACCCACGGAGAAAGAGTGACAGCATCTAGGTTGCTGCTGCCGAAATAGATAATAGTATGATAACACCAGTTATCAAACAGTTATAGAAGATTCCCCCAGTTGCAAAACCGAAGAAGCGTTGCAGTAAAGTAGCTGTAGCTGCGGTTTTGGTGTGTTAAATCAATATTGTGTGCTATTCAATTATCGAGTGTTAGCTTCATGCTACAATGCTAATAACGTTAGCTTAGCTTCATTCTGAGCAAACTGCCCAAGCTCAATATGGTTAAATGGAAACAACTGGGAAGGAACCATTTCAGAAGTACTTATAATTGTATTGATATGCTGTTATGATAGGAACAAGATTTATATACGTTTTGAATGTTTTGAGAGTTTAATATGAACGTGGAGAATGTCCCAAATGCTAACGCACTTTAGCCTAACTTAGCATAGGACAGGTGTACATTCCCACGTGCAGTGATGAGACGGCCTGCTGTAACTTAGCATAGCTAACGGTAGCCTGGTTGATTATTCATTCTGAAATTAGATGAAAAGATGGTGATTTGATAAAAATGGTAAATAAGCTTTTATTTTCCGAATGCCTGCGAACACGCAGGCCAGGTTTTATAGGATACCCCAGCACTCCATTCTACTCTGGGAGCAGTCCCAGGAGTCCATCCATCCCCACGTGTGCCCATGAACCTCTGATATAGCTCAAGGCTAACCCAAGCCTGATTCGAATACCCCTGTTGCACAATCCCCGTTGCTTCAACAGTCTGGTAGGATTGAACTCAAAGAACTTGAACTGAAAGAACTTGAACTATAAGAACTTGAACTATAAGAACTTGAACCATAAGAACTTGAACCATAAGAACTTGAACTATAAGAACTTTAACTGATTGAACAAGAGCACAAGGACATTCCAAGGCTTCGGCCCAGTTCACCTTTTGTTACTTTGATATTGTATTTTTGTATTTGATTTAATTTGCTACTCAAACCACTGATGGTTCTCATGTAAGGAAAGAAGGTTAAAGGGTAACTTCACCTAAAATGGTATTCGCATTCCGATAACCTAGAGCAGGGGTGTCAAACTCATTTTCACAGAGGGCCACATCAGCATTATGGTTGCCCTCAAAGGGCCAAAGACCGTATAAATGTTAATGTAATGTAAAATAAATGTAGCTACTCATTTACATATTGTTAAACATGTTGTTTCTGTATTTATTACTTATTAAAGTTATACATATTGCATATGCATTTGCATAGATGTAAAAATATATGTTAGCTTATGTTATTTTAACAAATATTTTTTGTTTATCAGAACCCCATATTACTCCATTAATCAATGATCAAACCATTCAAGTAAATAACAAAGAAGAAGATCATCAAATACAAGCTATGACATTAAGTTTGTTCAAAACCTTTTTGTCACAGTCAAGAGGGGCAGAACTAACAACTGAGCTGCAAAGAACACGTGGGACAGATGTAGCAGATGTTACAAAAACAAATGGCTGCACACAACCTTGCAGAGGCCATACATCCAACTAATGGAAGATAGTTTAATTAACTTTAATTAACAGATTGCAGAATGAGTACAGTACAGCTCAATACACACAATTGTTAAGGGGATGCAGACCAGAGAAAGACTTTCGACTTGTTTACATCAGGGTCCACCATTTTCAATTGGTAATGAAATTGCTATTATGTGTCTGCATGAACACACAGCTAACTGTACTAAAAAATAACAAAATAAGGGTTGTCTCAGTTCACAACTATATTGGTCAAGTTTTGGGTGGGACTTGTTTGCGTCCCTACAGCTTCTTATTCAATTGAGCGAGATGCTCGGTTATGTCACACAGCCAGTTTGCATCTGACAGTTCAGACAATATTTCTTCAACCCTTTGTCACCTATTCCGCCTGGATCTTTTTTGTATTTTGGGCTGTAAAATTGTCAAAGAATGTCTGAGGAGTAAGTGCTTTTGGCTTTTTTCCTTTGTTACTTCATCAATACCTCAGATGTTCAACATACAGTACATGCAGGGCCGCCTGGGAGAAATGCGAGGCCCTGTGCGAGATTTAAACGCGAGCCCCCCCCCACCCCCCCCCCACCCACATGTTTTAATCTAGATTAATCTACCTGCAATCCTGGAATTGATCTAGATTAATCTAGATTAAAATGGCAAAAACAAAAAAAAAAATCTGCCAAATGCATTCAAAATGTGTGTTCTACCCAAATAATGACCAGAGGAGGAGATTTATCCTCTCCTCTTCATCTGAGGAGTCACTAGCTGTTCTATCTCCTTGTTCAACAGCATGAACATGTCTCTTCTTTTTGTAATTTCCAGTGTTTCTTTTAAAACCAGATTTATCGTAATTTTCTGTGCCCTTCCTTTGATGCCATTAACATTGTTACACTGATATTGACAGCTCTCTCCAGTGTCAAATCACTCTCTGTCAGTAGTTTCTTCTGTGCACCTTCATTTCTTAATCCACACACAACCCTGTCTCTCAATGTGTCTTTTAGTGAATCTCTAAATTCACAATGCTGCTGACTGGTTGCTCACACACAGACTGCTGCAGAAGCAGGTTTCTCAACAAATTCAGTGCAAGCTCAGTGTAACGGTTCCATGAATGAAGAGAACACTGAACAGCTACTACAGTCTCAGGTCCACATCCAAGAGAACACTGAACAGCTACTAGAGTCTCAGGTCCACCTCCAAGAGAACACTGAACAGCTACTACAGTCTCAGGTCCACATCCAAGAGAACACTGAACAGCTACTACAGTCTCAGGTCCACCTCCAAGAAAACACTGAATAGCTACTACAGTCTCAGGTCCACATCCAAGAGAACACTGAACAGCTACTACAGTCTCAGGTCCACATCCAAGAGAACACTGAACAGCTACTACAGTCTCAGGTCCACATCCAAGAGAACACTGAGCAGCTACTACAGTATCAGGTCCACATCCAAGAGAACACTGAACAGCTACTGTCTCAGGTCCACATCCAAGAGAACACTGAACAGCTACAGTCTCAGGTCCACATCCAAGAGAACACTGAACAGCTACTACAGTCTCAGGTCCACATCCAAGAGAACACTGGACAGCTACTGTCTCAGGTCCACATCCAAGAGAACACTGAACAGCTACTACAGTCTCAGGTCCACATCCAAGAGAACACTGGACAGCTACTGTCTCAGGTCCACATCCAAGAGAACACTGAACAGCTACAGTCACATGTCCACATCCAAGAGAACACTGAACAGCTACTACAGTCTCAGGTCCACATCCAAGAGAACACTGAACATCTACTGTCTCAGGTCCACATCCAAGAGAACACTGAACAGCTACAGTCTCAGGTCCACATCCAAGAGAACACTGAACAGCTACTACAGTCTCAGGTCCACCTCCAAGAGAACACTGAACAGCTACTACAGTCGGAGTACAGCTCAATACACACAATTGTTAAGGAGATGCAGACCAGAGAAAGACGTTTGTCTTGTTTACATCAGGGTCTCCCATTTTAATTTCATATTGATCCACATTGTCATCAAACGGTCCAATATTTCCAATAACCCAAGCCATTTCTGTTGTAAACACTCACGATAGTCCAGTCGAT
The DNA here is from genome assembly GCF_963971535.1 of Notolepis coatsorum. Lineage (NCBI taxonomy): Eukaryota > Metazoa > Chordata > Actinopteri > Aulopiformes > Paralepididae > Notolepis > Notolepis coatsorum. Next base: position 63,826,304 of record NC_140174.1, read on the forward strand.
CCTTCCTTTAGTGTGTAAAGTGGATTTCCTCCTCTTGTAGATGTTTTCAAGTGCCGCCCGAGTAACGTGAGCTAACATGCTAACATCAGGGTCTCCCATTTTCATTTCATATGGCTCCACATTGTCATCAAACGGTCCAATATTTCCAATAACCCAAGCCATTTCTGTTGTAAACACTCACGATAGTCCAGTCGATCCTTCCTTTAGTGTGTAAAGTGGATTTCCTCCTCTTGTAGATGTTTTCAAGTGCCGCCCGAGTAACGTGAGCTAACATGCTAACTCGCTAAGCTAACGTTAATAATGTAAACAAAGCTCTCAACGGACTTCTTCTTTCTTGCATTGCGCAGATTCAGACGTCCTCATCGCCGAATTGTGTTATATCCTGAGGACTTCTTAACCTCACCTGTATAACAATGATTACCGGACCACTAAAGTTACTTTAGTTTAACACATTATTCTGACTACAGCTCCGGTACATACGTGCAATCACTTCCGGGCACCATAGCTGTGAACGACGGCAAGTATTTAAGGACAATACAGACCCAACGTTGAGAAAAAGATTAGCGGCGTCAATTATATTATCGCGCGATACTAGTCTCGCGTTAACGCAGCACGTTAACGCCGTTAACGGCCCAGCTCTAATAATTTTTTATTTTTTTTTCATACAGTCAACATATTCTTAAATAATAGCGCTGCCCGAGGCTGGGCATGATACAGTCAACATATAGCAAGAGAGAGAGCGAGAGAGAGCTCCCGTTCTACAGTCAATATACAGTGTACAGAGAGAGAGAGACACATTGGAAAGAAATTGAAATGCTATTTGGCCCTAAACAGAGAGTACACAGTGGCAGAATACCTGAGCACTGTGACTGAAGATCCTTGACTAGGTACAGACTCAGCGAGCACAGCCTAGCCATCGAGAAAGGCCGCCATAGGCAGACTGTGTGTGTTAGAAAGAGAGAGAGAGAGAGAGAGAGAGAGAGAGAGAGAGAGAGCATGTGTGTTTGTGTGTTAGAGAGAGAGAGCATGTCTGTGTGTCGTGTGTGTGTGTGTTAGAGAGAGAGCATGTATGAGAGAGAGATAAGCAAAGATGAGCCCCTAAAGGATATTCAACTTTTAATGGAAGAACAAAACAGAAGGAAAAGATAACTTCACAAAGGCAACATGAATATACATAGATCCAAAAGGACAAAAATCAACACTTAAATCCAAAGAGAAGAGGGTCTATACCAGAGAAAACAAAGTAGCAAGGAGCCAAGGGCCGACATCAGCTAAATAGGCTAACTGCAAATAGAGTAGCCAGGTACTGACACCAGGCCACACACAGCTTTGGCCAACGCTACCCAAGCTACACAAACGACCAAGACAATTCACACACAGCACATGTCGTATCTCCAAATGTTGTGAAGTAACATATGTTTTGCCTGAAAAAAAACATCGTTATTAACAAAACATTCGGGAGGGGAAGGAAGGAAGAGTGGGGTAATGTCCAATGGACATCTTACCTGCACCAAGGAACGCAGGGCGAAAGGCCGCAACACAGGTCTCCACGTTGACGAAAGGCCTCTCGCTGGCGGGACAAAAAGAAGCTATGGCCGGAGCCTTGTCATGGTGCAGGCCCGACTACATCTTCTGTCAAAGATGATGTCGTAGTCAGAGTGCCAGGGCCCCCTGCTATTCTCACGGCTAATGTCAATGGTCGTAGCACAAGCTAACAGCTAACTCTAGGCTAACTGATAGCATCAAACTAACGTTCCCAGCCGAGCGCAGCCGGCAGCTAACGTCGTAGCTAAACAGCTAACTGGCTAACAGTTAGCTCAACCCGGCTATCGCTAACCATTAGCTAACGCAGAAGCAAGCTATGCGGCTACCACTGAAAAACTGTACAACGTGAGAAAAGCAATACAGGCCAACACTTCAGACAGCCGCTGTGTTTTCCTCTTCTCATACGAAGAGAGAAGGGAAAAAGAAGGCAATACACGTCCCACTACAGAGTGGTGTTTACCATAGCGGTGCCGGCAACAAGTCCAGGCCACACACCGTTAGCTACTAGTACTACAACAGCTAGTCGGCCCGGTTGGCTCCCGAGAGAGAGAGAGAGAGAGAGAGAGAGAGAGAGAGAGAGAGAGAGAGAGAGAGAGAGAGAGAGAGAGAGAGAGAGAGAGAGAGAGAGATATCCACGGCGGGAATAGAATAGAGTGCATTAAAAACTCACCAAACGTCCAAGAGGATGGAGACAACCGCATGGAGTTGACGAAGTTCATCTGCCGAACGACCATCCTCTTCATCTTGGCATAACAATGCTGCACGCGCTGTCTCTAGGTTAGCTAACGCTAGTTAGCCTTTAGCTAAGCTAGCTACTAGCCGACATCATCATGGCTATATCCCGACTGAACCACACGTTAGCACTCAATATTATAACGTAGCTAAAGCTAACTAGCTGTCCCTGTCTTTAGCCGGGATGGCTAGCCTGACTGAACTGTCTAACATGCAACAACTTTCATCTTCAGTCCATCTGCCGAACGATGTCCTCTTCATCTTGGCTGGCATAACCTCCAATGCTGCACGCGCGAAATAGTCAGACGCTAGTGATGGGTCGGTCATGAGCGACTCGTTCATTAGAGCCGATTCATTGCCGTGAGCGTGAGTCGAATCGCTCACGTCTGGCAATGAGTCGGTTCACGCCCCCCCCCCCCCCCCCCGGCACGCACACAGACACACACAATGAACTCAACAGACGCTACCTTACCTGTAACCCCTCCCCTCATTGAAACCAATTCCGCTGCCTGCAGAGCATCAGAGCTGCCTGCAGAGCCTCAGAGCCAGGAACAAGTCAGACACATTCTACAAACGTGTCTAATGTGAAATATATAAGCATATAAGCAAAACTAGATTTTAGGTCTGTGATGAAAAAGGGCCTCGCGGGAAGGGGGGCCTCGCAAAAAAAATAAAATAAAAATAAATAATCTTTATTTTTTTTTTTGTGAGGCCCCCCTTCCCGCGAGGCCCTGTGCGACCGCACTGCTCGCACACCCCCTGAGGCGGCCCTGAGTACATGTATGTGTAAGAATGTGTAATAACTAAGGCTGTCAAAGTTAAAGCTTTATTAACGCATTAACCCACAATTAGTTTAACGCCGCTAATTTTTAACCCAAGATTAATGTTTAAAAAAAAAAAAAAAAAAACATTGCTTTTTTTTTTTTTTTTTTTTTTTTTATAGCTCTTGGGGGCCACATTAAATGACGTGGCGGGCCGCATTTGGCCCGCGGGCCATGAGTTTGACACCTATGACCTAGAGTATTGATGACATCGATTATGGTTGAATCACTGATGATTTTCCTGTAAAGAAAGACGGTTTAAAGGGTAATTTCACCTAAAAAGGTAATTGCATTCCCCTAACCTAGAATATTCCAAATGGTACTTTTGTTGTGTTACACCTTCCAAGGAAGACTTTAAAGGAGCATTTCACCTGTTAAGGTACTTGCGTTCCTGCACATTTAAAGGTTTAAATGTATATGTTTAAACACTTACCTGGTGAAATGATAAACTGAAATAGAGTTTACTGATGATGAAAGGATACGTTTAATATCCAACCTTGAATCTAGCTTAGCTAGAGATAACCTCAGAGACGTCTGAACCAACCCTAATGTGTTGATTTAATCAATCTAGGACTTGATATCGAACTAACCCTCCTTAAAGGAGAGGTTATAGAAAGAACCTAAAAGGGATACTTCAAACAACTACCACCTTGAACTACTATATGTCTATATGTCTGTATGTCTAGCTAGCGCGCATTTAATAAATTCCGGTTGTTATTATTATAACTCTGTCTCTGGTCATTGTTCTTATATTGTGCATATTTACTCCTCTCCTCGTTTCGTACCTAGAACTGTGCCTGTGGCAAACAGCTGTTACAAGTAGGTGACACAGGTGCTACACATGCAAGGATTCTCCGGCGCTGCAGCTGGACCCTATTGGTATAACGTTACTGTGCTTTGGTCAAATCACATTCAGCATGCCCTCAGCTAGAATACGCATTGAATCAATGTTATAAGACATTGATATCAGGAGCTATCTGTAGCTACTGCTAGCCCGCTAGATAACGTTACTTAAGACAATGCCTCAGTGAACTATTTAGTTTACTGGGACATATAGAGCTAACGTGAGCTAACGAGCGAGCCACTGGCTCGCTCTCGCTGCCACTTCTTCCGCGGTGAGTTGTCTTTTTACCGGCCGGCTTACTCCTTTAATATGGTTCCACATACTGTATCAGTGATTAATGTTATTTAACGTTATTACATTTCGCTAACGTTGACTACTCGGCGTTAGCTAGGTGGGCGTAACGTTAGCTGAGCTCCCTATAGAGCAGAAGAAGAGCGTGTAGTGGATGTCACGTTGGTAAACAAGCCAACGAGATGACACGCCGTGAGAGACGGGGTTGCCAAAAACTGCGACTGTCATAAAACCAAAACACACCACAGATTTTAAATTTTTACATGACTATTTGGTAGCCGCCACACGGCGGGCAGACCTCTCAGTGTCACTTGCCAAACGTAAAAACTGACCGCCAATGGCGCTTGGCGGGCTCTAATTTTGCCCCCTGCCTCTTACTCATATAATGCCATATTTACTTATTTGCATTTTGCATCTGATAAAATACAACAATTTAATTTGAAAAATTAGACCAATTTTATTAACTTAATGAACATTTATTTGTCTCTGCACTTATAAATAAAAAACGAATGGAAAATAAATAGTTGTAACAGCAGCATTTACCTCCATTTACCTCTTTCGCAAATAACCAGCTGTATTTAGTTTTCCAAAAGGTCCACTAACTCGGTCCCCAGCATTGTGGTGGTTGAGCAGCAGCGCAGTCCAGGTCTAGTGGAGACTCGGGTCTGGCAGTGGCAGCCGCAGTAACATTAACAGGAGCAGAGCTAACACTACTAGCAGTGTCAACTTCAGTAGCGCTGCTAGCTGCTGCGCCTTGTGGCGGGTTAAGTACTTTTTACTTGAGTCGCAGTTGCAGGACATGAGGACCATGGGCATTGGGCAGCCTCCTGTTTACATCACGTTATGCAGCTTGCTGCTTCTTCTTCACCAAATGGGTTAGAGTAGCATTAGTAGACACGCTCATGGGCGACGCATACATTTACATTTACATTTAGTCATTTAGCTGACGCTTTTATCCAAAGCGACTTACAAGTTCTGTACGACAAGACAGCAAGAAGGGTACAACTCTATCAGCTGAGTAACAATGTTCATCAAAGTGTTGCGTGTTACAGTGTAGGTTAGTTTATTAGGACAAGTGCATGACAGTAAGGTTAGTCAGGGTTAGATTTATTTTTAATTTTTTTATTAATCACTTCAGATAATGGTTGAAGAAGTGAGTCTTTAGTCGACGGCGAAAGATTGGACGGGATTCGGCTGTCCTAACTGGGATGGGTAGTTCATTCCACCATTGTGGGGCAAGGACTGAGAATAGGCGGCTTCTCTTTGATGACCCTCCGGGAGCTTGGATAGGAGTAGGTCTGAGGCGGCCAGAAGATGCAGAGCGTAGGGGTCTTGAGGGTGTGTAGTTAGAGACCATTGACCGGAGGTAGGCGGGAGCGGTTCCCTTTGCCGCACGGTATGCTAGGTCGAGGGCCTTGAAGCGGATACGTGCAGCAATGGGGAGCCAGTGCAGGTCCCTAAGAAGTGGGGTGACATGGGCCGACTTCGGTAGGTTTGAGATCAGGCGGGCCGCTGCGTTTTGAATGAGTTGAAGAGGCTTGGTGGCAGTGGCCGGGAGGCCAGCTAGCAGTGCGTTGCAGTAGTCGAGGCGGGAGATGACTGTTGATTGGACGAGGAGTTGGGTGGCTTCTTTTGTCAGGAAGGGGCGTATCCTTCTGACGTTGCTCAGGAGGAATCTGCAGGTTCTGGTTGTCGCTGCGATGTGAGCAGAGAAGTTCAACTGCGGCTTGGAGGTGAAATGCAGCCTATTCCACAACATTAATTACTCGGTTATTTTAAAAAGAAAAATATTATATATTAACAATTTATTTAGGTAGCATAAATAATACTAATTCGTACATTGAAAAAAAATATATATAAAAAAAAATTATATAAATTTTTTGAGAGACCCCCACAGGTGTTGTTGACTATCGGGTCTCAGACTCTATCTATGGGGGTGAGCCCTCATTGGCCCCCACATAACTCGAACACTGAATACCCTCCCCGCTTTCTACTATCCCTTAGCGGGAAATGGGAGCATGGTGTAATGGGGAGGACAATGAAACCATGGAGGGTTTCCTCACAGAACACAATGGAGAGTTTCCCAGACACCATTAGAGAGGATAAAAAAAGCATGACAAGACAAATACAACAGACACACATGTGCACGCACGCACGCACGCACGCACGCACACACACACACACACACACACACACACACACACACACACACACACACACACACACACACACACACACACACACACACACACACACACACACACACACACACACACACACACACACATACATGCACACTCACACACTACTGGATGACTGAACTAGAATGGGTGCTCAATTGGAGCACATACCCTTGGCATGCTATAGTGCACTGGCGGACTCAGGGGGGGGGGCCCTGTGGTTAAAAAATTTCTCGCTAAAGTGCCCTTTTGAGTGGTGGAAATTAGAGGACGTGCCCTATTGGTGCCCCTCCAATGGTTAAAAACGGTGCGGATTTTCCCAAACCAGAAACCGTGGGTGGATAGCACTATTAGAGCAGCTCTGAACTCTCGTACCTGTTATGGTTTGTAACCGACCCCAATCGCACAACACAAGACAGGTATGAGAGTAAGCCAAGAACTGGGCATTTATTTGTATTTTATTTTTATTTTTATTTTTTTTTATTCTTTTTTAAACAAACATATAAACAAACATGACAACACACGATAAGATATACAAGCATTAATTGTCAGGGCACATCCAATGAGATCACCTTTTGGTTAGTTGTTTTATATAAGATATACCCATAATACCTGTTATCTAAAAAAAAAACCTACACACATATGCTCAGCTCGAACCCCCCCCTCCCGGACCCCACCTTGAGAAGTACCTCCACTATCCCTCGCACCTAACCAGACACTACCATTATAAGCTAGCTTTTATTCTCTCCACCACTTCTAACCACATTGACATTTTGGATTCATTGAGACCCAGAATTCTTGCTGTAGATATTTCATGGTAAATTACATCGAGATATCTAAGAAACCAAACTTTACGGCACATTTTTTCCGGTTGAAACCAGCGTGATGCGATCAGCTTTTTGGCTACTGTGATACCCGATAAAACCAATCTCTTTAGCTGTGGATTCACTGCAAACTCAAAAACATCGTTCAACAGCAATACCGATGGGTGTACAGGTATATTCCAAGATACGAGTTTTGATATTTGTTGGGTCACATCTTTCCAGAATGCCTTAACTGGTGAGCAGTCCCAATACATGTGCATAAATGTCCCTTCGTCCCCATTTGTACATTGGGTGCATTTGGAATCTTGTTTGAGCCCCATTCGGCACAGTCTTATAGGAGTCAAGTATGTCCTGTGAATATAGTTAAGATTGATTTGTTGATGATCCGGGTTCCTTGATGTAAGTCGGACATTTGCCCAGGCTCCTTGCCAATCAAAGTCATTTTCCAGGTCTGGTATATCCCTCCTCCAGACAGAGTCAAGTTGGAGGGTTTCATACGAGGACGTTAGTAATTGATGATAAAATTCTGAAACAAAACCTCTCGATGTCTCTCTTGAGTAGAAGAATTTGTGGTATCTGTGGTGTTCAATTGGTCTGTCTAATGGAACACCGTGAGACTTCAAACATAGCTCTAACTGTTTGTGAAAAAGCCATGTGGACTTGGTGAGATTAAATTTTTTGCGTATTTCTTTATCACTACAAAAACCCTGTTTGTTAAAAACATCCCCTAATGAGTGTATGCCTTGCTCTTCCCATATAGGGAATCTTATAGGTCGTTTTCCAATTAAGAGAGCATTGTTATTGAATAAGGGAGTATGATTGTGCCATTCTTGTGGGTTAGGATTTTTTTTTTGTGATTCACGCCATATCCGGATCGCATGAGTAATTATGGGGCCAAATTTTCGTTCACAGTGCTTGATTGGTAGTTTAGTGTATGCTATGTCCTTCAGTCTATGTGGGGCTACTATGTTTTCTTCTATTTTTCTCCAAGATGCTAATGCTTGGGAGTCAAACCATGTTGTCAATGGACTTAATGAGTACGCCTTAAAATATAGGAAAAAATCTGGAAATGCCATGCCACCATCTGCTTTATTTCTCTGTGCGGTGGATCTTTTTATACGTGGTGGTTTGTTATTCCAAATAAATTTGTATGTGGAGGAGTGTAATCTTTTCCAGTAACCCTCTGGAGGGGGTAACGGTAGCATTGAACAGAAGAAGTTGATTTTAGGTAGTACATCCATCTTAACTATTGATATCCGTGCTTGTACTGTGTTCTTAAGTTTTGCCCATCTATCAAGGTCGTCTTTGATTTTGTTTTGGATTTTTGTGTAGTTGTGCTTCACCGTTTGTCTTATGGTAGGGAATATTTCCACTCCCAAGCATCTGAAATGTTTTACCATCGGTATCTGTCCTGGGAGGGTTGTATCTTTTTTTGCAGGGGTGTTAAGTGGAAGGAAAGCCGACTTCGGCCAATTTATCTTAAATCCCGATAAATCACCAAAGTCCTCAATCAACTTGAGCAGATGAGGCAATGTGGTGTTGGGGTTTTTCATGAACAATATTACATCGTCCGCATATAAACAAATTTTTTGTTGTGTGCCCTTGATTACGATAGGTTCTATGGATTGGGATTGTCTTATATATTGTGCTAAAGGCTCTAATGATAGATTGAACAGTCCGGGACTAAGAGGACAACCCTGTCTGGCAGAGCGTGATACCGGAAATATTTCAGAGATGATTGTGCCTGTTGTAATCATGGCCGATGGGTCTTTGTATAATACTTTAATCATATCGATGAATCCTTTTCCTAACCCCATCCTTTCTAGCACTGCCCACAGATACGACCATTCCAGCCTGTCAAAGGCCTTCATAGCATCCAGGGACAGCATCGCCTTAGGTATAGTGTCCTCCTTGTCGGCATCAAGTACATGCAGTATACGTCTTATGTTCTCAGTGATCAGGCGGCCTCCTATGAAGCCAGTTTGGTCCGGGTGAACTAAAGACGTCATATGCTTTTGTAATCTGATGGCTAATACCTTAGAGTACAGTTTGATATCTGTTCCGAGGAGGCTTACAGGTCTATAACTACCGCACTCGTTGGGGTCTTTGTCTTTTTTAAGGAGGACTGTTATGAGTGCAATATTGTCAATTTTATGGAAGTTCCCCTCCTTGACTGAGTATAAGATCATATTTAGTAATAAGGGGCCAATTATGTCCCAACAAGAAAGGTACATTTCTGATGGGAAACCGTCTCGTCCTGGAGCCTTACCACTTTTCATTGCGGTTATGGCCTTCTTGAGTTCCTCTAGTGTGATCGGTATTTCTAACTGTTTAGCGTCATCCTCTGAAAGTTTAGGGAGAATAATTTGATTAAGAAATGTGTCCATTTTGTTTTGATCGAAGGTCATTTCTGATTTATATAAATCGGAGTAGAATACTTTGAATGTATCGTTTATTTTTACAGGATCTGTTACAAGTACTTGTTGTGCTCTAATGGTAGTTATATCTGCAAATGTTGCATTAATTCTTAATCGCATGGCTAATAGGTGGCTGGGTTTGGAACCATGGGAGTACTGCTGTTGTCTTGTGCTGCGTATTTGTATTTCCGATTGTTGTCTGTATATGTCATTGATCTCTATTTTTAGTACGTTAACTTGATTTTCTAGTCGAGTTGAGTTGTTGTATTTCAGAGAATTAAATAACGTTGAGTAAAGCGTTTCCAGCTCATCCAGTTTTGTGCTTTGATTCTTGCGCATTTTGGAGGAAAAGCTATCCGTGAAGTCTTTGATCATTCCCTTTACCGACATCCATATTATTCTGGGGTCTTGCACCGAGTTTGCATTCTCCCGTTGGAATACTATAAGAGCTTCTTTGAGTTGTGTAATGAATTCCTTGTTGTTAAGCAGCAACGAGTTAAATCGCCATCTTGGGGCTCGGGAGGATAGTATACCAAATGTACCTTTAAGGAGTAAATAACAGTGATCTGATAGTGCGTTGGGTATCATTTCCACTTCATAATTATCAAATAGTCTCTGTGATGCAAAGACATAATCTATTCTGGATAGTGTCTTATGTCTCGCAGATCGACAAGAGTACTTTCGGGTCGTGGGATTAAGTAACCGCCATAAATCCTTTACACCTGTAATCTTTGACCAATCCTTTAATGCCTTCGATGAATTCTTTTGTTCGCTGGAAAAGGCGAGGTAAGATTTGTCTATCCTTGGGTTCCAGATGGCATTAAAATCCGCTCCTATTATAAATGAGTAATCGGGAATGTCTAACATTGCATTGGTTAGTGTAGTGAAGAAATCTTCTTCGTACAAATTTGGGGCGTATACCGCTATCAACGCTATTTTCCTGTTCTTATGTTCAATCTTAGCTATAGTTATCCGACCTTCTACATCAGACCATACTCCCTTTAGTACAATATTCAACTTACGTTTAACGACTATTGCTACACCCCGAGTTCTCGTACCAATAGAGGAGTGACTGATATTATGGTATATGTTGTCCGCTAATTTACCTATGTCTTTCCCTAGAATGTGTGTTTCGCTTAGCAGAGCAATGTCCACATGTTCTTTTTTCATCAGTGTGAGCACGTTTTTGCGTTTGAGTTGGTTATTTATTCCCCCGGTGTTCCATATCATTATATTCAAACTAGCCATAGTCTATACATGTTGCATTGTAATTTTTGGTAATGCTTCTAGAGTGCGAGGCAATAATAGATATACATCCCACTAGTGAGGTCCCGTTGAGAGCCGAGCTTAAAAACATACATATATACAAATAAAAATCCCCTACCCTTCCCTCCCACCGAGAGTCGTACAGGATTGTGTTCCATGAACACAACCTTTGCGTATGACTCTCTCCCTTGCACCACCGGATATCCCAGAATGATCCAATTATCCTTAACATTCCTATGTATACCATAGGATCTAACACTCTAAATTCTACCATAAGTAGAATGTCGACTGTGGCTTGGCCACTTACCCGTAAAAAATAAATAAATAAAAATTTAAATGAGATACACTAAAAATAAAGACCAAAAATAAGCTTCAATTGTCATGCCTTAATCACTTACATTTTATATGAACTTGTAATAATTTATAGTAATTTATAGTAACCCATGAATAATATGAAGGTATTGAACTGAAGAGAGAGCCTCAATAAATCAGAGAGAGCGGATGAAAAAAAAAAAAAAAAAAAAAAAAAGTAAAAGGAAGAGAACATTAACTTAGATCTTAAAAGAGCATTGCTATGCTTAAACATCTAAAGTATTAATTGGAGAATTAGTGAAATTATTTCCCATTAATAAAAAACAATTTTTAAATACGTATATGCAGCATTTCCCCCGACCGGGGTGGGCGATGATCGTTGTGTAGAGTGATCTTTCAGCCGGCCGGCTATGATGGCTCTGTGGTTCTGCATCTAGATAGCTGTTGATTATTCCCCCGAGGGGCTTCTGGTAGAATGAATGACCACGTATTGCTGATATTCCAGAATGCTCCATATATCAAAGAATGCTTCGATGTTCTAGATTATTCCAATATGTCATTTTTACATTGTCTGAATGTTCCAGTATGTTCTGGAGTGTTCCTTAAATCCAATATGTCCGCAATAATATACACGTCGGGGAAAGCATTCAAAAACTCTGAGCACGTAGGTCTCTCTGTCCCAAATCCTCGGTTATTAAAGGTTGTACTATATGGTGACCTTGCATAACTGAGATTTAAAAGGCCATTTATACACTATTCTGCTCCTGTTCAGACAGGAATTTGGCTGCCTCTTCAGGCGAGTTGAGGAGAACCTTTGCTCCTTGTTTGTCGACGACGCGAAGTATTGCAGGGTATATTAGTAGGGGTCTGTATTTCCCCAGGTATAGTTGAGACATCACCGTCTTGAACTTGGCACGCAGTTCCACTACATCACGACAATAATCTTCAAAGCAGTGTATTGGTACCTCCATGTGTTTCAGATTGCCTTTCATCCTGCGAGTTTCACGCATAATCATTTCTTTTATTCTGACTTGGCGCAGTATAACTAATATCACTCTGGGCTTAGCGTTATTGCCAATGGAGCGGGGACCCAATCTGAAGCACTCATCCACCTCTGGTATTTTAGGAAGGATTCCTGTTCCCAAGATTTTCTGTAATTCTGTGGCAAACTCTTCAGGGTTTTCACATCTCACTGATTCGTCCAGACCGACAATACGAATATTCAGCCTGCGTTTTTGATATTCCATCTCGAATATTTTGGCTTTCTGTTCTTTATTGATTCGCGTGAGCTCCAACGTTATTTCGCTGAGCTCCGTCTTGATTTCATTGTAGTTCCCCTTCATCTCAGCAGTTAGGTTAACTGTGTTAGCCTCTACTTCCTTGTAGATGTGAGTGAAATTGATTTCGTGGGCTTCCACTACTTTCTCCAGAGCCTCGGTGCGTTTATTCTGTGCGTCGGCGTCCGCTCTCAGCGCATCAATTTTGCCTTCAATAGATTCTTTAATAGCGTCTACTTTTTGAGTTATTATCTTCTCCGACAGTTGTGATTGGAGGATCATTTCCTCCATTCTCTTCTCCATTGTCTTCCCCATTTCCTCCATTTTCCGGATGATATGTTCGGTATCTGCGGAGGTCTTTGATGGGGTTGAACTTGAAGCGGCCTCTGTCAAGTCAATATTTTCTGCTGTCCGCTGTACGAATCCTGGGTCCCGCGGCGGGACCTCTTCGACTGGTTTTGGGTCTTTCTTTGGGGCTTTCTTTGGTGACATCTCGATTCTTTTGGTCAATATAGTTAGTTGATAGTCTCAGTTGATATATGCGTCAAGTTTTAAACGCATTAATGGTATAAAAATATGTTTTTAAAACGAAAAAAAAAATAACGGGTGAGCAGCTGTGTCACATGCGACCTACTCCATTCTAAAGCTAAACCAGGCTCTGGGCATTTATTGAAGAACAAAGAAAAACGGCACTGTCCCTTTAAGGGAGAACACAAATTACTGGATAACAAGAAGGGAAAGGTACAGTGCCTTTAAGAGGCGAGCTGGCTAAGGGGAAGGCTAAGGGAAGGCTAACGGAAGGGCTAACGGAACAGGGCCGGGGCAAGGGACAAGGAAGGAAACAGGGAGGACTAGGAGGACTGGACAGGGAGGACTAGGGGGACTAGAGAGGAGAGACAGGGACAGAGGCCCGCGGAGGCGGGCTGGGGACAGGGAGGACTAGGAGGACTAGAGTGGGGAAAACAGGGACAGAGACCCGCGGAGGCGGGCTGGGGAGAGGGAGGACTGGAGGACTAGAGTGGGGAAACAGGGACAGAGGCCCGCGGAGGCGGGCTGGGGAGAGGGAGGACTGGAAGGACTAGACAAAAACAGGGTAGGCCTTGGAACAGGGCGAGGGCTGGAGCTGCATACTGGGACAGAGAAACCAGACAACGCCTGGGATAAAAGCATTAATGAATGTTGCTGCTCTGCAGCTTCTCCCGGGATGGTTAGTCTGGGGAAGCAGGTGGGTACATCAGAGCCGCTCTCCAGACTTCTCTCGGCAGATCTCCGAGGTGGGTAAACGGGACCGAGAGGGAGAAAGGGAGCGGGTTAGCTCAGAGTAATATTGGGAAACAGAGCAGGTGACAGAAGAGGTGACTTGTCCCAAAAACAGAGTAATCCAAGTGACAGAATCTTCGGTGTATATAAACACTGTGAGCGAAGTCCCAAAATACAAATCCAAGTGAATAATATCTTCGGTGTGTATACACACAGTGAGCGATGTTAAGGCAAAATATTATCCCAATGAACAGTCCAAAAAGCTGATGCTGGGTGAGTGACTGTCTGACAAAAAAGCAGGATATCTTCAGTGTCAATAAACACACGAAAAACGAATAGGATCAAAGACAGTCATAAAAACCCACCCAGGCGCTGTGCGTAAAGAGAGTAGGATCAAAACGGGGCGAGCGCGTCGCCACGGGGAACGGGTTGTCCAAGCGGAGGTCTGAGTGGTGCGCGACTGCTTGGAGTACGCGCCGGTACGAAGGGCGCATCTGGCGCGGAGGTCTGAGTGGTGCGCGACTGCTTGGAGTACGCGCCGGTACGGAGGGCGCATCTGGCGCGGAGGTCTGAGTGGTGCGCGTCTGCTTGGAGTACGCGCCGGTACGGAGGACGCATCTGGAGTGCGTCTGAATGCGCGTCAGGAGTGAAGAGCGCGTCTGCGCGGAAGAGCGCGCCGGCTCGGAGAGACGCATCCTCCCGTAGAGTATTAGGAAGCGATGCGCGTCTGGAGTGAAGAGCGCGTCTGCTGCGCGGAGGTCTGGATGCGCGTCTGCGCGGAAGAGCGCGCCTGGCTCGGAGAGACGCATCCTCCCGTAGAGTATTAGGAAGCGATGCGCGTCTGGAGTGAAGAGCGCGTCTGCTGCGCGGAGGTCTGGATGCGCGTCTGGGCGTCTGCTGCGCGGAGGTCTGGATGCAAATGGCACAAAACGACACAAGAGGATTATGGCAGGGACTGAAGACAATAACTGACTATAAAGTCAGCGCCCCCTCAATGGGGAGCGACGACGCCTCCCTCGCGGACAAGCTCAACATCTTCTACGCTCGGTTTGGTGTAGACAGTGGCGCTGCTGGCTCTCCGGCTAGTGATGTCACTGGCACGCCGGCTGTTGTGGAGGGGGGGGGGCAACCGCGGGGGGGCGGGGACGCTCTCTCGTTGTCGGAACACAGTGTGAGAAGAGCATTTATGCAGGTGAACACCAGGAAGGCTGCTGGCCCAGATGGCATAACAGGACGCATACTCAAGTCCTGTGCCAACCAGCTGGCCCCAGTGTTCACCGCCATATTTAATCAATCCCTGGCGGAGTCAGTGGTCCCTGCCTGCTTCAAGATGTCTACCATCATCCCTGTACCGAAGAAACCCTCCCCAACATGTCCAAATGACTACAGACCGGTGGCACTCACCTCTGTGGTCATGAAATGTTTCGAGAGGCTGGTCAAGGACCACATTTGTGCCTCCCTCCCCAGTGATATGGACCCTATGCAATTTGCATACAGGACAAACAGGTCCACCGACGACGCGGTCTCCCAGGTACTGCACAGCACCCTCTCGCACCTTGACCGTCAGAAGGGGGGCTATGTGAGACTGTTGTTCATTGACTACAGCTCAGCGTTCAACACCATAGTCCCCACCAGACTGGTGGACAAGCTGATCGAGCTAGGTCTGAGCTCCGCCCTGAGCGCCTGGGTACTGGACTTTCTGAGCGAAAGACCCCAGGCGGTCAGGGTGGGGGGTCAGACCTCCAACACCATCACCCTGAGCATCGGGTCCCCCCAGGGCTGTGTTCTGAGCCCCCTGCTGTACTCACTCTACACACACGATTGTGTGGCCAAGTTCAGCTCCAACTCCATAGTGAAGTTCGCAGACGACACGGTGGTGGTGGGGCTGATCTCGGACAACGACGAGAAGGCCTACCGGGAGGAGGTTGAGGTACTGGAACGCTGGTGCCAGGACAACAGCCTGCTCCTGAACATTGGTAAAACCAAGGAGCTGATCGTGGATTATAGGAGAGGACAGCAGTAGACGCACACACCACTGATGATTAACGGGGCTACCGTGGACAGGGTGAGCAGCTTTAAGTACCTGGGGGTCCACATCTCAGAGGACCTGACATGGTCAACACACATAGACACAGTAGTAAAGAAGGCGAAACAGCGCCTCTACCACCTGAGACAGTTAAGGAAGTTCAGAGTATCGGGGAAGATACTCCAGTCCTTCTACTCAGGAGCTGTAGAGAGCATCCTGACCGGAAACATCACTGCCTGGTATGGAAACAGCACGGCACAGGACAAGAAGGCCCTACAGAGAGTGGTGCGCTTCTTCCCCCAGGCCATCAGAGCCATGAACAATGAACATTGAGTGCTCAGAACATTGAACTATCCACACACAAGCACACATGAACACACACACGACACGCACGCTGTGCACGCTCACACACAAGCAGCCACTTAACACTTTAACATGAGCGGGCACACACTCATGTCGCACACACGCACACTTATGGCCAAAGGAAAGGACACTTTAAAGTAGAATAACAGGAACAGTGTATTGCACTACCAAAGCTAACTAGCATGTCCCATATGCTCTGTAAATAACTATGTACAGACACCGAGATGTCACTCCATGTTACCTGTTACCTGTTTACTGCACAATGTTGTTTTTTTTCATTTTTTGATTCTATTATATGTTGTACCACTGTATTGCACATCGTTGCGGGCAAGACCACCCGCATTTCATTGTATACCTGTATGCCGTGACAATTAAAACTCTTGACTTGACTTGACTTGACTTGACCATGTGCCCCCACAGTTGAAAATCGTCACGCAAAAGTGCCCTTTTGAGTGGAGAAAATTAGAGGACGTGCCCTATTGGTGCCCCTCCAATGGTTAAACTTGACCATGTGCCCCCACAGTTGAAAAACATCACCCTAAAGTGCCCTTTTGAGTCGTGAAAACGAGAGGACGTGCCCATTGGTGCCCTTTCAATGGTCTAAACTTGACCATGTGCCCCCATGGTTGAAAACATTGCGCTAAAATGCCCTTTTGAGTGGCGAAAATGAGAGGATGTGCCCTATTGGTGCCCTTCCAGTGGGCCTGATCTCTGCAAACGACGAGAGGGCCTACCTGGGAGACGTAGATAACCTGGTGCTGTGGTGCCGGGAGAACAGCCTC
This sequence comes from Notolepis coatsorum, assembly GCF_963971535.1. Taxonomy (NCBI): domain Eukaryota; kingdom Metazoa; phylum Chordata; class Actinopteri; order Aulopiformes; family Paralepididae; genus Notolepis; species Notolepis coatsorum. The sequence continues at coordinate 63,843,244 of NC_140174.1, forward strand.
TCCCTGAACGTTAGCAAAACCAAAGAACTGATTGTGGATTTTAGGAGGTTGGGGGCTAGGACTAAAGCCTCCTCAGCATCTACAGGGTACCAGTCGAGAGAGTGAACAGTTTCAAGTGCCTCGGAGTCAACATATCCGAGGACTTGATATGGACCACAGACAGACAGTGTAGTGAAGAAGGCACGGCAGCGCCTCTACTTCCTTAGGCGCCTTAAGAACTTCTACTCATGCACAATAGAGAGCATCCTGACTGGTAACATCACCTCTTGCTATTTGGGAATAGCACTGCACATGACCGCAGCAGACTGCAGAGAGTGGCTGGATTAGCCGAACGCACAATTGGAGATGGGCTTCCCACTCTCCAGGACATTTACACCAAGCGTTGCAGGGCCAAGGCTAAGTGAATAGTCAAAGACTCTAGTCACCCAAACAACTGCCTCTTTGCACTGCTGCGGTCAGGCAAGCTCTACCGGAGTCTCATGGCCAGTACAGAGAGAAGGATAGGAGGAGCTTCTATCACCAGGCCATCAGGATGCTCAATGATCTATTATAAAAAGAGATTTGCAATACCCCATTTAGCTTATTTTTTTTGTTGCATTTTTGTACCTCATTGTCTGCATTTTTTTTTTACTTCATTGTACTTTCATTGTACTTAGGTTGTACTTTAGTATGTATATTGTATATTGTATATGTGTATAGTGTTGGGACTTTATTCCTCTTTAACAATTTTTTACTGTAGGAAGCACATTCTCAGGGGCTCATACAGAACCATGGATTTCACTGTAATGTACATGAACAAACATCAATAATCGATAATGCAGGCTTTGCGAAATATGCACCAAAGCTATGGAACACCCTACTTATGGACATTAGGGAGGCTAGATTACTAAATATTTTCAAAAGTACGCTAAAAACCTACCTCTTAAGTTGCCTTTTAACACTTTCAGTGCCACCAGGTGGCGCCAGAGTTAGCGCTTGAATGCCACCATCCACTTTAATGTTATCGTTAATATCGCCTAATCTATGTTTTAAATTATGGCTATGTGTCTAATCTGCCCGTCGCTTATCAAAGAATCCTTTTCCAGTCAGTGCTGTCAAGGCAGATTGGTTTTTTATCACTTCATTTCCGTTTGAGAGCATTTTGAAAAGCACCCGTTTTGAGGTAAAAAACAGTCCATTCTATGATAATCGTCTTTTACTGGAATATTCCAGAACGTTGATATTTGTCGGCCTATTTATGAATCGTTTTCAAATAAACGCTAGATGATCAATATTATACGTACACGCACGCCCATTCGAGCCGCGCACGGATAATTGCTGTGTTCATTTCCTCTTGGATTTTTACAGTGAAACCGATAGAGGACATTTCACAAAACAGCTTATATCTTCATCAAAATGAGTCTGATTATCCTAACACTGATAACATAGATTCCTTACCTGACATCAGATGGTATCCAACTGGTATATTCCAATTCCTGATCACCATTCAAAAAAATCGATAAGTGTATAGATCCAACGTGTGTACAGTAGAACACATGATTCCGCGGGGCTCAGAGGCTCCAGAATGAACTCTGATAACCCCGGCTGCATCAGTGGACTGGAAATTGTGGAGTACAGGATTTTTTTCCCCATCCATTTTCATTGAGTCCATTCCAAAATCCCTTATGTCATCTGGGAGACGATAGGGGGCGCTTTTTTCCACATCTGATCGCCGGCGGCTCTCCGGTAGACTAGGGTAGGCTTGCGTGATGCAATGTGATTTCAGATCGCTAAAAAAAATATATATATATATATTCCGAGAAATCTCGTGAGTGGCTTTCAACGAGATATTAATAATTCCGAGAAAACTCGTGAGTGGCATAGAAAGTGTTAATACCACCTTTTAACCACTTAGACTCATTACACCCACTCTATGATTATTGTACTATATATGAGAGCTATCTTATTGCACTGCACTATTGCCCTATTTCATTGCATAACATTTTATGCAAATGTCATGCCAATGGTATGCCTATGTCCAGGGCCGCCTGGGAGAAATGCGAGGCCCTGTGCAAGATTTAAACGTGAGCCCCCCCCCCCCCACCCCCCCCCCCCCCTTAAGGTAAAAAAAATTATAATAAAAATGTATATTAAAAAATTATTTAATATTATAATTTTTTTTCTTCATACAGTCAACATATTCTTAAATAATAGCGCTGCCCGAGGCTGGGCATGATACAGTCAACATATAGCAAGAGAGAGAGAGAGCGAGAGAGCGAGAGAGAGTGTGGTGACAGACTGCCATATAATGCACATCCTGTATATAAATAGATTACACCTTTATGGATACAGGTCATTACAAAACATATCCCATGTCATCGACATTTATATTCTCTGAGCAAACTGTCAGAATGGACCAGGAGGGGTGCAAGGAATGTTTTCTAGTGTTCTTTGGATCTAAACTCGTCATGACCTGAAATTAACCTCATAGACTCCAGCGCAAACTGGATTGGAGTCTGCAGATGTGGAAAGACCAGAGCCAGAATGAAACGCAGTTTATAAAGATTTGGCAATAATAGAAATTATTAGACACACCTAGCTTGCACCAAAACTTGACCAGTCACTCCGATACAGTGAAAGTCTACCAATGAGAAATAACCCGCCTATAAATATAACATGCCAGGACTGGAAGAGTATAAATATGCTTCAATACTTTAACCTGTTAGGACTTTTGGTTTAATCTTGTGATGAAATAAACTATATCTCCTCCTATTCATCTGATCTGCCCGGCGTCTCTCTCTCTTCAGCCCTGATCATGTATACTTTATAAGTCATACAAGTTAACTACTAGTGTGAGAAATCAAAGTAATTGGCTACTACAAGAGCTCCCGTTCTACAGTCAATATACAGTGTTATCGCTGCACAGACCCGGCAATGCCCCTGACCAGAGGAGAGAGAAATATAATATAGTTAGTAAAAGCACTATATAAGCTCAGAACACAGCTCAGAACACAACACAGCTTAGAACACAGCTCAGAACACAGAACACATCTCAGAACACAGCACAGAACACAGCTCAGAACACAGCTCAGAACACAGAACACAGCTCAGAACACATATCAGAACACAGCTCAGAACACAGAACACATGCAGAACACAGCACAGAACACAGCTCAGCACACAGCTCAGAACACAGAACACCTCAGAACACAGAACACACACACTAAAAACAGATTGGTCAAATTTGACCCAATTTGGGTTATTTTTGACCCAATTCACTGGTCAAAAAGGGCCCGACCAGTGTGTGGGTTAATTTGACCCAATATTATTGGTTATTTCATTTGACCCATAACTTGGGTCAAATAAACGAATACTAACAACCCATTTTAAGGGTCAAAATAACCCAACCTCCAAGTTGATTTGACCCCATATTGGGTTATACCAACGACCCATTTTAAGGGTCAAAATAACCCAACTTCCAAGTTGCTTTGACCCCATATTGGGTTATACCAACGACCCATTTTAAGGGTCAAAATAACCCAACTTCCAAGTTGCTTTGACCCCATATTGGGTTATACCAACGACCCATTTTAAGGGTAAAAATAACCCAACTTCCAAGTTGATTTGACCCCATATTGGGTTATACCAACGACCCATTTTAAGGGTCAAAATAACCCAACTTCTAAGTTGATTTGACCCCATATTGGGTTATACAAACGACCCATTTTAAGGGTCAAAATAACCCAACCTCCTAGTTGATTTGACCCCGTATTGGGTTATACAAACGACCCATTTTAAGGGTCAAAATAGTTGCTTTGATTGAATCTTGGGTTACATCAAAAGGGTCAAATAGACCCTATTCACAGCAGCCATCTTGTGAGCCAGATTGACAACGATTGACCAACAGATGGACACAGCAACATGATTAGTTACACATGTGTCAGTCTGGTTCACAGGATGTAGGTTTACCCTGCTGTGTCAAGATGGCTGCTGTGAAAAGGGCCTATTAACACAACTGCTATAGTTAGTACACTACATTAGGTTGGCACAGATGCTTGATTGAAAGGTATAACAGTCTAAATGTGCTGAAATCAATGAAAAGAACAGACCAAGGCGTAGAATACATTTAACTTCAACATTTATTACACTTGTTGCATATACATGTCACGGCGTGTGGACATCAAAAAGTGCTTTCATGTCAAACTGATTAAAATATTTAACACGATTAATCGCATGATTGTCCATAGTTAACTCGCGATTAATCACAAATTAATAAAAAAAAATCTACCTTAACCGGATCTTTTTCAAGTTCCAAGTTTTAATACTCTCTTATCAACATGTGAGTCAACAAATGCTTTCGTTATGCAGTCATTTAACACAAAAGGATGACCCTCATGCATTGCAAATTTGCATCAAATTCAAAACAGAGTGATGCACAAAATAACTTAAAAGAAAGAAAATTCATTAAAACAATGAAATAATAGGGGAAAGAAAACGTTAGGAACTTGTTACATTCACCCACACAAGGGCTGAGTAATCGCACACACATGTTGTGCTCAGGCATTCGTGATCTTTGCAGGTCGGGCACACCCTGAAAGCACAATGCTCGGGGCAGTTGATACGTGTTTTAAAGCATTTTATGTATTTGACATAAAGTACCCCAGGCAGTGTGTTCATGCATGGGAGTTTCTCCAGCACGTTATATATAATATTGAGGGACCAGAGTCCAAGCATGTAGCATTCTTAAGGACAGCCGTACGTAACGCAAAACGTACAAATGAGGAGGAGGTGGAATAGGTGAAGTAGCAGGAGGGAAGGTGGGGGAAGAGATGGAGGAGGAGGGAGATGGGTAGACGCTAAGTCCCGTATTTCTATATGTATATATTAGTGCTGTCAATCGATTAAAATATTTAACACGATTAATCGCATGATTGTCCATAGTTAACTCGCGATTAATCACAATGTTTTCTACCTTAAACGGATCTTTTTCAAGTTCCAAGTTTTAATACTCTCTTATCAACATGCAACAAATGCTTTCGTTATGCAGTCATTTAACACAAAAGGATGACCCTCATGCATTGCAAATTTGCATCAAATTCAAAACAGAGTGATGCACAAAATAACTTAAAAGAAAGAAAATTCATTAAACCAATTAATAAAGTGTACATGAAATAATAGGGGAAAGAAAATGTTAGGAACTTGTTACATTCACCCACACAAGGGCTGAGTAATCGCACACCCCCCCCTCTCTCTCTCTCACACACACTCTCCCAGCTCTCTTTCTCTCTTGCCCCTTCCCTTCTCTCTCACCCCCCTCTCTCTCTCTATATCTCACACACACACACACACACACACACACACACACATTTCAGAAACAAACATAGTATCAATGAGAGCATCAATAATACACCTGAGTATAATAGGATAGTAAAAAAAAATCTTAAAAGTTAATCGTGAGTTAAAAAAAATAGTGGCGTTAATAGAATCGGGCGATAACGTGTTAATACCGCGTTAACTTTGACAGCCTTAGTATATATGTGTTTTGATTTATCAATATCTGGGGGAGTGTTCCAACAGGGCAGTAAAGCAGTACAAAACCTTGTAGATGCAATATGTTACATAGATCCATACCATGCCTGGGCTGGTGAGGCGAGGGTACTCCGTAATGACCTCTTCTATGTCCTTGGAGTGATTTCCCCAAATCCACTTGGCTCTGTAGAGGACGGTGTCCTTCATGTACTCCTGAACTTGAGTGAAGGGCTCCAGGTTATGTTTCAGCCACTCCGTTTGCTGCTGGGCCCTTTCTTCTGGCAGGGTCGATTCTATAGAAACATATATACAACACATTGTAAATTAACTATCTAAAAATGATCTCCAATTTCGTAACCCATTTTCACCAGTAGGACTTAGCACATTATTACAATCAGATCCTTTCCCTCCAGTCAGGCGCCCCGGCTGACCAGAGGGAGGTGCTATTGCCCAGCATTGTTGCATGTTTTGGTGAGGGGTTCAACAAGGTATATTAAACGAGGTAAAGTCAGGAATCAGCCATTTTTGCTCCATGGAGCCCCCCTTGAGGATTCATGTGCAGTAAGCTCCCCCTGGTGAAGAATATAGTTACCCCCTGGGGACACAGGAAAACATGGCCCTTTTTGCCGACCCCAGGTATTACCTGGTATATGCCCTGGGTGGCTTGTTGGCTTCAGGCATTCGCTGTCTGGACCCAGAACCCCGCCTCTTTCGGACATTCCGAAGCCTTTCTTCAATGAATCCAGTAGCTGGAACAACTGCTTCTTTGAACTGCTGCGGTCAGGCAAGCGATACCGGAGTCTCAAGGCGAGCACAGAAAGACTCAGAAGAAGCTTCTATCCCCAGGCCATCAGGCTGCTAAACGAACAATGAACACTACACAACAACAACCATCAAACGCACATAGCACACACATCCACACGCACACACTCACTTTAAACAAACACACTGTAGCACCCACTCCACACACTTTATAGCACACACTCACTTTAAACAAACACACTGTAGCACCCACTCCCCACACTTTATATTTATTGATGAAGGATTGCACTACAACTCGTACACCTTACTGTAAATTGTACCTAAATTGTACCTCATCCCATTTCTGCTCTGCACTATATAGTACTGTACATTAGTACACTGCATAGTATTGTATATTATATGGTAACTCAGTTACGTCTATTCTGCATCGAACATTGTACATATGTCTATACTGAACACTGTGACCTCATTTTCTACTTCTAAATTACATGCTATACTATGTTATTTGATACTATCTTGTCTAGCACAGTCTCTGGAGTGTAACAGTAAGAAGCATTTTGTATGAAAGTATTCTGTACTTCTGTATGACAACTATTAAAGAAACTTGAAACTTGAAACTTGGATAGTAGAAAGGTTTGCCATTCTTCATTCCCTTCCGGCCTGTGATGCACCATATGTCCTGGAAACGATAAGACAAGATAGAACTCTGTCACCCTTTGCAATGTTATGCTTAAATTATGGAAAAAGTCCTGTACCTGAAACAAAGAGCAGGGAGGGGGGGGGGATAAAATGCATCAACCCTGTACCTGGAGTACAATCAAATTGGATCTGATTGATTTTCGTGCAGGAATGGAAAGTGTTGTATTGTAAAATGCCATACATTTTTTTTAAACAGCTATTTACAAACACAACACAAAATACTATACTTTATACTTATAGCACATGCATGATCCTGGTCTCTTTTGAAAGATTACATTCTGAAGTTTCTGATACAATAAAGAAAACTCACTTTCAGTGCTACTGAAATAGAGCAACATAGGTCTGAACTTGAGTTGTAGAAAAACTTGTTACTCAACGGGTTAACATTGGGTGTCCTGTATGTGATGCGAGAGAAAAATGACTCCTTATTTTTTACTAATATTACTACTCATCAAATGTTCCATTTCTCTATGAACTCGGCTGGAGGAAGAAAACTTACATAGCCACGGTCTAAATACTGACAAGAGTATAGATCAGTTAGTTTAAGTATTGAAGTTCTGAGATATGTACTGGCTCCAAGTGCTTCCAGATCCATCCATGCTTCTTGAACAACTTACAAATAGTGGAACCGGTCGTAGAATCACAATCTGGTCTGCTGCCCTCGATTCCTCTACGGTGGAGACCTCCTGGCTTGATCCAGAAGCTGCAGATTCCTCCATGGGGGATATGGTAGCAACAAAGCTTGTTGCAGGTGGCTCAGCATTCGAAGCCTTTTGCAGCAAAGAAAGGTTATCAGCTTAGAGGCATTTTAGGTTAAAGTGAGTTGTTGTGTACAGATACAAAATATATTTGCAGTCAGCAGTGTCGTTTTCCATTTAACCGATTGACACCCAAGATGGCCAATAGCCTACACACATGGAACAATTTAAATACTGGTGAAGATTTATTTTGTCATAGGGTTTAAAGTGGTTAGTGTTTAGTTGTAGAACTATTTTAATTAAACACATTCTTACTTACAACAATTAATGTCATCTCAGTAGTCCAAGGAGTTTCCCCATCCCAGCAGTCCAACAATGTATCTCAGTCATCGAAGAGTTGTAGCAGAGTAAGGCAGTCCACAGCATGAAACTAAAGACTAACAATTCAAAATATGTTCGGAATATATACTGTAGGCTATCACTGTGTTTCTAGTAAATCAAGGCAGTGTTTCTTTCCGGATTTTTTTCCTCACTATTTACAAGTGGCAGTGGCCATTCAGATGGCCATTCACAGTCTAAAAACGTCTATAGCGCAGAGAGATGAATAAAGTGTCAACATCTCTGTATGACTAGACTGCATGTAGTGGGTGATGATCAAGCAGCTCTTTCACATCGATAGCCAACACATCTTTGGTTTGGATCACACTGTAAGCAAAGAAATGCTTCTCAAACCCCATTGTCTCCCACCTCTGAACAACTAGCTTTACAGATGGCTCTAAAACCAAAATGGCTTTAATAAGCCCAAACTGAGGCTCTCCATCTTGGTCATAGGACATAAACACTGTCATGCCTGGTCTGTATGTTGTACCCTTAACAGTGACCCTGGCCGGTACATACAATTCAGCGAAAAGGGGGATTCCTGTGAGACCACTTTGAATTTCATTATAGCCTTCAAAATGAGCCAGAAAGGTAGCATACCCTGGACCAATTTCTGTGTTGTGGCTTAACACAGACCCACACATGAAACTGTAGCACTGCATTATCTGATGTCGATAAGCCATGGAGGAAGATGAAGATAATGATGATGAATGGGACGAACTAGAGCAAGAGGAAATCACAGAGAGAGTAGCCCATTTTATAGCTCATCTTAGATCAAAATCTTCCCAGACCTTTACAAATATAAATGTTGTGGTTCAGCAAACCTCAAGTTTAATTGGAGATTTAGTGAGCAGACTACAAACAAAGACCATGTCGCTTTTCAGTCAGTTTGGGCATGATCAAAACCCACAGGTAGAGGAGCTCAGGCAGGACTTTTTAGATGCAGCTAACCCTTTCGAGGGTCTGGAGACAGACTATAAACAGATTAGGTATTTTACTAACTCTGGGAACTTCATCCAGCCAATTGAGGAGTGTTTCTCCGATAACCAAACCTTTGTACAGCGGAGAGACTCTGCCACTGGCACCGTTCGACAAGTTGCTCTGACTGATACCTTTCAGCGTATTCCACTAAAGCGTCTTCTGGTCAAGATACTGGAGCTTCCTGGTGTTTTACAGGCCATGATGGAATGGCAACAGAGAGAGAGTGATGCTCTTCAGGATATATTCGATGGAGATTTCTGTAAAAATCCTCCACTCTTTTTGAAAGAGGTGTCAATCCCATTGCTGTTATACAATGATGATTGTGAAACTGTGAACCCCCTTGGGTCAAAGACTGGGGTTCACAAGTTAGGATTTATATATTTTATCTTGAAGAGTTTGCCACCAGACATCCTATCCAATTTGCAGTCACACTTCTTGTTGGCAGTCTATAAATCAGATGATGCAAAAACATATGGCATTGATGCAGTGTTGCGCCCTATTGTGGAAGAACTAAAGTGTCTTGAGAGGGATGGCATAACTGTTAACACGCCTAGCTTCCAAGGCGTTGTCAAATTCGCCGTTGTTCAGGTAGTGGGAGACAATTTAGGATTGAACACAATACTTGGTTACATAGAGAGTTTTTCGGGGAACCATGTGTGCCGTTTATGCAAAATACACAGAGATGTCTTGAAAGTACAGACACAGGTAGACGATACGCTGTCCCGAGATGTGAATACTCACGCAGAGGATTTACGGACAGACAACCCCTCTCAGACAGGCCTTAAAAGAGACAGTGTCCTCAACAGTCTGTCTTTTTATCATGTTATGGACAATATGGCACTGGACATAATGCATGACATCCTCGAAGGGGTAGGGCCATACGAATTTAAACTTGTGTTAAATGCACTCATAGAACAAAAGCTTATCTCACTAGATAAGCTAAACTATCGTATCACCAGCTTTGATTGTGGCTTTTGTGATATGGGAAACAAGCCCTCTGTAATAAGTAAGAATGATTTAAAGAACCTTGGAAGCCCTCTGCATCAGTCTTGTATTATATTGTGTGCTAATCGTAAATGTGAAAAGAGAGACTTGGCATCACCAGGAATTAGCCTTTTGCATTTAAAGCATGTATACGCCATCTGCCTTGATGTTAGAACACTTAGTGATCACTTACAAATTCTCTGTAATGTTTGAAAACTTGAGCCTGGGGCCTATTTTGGGGATGAGGTTCCGGATTGTTTCGCCATCTAAAAGGTGAAACGCCTCCTCATCGATATCTTGATCTGAAAGACAAAGACAGAAAACAAAAATACTTTTACAGTAATTTCAGTGCCATCCAGTGGCAGCTAACTCCAACACAGGACCAGGCTGGCAGGACCAGAGAACCAAGATGAAGAACAGAATAATGTGTGTGTGCCTGCATGTGTGTTGAAACCCTATACAATACTGCTTTGTCATGGAAACATTTTCATGGTCAAGAAAGTAAAAATTCTCACTTTTAAAACTGTCTGTGAGCTCTGGCAATTGCCACTCAATAAGCTTTTGTGCGACAAAGCTGTCCATCAAGACTGGCCTGAAACAAAAGAGAAAGCAATGTGGAAATGAACACATCTGCAATTAATTAATGCCTCATGCGTGCCCAAGTACTCAGCCACGTGTGAACGATAGGCCAAGTATACTTGCTGACATAGCAGCCTAGAATATTTAGCACTGATTTCAGGTGTAAAAAGCCTCACCACATGTCTGGCTTCCGCAGTCTACTGCTTAATTTAGTATAGGATGTTGTAAATTGATGCCCGAATCGCGGGACATTAGAGAGATGATGGAAATGTAGACCTCAAAATGGCGCAAAATGGCGCTAAATCTCAGTATGTAGCTAGCTAGCGAACCAGCTATGTCACTGCATTGAGAGGACAACAGCTTTATTACACACATATGGTTAATAAAGATATCAATCATATAACGTTACACAGCTATAGATAGTCTCCAGTTAATCTGGTATCATTACAACCCAAAACACGGTAAAATTAGCAATAACAGTAACGTTACTAGTACTGGTTAACTAGGCCTAGCTACTAGCCAGAACCTTTGTAATACTCATAGACTTGGTCACTTTCGGTAGCATGCTTGAACGGTAATGATGTATGTGTCGTGTCGTGTCGTGTGGCTTATTTATTAATAGAGGTTACCACATATTTTTACAAGGTTAGAGATGAACCGATTATAGAAATGAGTAGCTAAGTTGCAACTTGCGGTGGATAGCTAGCTAGCTAGCTAGCTGATGACGCGACAGATAGCTGTGAAGAGCTAGCTAATTTAGTTCCACAACGTTCACAGTGCATGGTTAACACGACGCAATATGTACAATGGATGGGTTGAGATATAAATACTGTGCTAACGAAACGAGATCTTACCTTGATCTTTTCCGTGATCGTGAAGAGGGTTTGTTGGATCGTGTTGACTGTGAACGTGGGACCGTGTTGACTGTGAACATGACCGTCTGACTGACTGGAACATATAGTTCCCAGTGGGGGAGGGGTGTAGCTTTGCAGCTCCCGGCGGAAACACCCAGCTCTCTGACCCAACACATGGGTTATGTCTCAGAAAATTTACCCATAATTATTATAACTCACAAATTGGGTCAAAATTGGGTCAAAATTAAATCTCAATAACCCAAATAATGGTTATGCTCAGAGAATTAACCCATAATTTTAACCCAACACGATTAACCAAGAAATTGGGTTATAGAATTGACCCATCTGTTTTTAGTGTGCATGCAGAACACAGCACAGAACACAGCTCAGCACACAGCTCAGAACACAGCTCAGAACACAGAACACAGCTCAGAACACATCTCAGAACACAGCTCAGAACACAGAACACATGCAGAACACAGCACAGAACACAGCTCAGCACCAGTGCATGTGAGCGGATCGGAGCGTGAGCGGCGCGGGGCGCGGAGCGGCCGGTTTTGACGTGAGCGAGGAGTGGGTTCTAAAATGAGTCGGCGCGACGTCCGGAGCGAGAGTTCTCCTCCGCTCCAATCCACTCCAGGCCGCTCACAGTGGTTTAACACTGATGTAATATATACATGCAGTACAATGCCAAAGCAACAGATGGCGATGTACAAACATGAAGGCCATTTTCAACCAATGAGAAGGGTGAACCTGTGATAGGCTGTTCGTTCAGGCTTTGTCACTGTAGAGACGCCCACACTCACTCCAGTTGAAAAAGTATCGACGCCATTGTTGTTGACGTTAGCTTACATGCTAACGTTAATGGCAGCGACCATAGCATTGTGGCTCGGCTAGCCTATCATCGCTTAATAGAGATAGTGAATGGATAAACAACGTTATTTAACATTGCAGAATGGCTACAATTACAATGCGGCTCAATACAAACAATTGTTAAGGGGCCCAGGGGGTGTAGACTGTTGTAGTTTGAGCTCATTTACACCATGCTCCAAAAAAAGAAGAAAAAAAACTGCCGAGCGATCTGGCGCGGGGAGCGGGGAGCGCTCGATTCAAGGTGAGCGGGGAGCGAGCGGAGAGCGACTTGGGGGCGGGGTCAACATGAGTGATTAGCGGAGCGGACCAAGCTTTAAAGAGCGAAGAGCGGATTTCTCGGCCGCGCCGATCCGCTCACGTGGTCTGCTCAGCACACAGCTCAGAACACAGCTCAGAACACAGGACACCTCAGAACACAGCTTCATCTAACGAGGCGTCGCAAGGTTTAACTGAGGCTAACGTTAACATGATGGCACACACACAGTGGCACACCCTCCACCAGAGCAAGGCCAGAGAGAGAGAGAGAGAGAGAGAGAGAGAGAGAGAGAGAGAGAGAGAGAGAGAGAGAGAGAGAGAGAGAGAGAGACACACACATTGGAAAGAAACAACCCAAAACCAGAGCAAATTGAAATGCTATTTGGCCCTAAACAGAGAGTACACAGTGGCAGAATACCTGAGCACTGTGACTGACCCAATACTAAGAAGATCCTTGACTAGGTACAGACTCAGCGAGCACAGCCTAGCCATCGAGAAAGGCCGCCATAGGCAGACCTGGCTCCCAAGCGAAGACAGACTATGCACCCACTGCACACAAGATGAGGTGGAAACCGAGCTCCACTTCTTAACAACCTGCCCACTATACCAAGACATCAGAGACATATACTTCCCACAAATTGCAAACACCCAAAGAGACTTTGAAAACATGGACAATAACTCAAAACTCCCATACCTACTAGGAGAAATACAAGAATGTGCAAACATAGCAGCCAGATTTGTGAGCTGCTGTGACAAGAAAAGGACATCCAACGGAATACAACCACCATAAAGACTGTACAAGAAATTCCTTCTGTAATGTACTGATTTATTTTGTTTTATCTGTTTGATTGCTTTGTTTTGTTTGGCTTTGGCAATGTAAACGTATGTTTCCCATGTCAATAAAGCCCATTTGAATTGAATTGAGAGAGAGAGGAGAGAGAGAGAGAGAGAGAGAGAGAGAGAGAGTGAGAGAGAGAGAGAGAGAGAGAGAGAGAGAGAGAGAGAGAGAGAGAGACACACCACGGCGGGTGCAGCACAACAGAAGAGAGAGAGACAGAGAGACAGAGAGACAGAGACACACCACGGCGGGTGCAGCACAACAGAAGAGAGAGAGACAGAGAGACAGAGAGACAGAGACCACGGCAGGAACTGAATAGATTGCATGAAAAACTCACCCTAACGCAGAATCAATGGCAAAGTTGGAAGGAGACGACGTCGACGCATTTTCCTACCGTGGAGATGAAAAAGTTCACCAGCATCCATGATATTGTCACCCCGTTGGGATGAACTTGGGAGTCCTAGTTTATCTGCCACACGTTAGCACTCGATAACGTAGCTAACGCTAGTTAGCCTTTAGCTAAGCTACTAGCCGACATGGCTAGCCCGACCCAGGTCAGTCGCCGTTGGTTTCGCTCAGCAACGATTGTCCACACTTTTAGTTATTATGTTTGTTTTTACTACTTTTTTTATGAAAACATCACTGGCGGGGACGACACTTATGGACCTAAACTCCCGACTAAAAGAGGAGTTTAGAGACACTTTATGCCTAGAGTGGCCACCGGAGATCAGGCGGGACAAGGACAAAGGAGCCGGCAGGAAGAGACACAGAGGGAAACGAAGAGGAATCAGACTGAGGTTAAAAAGATCAGCTTACCGCCCAGCAATTCCATCCATCTTTCTGGCGAAAAATGGGCTGGCCAATCAGAGGCCACGCTTCAGGACGCGCTCGAGGATGTTGACTGGAATATGTTTCAAGGAAGCGCCAGTGACGTCAGCAAGTTCGCCGACAGCGTTGTCTGCTTCATCACAACACTGGCTGATAGTATTGTACCCACAAAGAAGGTACGGGTGTTCCCAAACCAGAAACCGTGGGTGGACAGTACTATCAGAGCAGCTCTGAAATCCCGCACCACTGCCTACAACCTGGGCAGAGAGTCAGGAAACATGGAAGAGTACAAGGCTTCAGTCTATACTCTGCGCAAGGCTGTAAAACTTGCAAAAAGGACATATGCTAATAAACTGGAGACACAAATGGCACAAAACGACACAAGAGGCTTATGGCGGGGACTGAGTACAATAACTGACTACAAAGTCAGCGCCCCCTCAATGGGGAGCGACAACGCCTCTCTCGCGGACAAACTCAACTCTTTCTACGCTCGGTTTGGTGTAGACAGTGGCGCCGCTAGCTCAACGGCTAGTGACGTCACTGGCGCGCCGGCTGTTGTGGAGGGGGGGGCAACCGCGGGGGGGCGGGGACGCTCTCTCGTTGTCGGAACACATTTATGCAGGTGAACACCAGAAAAGCTGCTGGCCCAGATGGTATAACAGGACGTATACTTAAGTCCTGTGCCAACCAGCTAGCCCCTGTGTTCACCGCCATATTTAATCAATCCCTGGCGGAGTCAGTGGTCCCTGCCTGCTTCAAGATGTCTACCATCATCCCTGTACCAAAGAAACCCTCCCCAACATGTCTCAATGACTACAGACCGGTGGCACTCACCTCTGTGGCCATGAAATGTTTCGAGAGGCTGGTCAAGGATCACATTTGTGCCTCCCTCCCCAGTGATATGGACCCCATGCAATTTGCATACAGGCCAAACAGGTCCACTGACGATGCGGTCTCCCAAGTACTGCACAGCACCCTCTCTCACCTTGACCGCCAGAAGGGGGTCTATGTGAGACTGTTGTTCATTGACTACAGCTCAGCGTTCAACACCATAGTCCCCACCAGACTGGTGGACAAGCTGATCGAGCTGGGTCTAAGCTCCGCTCTGAGCGCCTGGATACTGGACTTTCTGAGCGAAAGGCCCCAGGCGGTCAGGGTGGGGGGTCAGACCTCCAACACCATCACCCTGAGCATCGGGTCCCCCCAGGGCTGTGTTCTGAGCCCCCTGCTGTACTCACTATACACACACGACTGTGTGGCCAAGTTTAGCTCCAACTCCATAGTGAAGTTTGCGGACGACACAGTGGTGGTGGGGCTGATCTCGGACAACGACGAGAAGGCCTACCGGGAGGAGGTTGAGGTACTGGAACGCTGGTGCCAGGACAACAGCCTGCTCCTGAACATTGGTAAAACCAAGGAGCTGATCGTGGATTATAGGAGAGGACAGCAGGAGACACACACACCACTGAGGATAAACGGGGCTACCGTGGACAGGGTGAGCAGCTTTAAGTACCTGGGGGTCCACATCTCAGAGGATCTGACATGGTCAACACACATAGACTCAGTCGTAAAAAAGGCGAAGCAGCGCCTCTACCACCTGAGACAGTTAAGGAAGTTCAGAGTATCTGGGAAGATACTCCAGTCCTTCTACTCCACAGCTGTAGAGAGCATCTTGACTGGAAACATCACTGCCCGGTATGGAAACAGCACGGCACAGGACAAGAAGGCCCTACAGAGAGTGGTGCACTCAGCCGAGCGTACCACGGGTATTGCACTACCACCCCTGCAGGTTCTATACAACAAGAGGTGCAAATCCAGAGCCTGCAGAATAATGAAAGACCCACACCACCCCAACAACAGCCTGTTCATGCTGCTGAGGTCAGGCAGACGCCTGCGAACCCCAGCTACTAGGACAGAGAGGCTTCGGCTCAGCTTCTTCCCCCAGGCCATCAGAGCCTTGAACACTGAACTCTCCACACACAAGCACACATGAGCACACACACGACACACACACTGTACACACTCACACACTAGCAGCCACTTTAACATGAGCAAGCACACACTTATGCTGCACACGCCCACACTTATGGCCACTAAGGAAAGGTCACTTTAAAAATAGTATAGCATAACCTGAGATTGTATAAAATAGCAATGTACAGAAAGACCCAGTGCCTCATCCGTAGCTAACAGTGTATTGCACTACCACAGGACCTAGCATGTCCTTCATGCTCTGTAAATAACTTATGTACAAATACCGATATGCCCTACTATGTTACTTGTTTATTGCACAATGTTGTTTTATTGGATTCTATTATATGTTGTTACTACTGTATTGCACATTGTTGCGGGCAAGACCACCCGCATTTCATTGTATACTTGTATGCCGTGACAAATAAAACTCTTGACTTGACTTGACTTGACTGAACCACACGTTAGCACTCGATAACGTAGCTAACGCTAGTTAGCTAGAGTTAGCTAACGCTAGTTAGCCTTTAGCTAAGCTACTAGCCGACATGGCTAGCCCGACTGAACCACACGTTAGCACTCGATAACGTAGCTAACGCTAGTTAGCCTTTAGCTAAGCTACTAGCCGACATGGCTAGCCCGACTGAACCACACTTTAGCACTCGATAACGTAGCTAAAGCTAACTAGCTGTCCCTGCCTTTAGCTAAGCCGACATGGCTAGCCTGAACTTTCTAACATGCAACAACTTTCATCTTCAGTCCATCTGCGGAACGACCGTCCTCTTCGTCTTGGCTGGCATAACCTCCAATGCTGCACGCGCTCCCGTGGAAATAGTCAGACGCACGCCGGCCGACTGTACCTTACCTGTAACCCCTCCCCTCGTTGAAACCAATAGTATATCTGCTGCAGAGCCGCAGAGCTCCAATAGTATATCTGCAGAGCCGCAGAGCCCGGAACAAGTCAGACACATTCTACAAACGTGTCTAATGTGAAATATATAAGCATATAAGCAAAACTAGATTTTAGGTCTGTGAAGAAAAAGGGCCTCGTGGGAAGGGGGGCCTCGCAAAAAAAAAATAATAATAATAATAATAAAAAAAATTTAAATTAAAAATAATTTTTATTTTTTATTTTTTGCGAGGCCCCCCTTCCCGCGAGGCCCTGTGCGACCGCACTGCTCGCACACCCCCTGAGGCGGCCCTGCCTATGTCTATTGTATGTCTACATTACTGCTGTGGAGCACTTTGGGCTGCGATTCGTATATTAGTCCATGAGCCAGTAGGGTTGGTCGGTCCCATCTGACTAATGCTCATAGTGATTTTTGGTAAGGTATACAGTTTACATCTGTATACCTGTACATTTCTAGAGTTAGAACATATGTAATAGCATTGCACCAGTGGTAGCTAAATGTGTGCTATCATACATTTATATGGCCCTTCTAAGGTTTCTCTCCTCCACACTGCCTGTGGAGCATTTTTCCCTATTGTTAGGTTTTAGTGAGTTTTTCCTTACCTTCGCGTGGGGTATGTCTGGGAGTGCTTGCATTCTTTCATTTATTTGCATTTATTTTAAATTTGTTGGACCTTATGGTGTTCTTGTTCTGTTCTTGACTTATTGTTGTGTTTTCTTCTTGACTTGTTTAAAGAAGACATGTACGGCCCATGGGGACATTAACGTGTGTTGTCGGGCCTTATAAATAAATTTGATTTGATTTGATATCACTGCCCTAAAAAAACTTGAAAATCTGCCATTATAAAGGACAATATAGATGTATACTCAACCTAATGGTATTTTGTCATCAGTGCTCCCTCAACATTGAAATTAGTCACAATGATAGCTGAGTTCAAGCACATTTTATCAGATTATTTTGAAAACGGTATCATACAATACAATACAAGGCCTCATTTCAGTAAAGTGAATCATTCCATTTTGTTTATTTAGGAAAAGTCAATAAAGAAACTGATTGTAAAGTGAATATATTTAATCAAAGACTGGTTTATATATGTTGATTTCCATTTCCTTTTATGACCTAATAATCATAATAATTTTCCATCACTGAACTTTCCACACTCTCTCAGGTGGATGCCTGGTTCTCACATTCTGCTGAGGCCATTTGCAAGACACATACATCTTGGAAGTGAAATTATTTTTGTTCAGTTACAGGCCAGTAGATCCAGGACAGCTTCAGGTGCTGGCTGGCCTTCCATCCAGTGTGCCACCAACTGTTCCTCTTCCTCTTCTTTCTCCATCGTCCATCCTCTGCCAGCAGGGCTTGGCACATGTGGGTCATTCTCCAAACATCTTCTCCATATACCAGCCTGGTAGTTGGCTCCCAGTGCATGTTGGGTTAAGCTGTCCTTGCATGGTGGGAGTTGATGACTTTCGATTTCACCTTTTTGGCACAGAAAATGTGATATCTGAGCTCATTGACCTTGGTGGTTGAGGCTTTTGGGGCATAGAGGAGACGTGTAATTGTATCTTGAGTTTCTCTGTTGTTAATCAGATGTTTTAGGGCACTTGTCTTCCCTTTGCCTGCAAAATCGCTTACAGTGTCACATCCAGTATATGCGTGCAACCCAATGAGAACCCCACAAACCTCCATGCCAACAGTGGCAGCAACATTCCTGATATCTACAAGCCTTGTACAGGTTCTTGTGCCACACTTCAGGAATAATGGGGCCTCAATCTTGTCACAGAATGCTAAAGACATGATAAAGTCATCTGTCTTCTGAGCAGATAACTACAGATTGGAATCCCTCTCTTGTGGCATGCGCAGCATGGAGAAGTAGTCAGCCATCTGCTTCTTCTTGTTCACATTGAAGAGTTCATCATCATCATCATCATCATCATCATCATCAAACCTTTATTTGAATAGGCAGGTTAATTAATAACAAGTTCTTATTTTCAATAACGGCCTATTTGGGGGTAAAAAGCCCCCTTGGGGAAAGGGGATGGGGGATAAAATTAAATAAATAAAAAATAAAACACAAAGGAACATTATTAAAAAGGCAGGACATACATACAGAGCAACAACTGAACTGAACAACAACAACTGGCGGACAACAGAACAATAGTGGCAGCATGGTGTTAGCACATGGAGAAACATCTACATGAGTGCTCTAGGGAGTTTGTTAAAGTTTCCTTAAACAATCTAATTGAAATAAACGTTTCCATATTTAAGGTTTTTTGTAGTGTGTTCCAGCTATCAGCTGCTGCATACTGAAAGGAGGAACGGCCTTGTGAAGAGTTGGCATGGGGGGCGTGTACCAGGATATGTGTGGCTGACCGGGTGTGGTAATTCGGGAGTGGACAAGGGTGGACTAGGCGAGTAAGGTAAGGGGGAGTACGGCCTAGAAGTGTTTTATATACAAAGGCCAGCCAGTGGATGTTGCGTCTAATCTCCAGGGAGGGCCAGTTTACTAGGGAGTATAGCTCGCAGTGGTGGGTCCTGTAGGGGAAATTGGTAGCGAAGCGAATGGCAGCGTGATATAGGATATCTAAGCACTCTAGATCACCTTTACGGGCCAAGCGGTAGATTACATCGCTAAAATCAAATAGCGGCAGGACAGTCATCTGGACCAGGGTGAGTTTAGCAGATCTAGTGAAGGAGGAACGGTTCCTATACAGAAAGCTAAGCCTTGCTTTGACTTTGGCCTGCAGTTTAGTTAGGTGTTCAGAGAAGGAGAGTTTGGTGTCGATCCACACTCCCAGGTATTTATAAGAGGTGACCAGTTCAAGCTTTTTGCCATCGGCGGCTACAATGGTGCCAGTCTGGGAGGTACCCTTGTGGCCGAACCACATAACTTTGGTCTTGCTGGTGTTTAGGACCAGGCAAAGGGCGGAGAAACCAGCTTGGATTTTTTGAAAGCTCTCCTGGAGAGTTTTCAGGACAGCATCCGGGGAGGGACCAGAAGTGTACAGGACTGTGTCATCAGCATAGAGGTGAATTAGGGAGTTTCCAGCTAACTGGCCTATGTTGTTTATATAGATGGAGAAGAGGATTGGAGCTAGTAAGGAGCCTTGGGGGACCCCCTTAGAGATGGATAGGGACTGGGTTAATAGGTTGTCGGATTTTACTGACTGAGTGCAATCAGGGAGGTAGTTCTCGAACCATGCTACACTGTGATTAGTGACACCAATGTCTCTCAGCCGCTCCAAAAGCTGTTCATGATCGACAGTGTCAAAGGCCTTGGCCAGATCTATAAAGGCAGCAGCACAGTAGAGTTTGGAGTCAAGGGCGCTGAGGACATCATTGAGGACTTTCATCGTAGCAGTCTCACATCCATGCCCTGAGCGGAAGCCAGATTGTTTTTTCCGAAAGTATGTTGTAGGTTTCTAGAAAGCTTGTGAGTTGTTTGCAAACTAGTCTCTCTAGCACTTTTGCTATACAGGGTCAAATTGAAATTGGGCGGTAGCAGTTGGGGTCAGTATTGTTTCCTCCTTTGAACAGGGGCCGTACCAAGGCTGCTTTCAAAGCGGAGGGCAGTTCTGCAGGGACAGGTTACATAGATGGGAAATAGGTTCAGCAATAATGGGGGCTGCAGTTCTGTAGAAAAAGGGGTCTAACCCGTCAAGGCCAGGAGGTTTCTTGGGGTCGAGTTTGCTGAGTACTTCTAAAACCTCCTTCTCAGTAAATTCCTGCAGTGCAAAACTGTGATGCGTGGCTGGATTAGGGGCACTTGGTTGGATGGTGAGGCAGGTGACACTGTAGGGCTGAGGGGAAAGGGGTTGGATGGTGGGGCAGGGGGTGCCATGGACTCAAACAGGCTCCCAGCTTTAATAAAGTTTAATAAACACGCTCATTTCCAGTAATTACCATATCCCCAGTTACTAGGGAGGTGGGCAGCTGGGAGGATGAGGGTTTGTTTTCCAAAACCTGCTTGGGTTTGAGCTACTGAGTCTAAACTGCTCTTGAAAGTAACCAGTCTTGGTTTTGCGGATAGCCTGGGTGCATTTATTTCTTATTTGAGTTGACACCTCCTCACTGTCTTGAGATGTGATTCTATTTCTACTTATGTCATTCACAGTTGTATAGAATCTTCTCCTGTAGCTTTGCTCTGTACTCTGGCTTCCTCCCCATTCATGGACAATGAAGCTAATGAGACTAGATTTGTTATGGACTTTGGTCAGGAAGCTCCTCCACTGCCTTACCATCTGTGAGGCTGTGATACCTTGCAACTCATGACCATGTCTAAGTGGCTAAGACACATGTCTAAGCGGCTAAGTGGCGCAGTGGGCAAGGCGCTTGCCACTAATGCAGGAGATGCTGGGTTCGAGCCCAGCTCTCGGCATTGCTACCAGCTTGGCTGGTCGTTCATACTAACACAATTGGGAAGCTGGTGGGTGGGGATCGGACGTTGTGGACAGCGACTCCCACAGGTTGGTTGGTGCGCCTGCGCAGCAGAATCAGGAAGCAACGGGAGCGGTGTGTCCCTCCCACGCAGACCCTCGCCGCTGAGAGATTGCGCTGTACAGGTGAAAAGATGCGACGGCTGCCTCCTCGTGTACCGGAGGGGACACGTGATGCAAGGCTTCGTCCACATTGCAGCCGGCCAGTTGGAGGCATGGCCTAACAGCGTTCGAGACAGGGGAGGGTAGAATTGGACAAAATACGAAATTGGGATGGGAGAAAAAATAGAAAATGGGAGAAAAAGTAGATCACAAAAAATGACCATGTCTCTTCACCCCGTAGACATCTTTCACTATTCTTGATAGAGTTCTCCTTGTATGTATCGAACACATCTATTCTGCTACTCTGACTGCCTTCGCTCAGAGCCATCCTCGGGATTGTTGTGGCAACATCTCTGAAAGTAACTTGATCACCTTTCACCCTTTGGACTAAGTCCATTCCATCAACCACTGTGGCAGTTTCCTGGGTGTTTCTCCTCTACTGCTACATTCTTCTGCAAGGCTGTGGCCAAAGTAGCTTTGTTTGTCTTTCTCAGAAATACATCTGGTGTGGACCAAGAGGATTACAAAGGATATCCTTCATATAATAATAATAATAATTTAGGACCTGCTCAGAGGTAGACTACGCTCTTGTGCCATTAATATGATGCGTCCAAACAAAGACATGTCTGCTTTCAAGATGGCCCTCCCACTTGATTTCACTTCTCTCTACTTACACATATCACTGAATGTTTTCAGCTTGTTGGTTTTCATTGGGTCATGGGTCATTTATTTGCTGGTGGGTCTTTCTTGAGTCTCTCATCCTTGAAGGTTGCATAGCATTGCTCATCAATCTCATATGCCTTCATCAGGTCGGAGGCAATGTCCTTGGGAGCTGCCTTTGCTGTGAAGATGCTAATGAGGTCCCGCTTCTTTGCAAATGGGTTGACCCCTTTGAACCACTGCTGAAACTGCTTCTTCATCTTTTTGGATTCTTGGCTGCTGTAGCGTGATAAAGCTGTGGTTTTTACCTTGCAGCATCTCCCTTAACTACTTAAGCATTGGGCAAACCATAGCAATTTGCGATTTATTATACTTTATACTTATAGCACATGCATGAGTTTGGTCTCTTTTGAAAGGTAACATTCTGAGGTTTCTTACACAATAAAGAAAATCACTTTGAGTGCTAATGAATAAATGAATGAATGAAAGAATGAATGAATTTACTTAATTTTTAGCCATTTAGATGTACAAAAAAACAACAACACACAAATCAAATTACAAGTTGACCGAAAAGGTTAGGCCTGAGCTACAAGCTTGTAAATGCCCTAACCCAGTGCATTATCGTTGATCTTTGTTATCAACAAAAAAAAGTAAAAATTATAATAATTAACAACAATCAGCAAAAAAATATTTAACAATTGATCTAATCAATTTGATTCCAAACACATGGTTAACCATCCACGCCATACTTCTCAAAAATACATTGTCTGTACTTGTTGTTTGAAATGAGCAGTATTTTTACTTTATTTTAACTCCTCTGGTAGACTATTCCACAACTTCACCCAACAGACAGATATGCACATGCTTTTTATAGTGGTGGTTACAGTCGGCTGTTTTAAGTTAAGTATCCCTCTTAAGTTATATCCCCCTTCTCTATCTATGAAAATATTTTGGATGTTGCCTGGTAGTAAATGATGTATTGCTTTATACACCATTTGTGCAGTTTTAAATTCCACTAAATCCCTAAATTTCAGTGTCTGTGATTAAAAATAAATTCCATTGGTGTGTTCATAATAGCCTACATTATTCAATATTCTGATTGCTCTTTTTTTGCATGGTAATTATTGCCTGTAGGGGTGCTCTTGTAGGTATTACAAAAAACCTCCACACAGTCATTTAGATATGGCAGAATGAGCTTGCAGTACAGTGTATACAGTGATTGATGGTTCAGAATGTTAATGTGCCTAGTTTTTCCCAGTATTTAAACACTCCTTGCTACCTTGGACCTGACATGGTTGACATGCGGTTTCCAGCTAAAATTGTGGTCGATTATGACTGCTAAGAACAGTAGCGGCCGCTGGCGCTGGTGCCTTGTGGGTCGCAGTTCACGTTAATAGGTCGAGTTGAAAATGTAATGCTCTGAGATGCTCTGGAGCAATCTCTCTCTGTCTCTCGGATCAATCAAATCAAATAATTAACACATGTATGTTGTCATTTTAAACAACTCACCATTCATTCATTATGCATCAGCAGCAGCTAAATTAATGTTATAGTTCACAACACAGCAGCGCGTTTTGAATCGCTAGCCTATTAATTATCGTCTCAGCAAGCACAGTCAATACTTTTTTCCGTAGCCGCATTTCGCGGAGACAGCTGTGTATAGCGAGAGAGAGAGAGCGAGAGAGAGAGAGAGAGAGAGAGAGAGACTCACTGTTTAGTTGAAACGTCCAGGGCAGGAGAGCTTGATAAACGTGTATAATCCACTGTTGATGTATTCCAGACCACTGTCCACTGTCTCCAGACTGCATCCGCCATATAGCTTGTTAGCCAAGTGTTAGCTTGTTAGCACCACACAACACAAGTACATTTCTTTGTCCATTTTTCCACGTCGAACAGACTGCAAACTACCTGGCGTTCTATCGCCATGCTCTAAGACAAACTCTAACCTTAACCAACTTTGAAAGAGTGCCTAAGCTTAACCGTCTAAAGAACTTGCAGTCACGCTCTAAGACAAACAGCTGCATCTCACAACAACACAACTACCAACCTAGGAATAAGCTAGAATTGGAACGTTAGAAATTGGATTCGGCCAATCAGAGATCGTCTCTGCGAAATTCTGCTACGGAAAAAAATACTGGCGTCGGCCAATCAGAGAGCGTCTCCGCGAAATGCGGCTACAGAAATTCTTGACGCTACTGCCTAGACCGCTTCAAATCGCGCCCGGATTCCAACATAATAGTCATATTTCAACGCACAACGCGTTACGCACTGATTGGCTTCGACGGATACAGCGATCAAACCGTGACGCGCACTCAGAGCGCTATTGCGTCTAGCCCGGGCCGAGAAATACAAAAAGACAAAAAAAGTGATGTCACTTCCTGTTCAAGAAAACGAGAATTTTTTTATTTTATATAATAACGTTATATTGTGCATTGGAAACACAAACATACTTAAAATGAGTAAATATTCTTAATTTTAAACATGTTTATATTATTTATAGGGCTATAAAACAAAAAACTAAAACATTATTTTTCTTGTTCTCTCATATAAGCAGGGGGGGCGGCGCCCGAGCGCCCCTAGTGGTAGAGCCGCCACTGGCTAAGAATGTGTTCTCATTAACTATTTCCAAGCTTACGCTATACATTTTTTATTCCACCAGGTTATTCAATTGTAGGTTCCGTTTCCCAAAATACAAGATTTTTTTTATATTCAGAGATAAGTTGTTAACATCAAACCACAACTTCAGCTTGCCCAGTTCTGCTGAGACAACCTCCAAAAGATTCTGAGTGTTCTCCCCTGCACAGAAGACATTTGTGCCATCAGCTAATATAACTTATTTTAATATTTTAGAAACATTACTGTCCAATTATCTAGCAGTCTCAGTCGATGAGTCAACTAGATGTCCCCCTTGGAAGGGTGTGGGCGAATGACTTATAATTAAACCAGTGAAACAATTCGGACTTTGTAAGAATGTTCGTTTATTTGGACTTCAATGTCCAACATCCAATTACTACTCGTTACAATAATCACCAGGTGGTCAATTAAACAAGCGGTTAGCTTGTAGCCAGGGCCGCCTGGGAGAAATGCGAGGCCCTGTGCGAGATTTAACGCGAGCCCCCCCCCCCCCCCCCCCCCAAAGGTAAAAAAAAAAAAAAAAAAAAATTATATATATATATATATATATATATATATATATATATATTTTTTTTTTTTTTTTTTTTTTTTTTATATACAGTCAACATATTCTTAAATAATAGCGCTGCCCGAGGCGGGGCATGATACAGTCAACATATAGCAAAAGAGAGAGCGAAAGAGAGCTCCCGTTCTACAGTCAATATACAGTGTACAGAGAGAGAGAGAGAGAGAACATGTGTTTGTCATGTGTGTGTGTGTTAGAGAGAGACTAGAGCATGTATGACAGATTCAAAAGGACAAAGATCAAAAGAGAGAGAGAGAGAGAGACACATTGGAAAGAAATTGAAATGCTATTTGGCCCTAAACAGAGAGTACACAGTGGCAGAATACCTGAGCACTGTGACTGAAGATCCTTGAGCACAGCCTAGCCATCGAGAAAGGCCGCCATAGGCAGACTGTGTGTGTTAGAAAGAGAGAGAGAGAGAGAGAGAACATGTGTGTTTGTCATGTGTGTGTGTGTTAGAGACTAGAGCATGTATGACAGATTCAAAAGGACAAAGATCAACACTTAAATCCAACAAGAAGAGCAGGGTATACCAGAGAAACCAAAGCAAGGAGCCAATGGCCGACATCAGCTAAATAGGCTAGCCAGGTACTCTGTGACACCAGGCCACACACAGCTTTGGCCTATGGCCCAACGCTACACAAGCTACACAAGCTACACAAGCTACACCATTCACACACAGCACATGTCGTATCTCCAAATGTTGTGAAGTAGCATATGTTTTGCCTGGAAAAAAACATCGTTATTAACAAAACATTCGGGAGGGGAAGGAAGTAAGAGTGGGGTAATGTCATGACATTTTCATTAATCTTAGTTACCTGGCTGCACGAGGGCGCAGGGCGAAAGGCCGCAACACAGGTCTCCACGTTGACGAAAGGCCTCAGCGCGCCTCCCTCCACCTTCGCTCCCCACCCCTCCCTCCTGGTATAGTACGGGGGGCCACGGCTCCGGCCGAGGAGACTGGGTGTGGGGAGGACGTGGTGGGCCGACAGCCAGCCAGCCAGCCCACACA
Organism: Notolepis coatsorum; assembly: GCF_963971535.1. NCBI lineage: Eukaryota > Metazoa > Chordata > Actinopteri > Aulopiformes > Paralepididae > Notolepis > Notolepis coatsorum. Next base: position 63,869,769 of record NC_140174.1, read on the forward strand.
TGGCGTCTGGCTAACAGTTAGCTCAATCAGGCACGTGGCTCTATGTAGCTGCATACAGCCAGGTGCTCTCACCACCAGGCACACACCGTTAGCGTTAGCTACTAGTAGTATTAGCTCGTCGACCAGTTTGGCTCCAGATAGAGAAAGACAGATCCACGGCGGGTATATAATCATATGTTGACTCACGGTCACTCACCATAACGCAGTATCAACGTGGAAGGAAACTTTCTTGGCCCCACGGTGTAATTTCTTCTTCTTCTTCTTCGAGTACTTTCCGGCAGACTGGACACCTTTCGGCGTATTGCTTCTTTTGAAAAGACATCCACTCGCCTCGCCGCGCTCCTCTGGATAGATTAGCTAACGTGATAATGACCGACCTCTTTCTTCGTCTTGGCTATTGGGCATAACTAAGCATAGTCAAAAGCTGCACGCGCGAAAATGTCAAACGCAGCCGACTCACGCTGCCGGCGTCTACACTGTCTACACATGATGTAAGTAAAACCACTCCCTTCGTTGAAACCAATGCTGCTGCAGAACCCCAGAGGCTGAGCTCCAATAGTGAGTATGTCTGCAGCTGCAGGACTGCAGACCCAGGAACAAGTCAGACACATTCTACAAACGTGTCTAATGTGAAATATATAAGCATATAAGCAAAACTAGATTTTAGGTCTGTGATGAAAAAGGGCCTCGCGGGAAGGGGGGCCTCGCAAAAAAAAAAAAAAAAAAAAATAATAATAAAAAAAAAATTAATAATTTTTTTTTTTTTTTTTTTTTTTGCGAGGCCCCCCTTCCCGCGAGGCCCTGTGCGACCGCACTGCTCGCACACCCCCTGAGGCGGCCCTGCTTGTAGCTGATAGTTAGTAGCAGCTTGCATTCAAGCATTAGTGGATAATGTCAGTAAAGGTCGATATGGCATTTGGTAATGTTCAACCAAGTCGACGATGATAATAGTTCGTTGATAGTTAGGTTGCAATTAGCAACCGCCAGTACTTGATAGTGTAGCCAGACGTTTAGCCAGCAGTAGCCAGGTTACAGTTAGTCAGACGTTAGTCAGCAGTAGCCAGGTTACAGTTAGTCAGACGTTAGTCAGTAGGCAATCAGCGTTTAGTCAGCAGTGTTCATTCAAACGTCAGTAGACGATACAGAGTCGATAGTCAGATTATTTACCTATACAAAGGAAAGGAAACAAACGGCATTAATTAGTAACTAGATATATGAAACAAGAGATAATTGCGGATATTAACGGTGCATCCAATGCAACGTACCGTTGGCCAGTCAGAGTTCGCCCACAGGGCTTTTCACCTTACAGCCTAGGGCTAAGAGTATCATTTAAATAGCGCGACGTGTCGGCGCAGAGACAGCTTACCTGTCCAGAGTCGCAATACGTGTTCCAAAATGCGTCCACTAGGCGGCACCAGATAATAACTAATGCATGCAATAAACGCATACAATAAATGTTACTTATGATAATAATGAAGGATAATAATGATGAACATATTGGGAAAAACGTTGGACCTCCCACCTTAGTTTTCTGAACGTCAGGCTCATAAAACTATCCAAACTATACAAAGTGTTCCCGGTCTATATTATTATTATTTCTTTACAGGGGCACGAAGAATTAAACTATGCCGCATTTACGGTGGTAGCACAAGCGGCTCCCGCGAAAACTACGCAGGTTATGTCGGCAACGGATGATTCTTGACGTCCTCAAGCCTGCCAGAAACAGGCGACTTTCGACGTCCTTCCTTGTGCCAGAAACAGGCGACTTTCAACGTCCTTTGTGCCAGAAACAGGTGACTTTCGACGTCCTTCTCGGTGCCAGAAACAGGCGACTTTCGACGTCCTTTGTGCCAGAAACAGGCGACTTTCGACGTCCTTTGTGCCAGAAACAGGTGACTTTCGACGTCCTTTTTTGGTCATTGTTCCTCGAAAGGTAGAAGTACCACCAACCTCATGACGTCCCTGTGGAGGACGGTGGTAGGGCACACCCCGACGTGATGATCACGTTTGGGATGACAGGCAGTAACGGGAAGGCTATGGCAAGCCCTTACTTCCACGTCTCTGATGACACCCTTCGGGTCAGGGTGAGTCTTTATCACTCGGCCCAGTCGAAACTGGCCTCTGAGTGCGTTCTGGTCCGCAAGCCAGACCAGGTCTCCTTTAGCAACATTCCTAGCGGGAATGTGCCACTTCTTCCGGACGAAGAGTTCTGGTCCCGCCAGTTGGCTCCATCGTTTCCAGAACCTGTCCACTTCAATCTGGATTGCTCTCAGACGGACGAAGGGGTAGCTAGCGGACTCAAAACCTCTGGGGTCTCCACGGGGCCTTGCACGTCCCAGTAGGAGAGTGTTGGGGGTGGTGACCTCAATGGTGCCAATAGGCCTCTCATTTGATAGATTGGCAGCTAGGTATAGGAGGGTTTGGAACTCCAGGGCCGTAAGGCTCCCTTCTTCGCCTATGCTGCTTAGTGCTCTTTTCAATACTCGCACAGCTGCTTCAGCCGCACCATTCCTATGAGGAGAGTCAGCGGGGTGGAACACCCAAGTCCAATCTGTTCCAGACTCTGCGGCTTTCTTCTGTACCTTGTTATTGTCGATATTCGCTAGGAACTTGTAAAGTTCTTCCAGCGCTGGCTTTGCTCCCACGAAATTAGTTCCTTTATCGGACCAGAGCTTCCTAGGATGGCCTCTCAATGCAGTGAAGCGTTGGAACGTTTTTAGGAAACCTTCGGTCGAGAGGTCTTCCACTATGTCGGCATGTATCGCTCTGGACGCCATGCAGCAGAAAACTACGCCCCAGGCTTTCTTACTTGTCCTCTTTTTCACTGAGTCTTTGATCGTGTAGGGACCAAAGAGGTCCAATGTGGTATACTCAAATGGTGCAGCCGGCTCTGTGCGCTCCTGGGGGAGTTCGCTCATGATTTGACGGCACATTTTTGCCTTGTTCTTTTGGCAGTGTATACACGAGTCAATCGTACTTCGGGCTACTCTTGGCCCCTGCACAACCCAGGCTTTGTCTCTCATGTGCAAGAGAGTTCCTGCAATGCCCTCATGGTTTGCCCTGTGGGCTTCCTCTGCCAGTAGGATGCTGAGCCATTCCCTGTAGGGAAGTAAGGGCACCCCAGGCCATTCTTTGGCCATGGCTTGAACTCTGCCGTGGCACAGTAAGAGTTTGGAGTCCTCCTCTTTGTGGACCACAAGTCTGTCCAGTGTGGTCACGGGGAATTCTGCGCCTTCCTGTGCGGCCAGGCATAGTTCTTTGAATGCGCTTCGCAGTTCGTTTACTGTTAATGCCTCCCACTTTAGCAATGTGCGGGTTGGCAAACGTGCTTTCGTCGTCTGGGCCTTCCGGGTTTTTACTGTCGCCCAGAACTTTAGTGCCCTTCGGGTGAAGCCGACGACGCTGCAGAGTGTCTTAAGAGAACTGTATCTCCTTGAGTTTATCTGGCCTACGAGAGCCCCGCCCCAAAGTTTGTCAGAGGTTCTGTTTGGTGAGATAGTGATATCTGATTCTTCTTTCATGGCTGTTATCTTTCCTTCCCCTGAGCTGGCAGGGGAAGGCATTGTCTTTGCTTGCGCTCTTGTGATAGCAACTATGAAGGCCTTTCTTTGAAGCCTACTTACTGTGTCTCTCGCAGCGGTAGCTACCTCTGAGGCTGATTTCTTTGGCCATTCCTCTTCGGGGTAGGCGAGGAAATCAGGGCCGCATTGCCAAGCAGAGTCCTCTCAGAGTAGCTCTGGGGAGCAGCGGCCTCTTGTGACCAGGTCAGCAATGTTGTGTTCTCCTGGTACCCACCACCAATCAGTGACGGGACCAGCCTTCTGGATCTCTCCGACCCAATTTGCAAAGAATGTCTGGAATCCATAGCTTTCTCTCTGGATGGCACCCAGCACTGTCTGACTGTCGACGAAGTGGAACCATCTCTCGATTTTGATTATTCCATGTTTAAGTACATACTTTTTTAGACGGGATGCAAACACCGCCCCACAGATTTCAGCCTTTACTGGGTCACCTCTAAGGTCAAGAGGGGCCAGTTTCGCTTTTGACTCCACTAGCCGGGCGACTGCTCCCCCAGACGTCTCCCACCGTAGATACAGTACTGCGCCATAGGAATCACAGCTCCCGTCTGAGAACGTGATCCCCCATGGCTTGCCCAACCAGCCGGCTGGGCGTGATACTTCTTGGGAATGTGACGAGGCTCAGGCGAGCATATTCCTTGAACAGCTCCACCGCTTTCTCTCGGAGCTCCTCTGATAGTGGCTGGTCCCAAGTGTCCTTGGTCATCTTTCCAGCCTCCTGGAATGCTCTTCTCACTAGGATCACTCCCTTCTGCTTGAGTGGAGTTGCGAGACCAATCGGGTCATACAGTCCTGTCTCTATGATATCTTCTTCGGCTAGATCTGCTTCCATCCTCATCTTCTGCCTCTTCCGGGAAAAGTTGATGGATGCCATTATGAAGAGCTTGTCTTCCTGAACAAGGTAGCCGACTCCCAAAGCCTTGTTATCTTCTTCCTTGAGTTGGTTCGGTAGAACTAGTGTCTCTGGCTTGGTCTCCGGGGCGCCATGCCTCCCACTGTGACTAGATCGGACCCAGGGTTTGAGGTGGAAGCCGCCTGTCTTCAAGATGACTACGACCCCCTTAAGGATCTCTTCCAGTCTGTGTGAGTCATTGTGCGACCCGAGGAGATCGTCCACGTAGCTGTTGTCCACGATGACAGATCTTTCATCAGTTAGATGGGAGAACCGAGGGAGGTATGCGGTGCATAGCAACTTGGGCAATACATCCGGCCGGCTTGTCTCCCATATTCACCCTGACGACGGCGTAATCTTCTATCTCGTCTTGCGGTGAGTCTCTCCACAGAAAGCGGTGTACATGAACTTCCTCCTCTTCCAGCCACACTGAGTTGTACATCTTTTTGATGTCACCGATGGCTGCATGTTCTCCTTCCCGGAATCTGAGGAGTACCGCTCGGATTGGGTTCAGCACATCAGGACCTTTCAGTAGGATATTGTTCATGCTTACACCTCTGTACTCTTGGCTGCTGTCCCAGACGATGCGTACTGGAGTGGTGACGGAGTGTGGGTTCGGTGCGGTCAAGTGACTCACGTACCATACTGCTCCTTTCCATTGGTCCATCATAGACCTAGTTAGTTTCACGGCAGCTCCTCTCTCCACCATTTCGTGGATTTGCCTGGTATAGGCGACTTTCCAGGAAGGATCTTTCTCAAGGCGCTTCTCTGTCCTGAGGAAGGTTGACTCCACAGCTCGGCAATTGTTAGGGAGAGATGCTGGTTGTTCCTTCCAGGGGTACTTTGCATCCCAGTGGGAGTCCCCACAGTGCGAGTCTTTCTCCTTGAAGGTCAAGTCAGCCTTGATGGTCTCTAGCTCCCTCTCGTCAGCCAGTGTCATCTCCTTTCCTCCAGGAGGACAGTTACCGCAGCGGCATCCCCCACAGACGGGGTCACAGGCTGCTCCGATGCTGTCCCATTTCAGCCAGTCGAAGACTTCCTTGTTGCTTGCGGCAGTTACTGCTTCTTTTCCTCCTGGTTAAGTCCACCGCGAGGTGTTTGCATTCTCTCATGACAGTTGTTCCCAAGAAGCGTGCAAAGTGGGTCAATGAATGACGCGTGGTCATTTTTACTTCTTCGAAGAGGTCCGGATGCGCACCGCTCACAGTTTTGCTAAGTGGGCCGTCCCATAGCACCAGATCACCGGCTCTCTCCATTCTTTGTGGGGCCAAGCGACCTTCACAGGTGCTAATGAGCAGATCAATGGTATCAGGCCGGGTCAATTCTCCTGGCTTGACACATGGGAAAAACAGTTCTAGTCTCTTGGAGTCCACCACTCTGTCTACTTTGGCGATGTCCTCAAGGCCGTAGCAGAGCATTTCGTGGGCCCTCAAGGTCCCCTTCGGGGTCCATACTTTTATTGCCACCACATACTGTCATGTACCAAGGTCTAATGACCACATAGAATAGAAACTGAAGCAGGCTGCACATGAACAAAAACAACCCCCTCAGTAGATGCTTTTAAAGCACGGTCCCGGCAGATAGGAAAACAACACAAACGCGCTTTCAAAAGGTAAATTATATTTATTAGCTGTGGCAGGAATTCAAACCTCCACTGAATTAGGATGAGGGAAGAGGGGAAATAATCCCACAAACATATAACAAATAGGGAAAAGGGTAAGGGGAGAACAAACAAGTAAATATAATAAAGTAAGGCACAAGGGCCAACACAAGCCCTAGTGACCTAGTGTCACAGGACACAACCACAAACCCTGCGGTTGGCAGTCTGGGAATCCCCCAGCAAATGTACACCACGTGCACAGCACAATATAGTTCCACACAAGCAGTGGCAAAAAAGGCAAGAGGCCACAATATATATATATATATATATATATATATACTCACCTGGTAGCTGCACCAACACAAATACAATGCCTACCAGGTAAGTGGTGTGAACAACATGAACACACAGTGAATCAGTCCCACACAATAGTGGACAGTGTTATAATAACTATTCCACACAAACAACAGTGGACAGTGTTATAATAACTATTCCACACAAACAGTGGTAAACAATGGCAACCTCCAACTCTATGGTCACTGGCAAATGACTCCATGAGGCGCCCGGACGTGTGTGTGCTGTCAGGTATTTGTCCACCCGTCCCTCTCGAGGTGATTGCCATCAGCTGTCACCAATTAGGCAATCAGCACTCTTCAGTGTAGGGACGGGCAGGCGGCACCTGACAGAGAAAAAGAGACAGCATTAGCTATCATGCACACACACACACACATCACATCCAAAACATAACATATTTACATATACTAACCTGATGTTCAGATGGTGTCATAAATACAGTAATAATGGTAATGACCAACCCACGTACCCATGTACGTCACACCTCCCCCCATAAGAGCGAACCTGCAGGGTTAGCAAAACATTATTACCTATTACCCAACATGAGGTTAGTACCACATACCAGGGAGAACAGAAACAACAAACAAAAATTCTCCCTCCACAAAATCACCCACCAAATGGGCTACATCAGCACCACACAGGCCCCGCTCTGGGCCCACACGGTCGACCACCACCTCACCCAAAACACACACAATGCCCCTAGGCACATCACCCAACACCAGACGCATCAGCCGTCGGAACGTGGCCGGTGCATTCCTCATCCCGAAGGCCATGACGGGCCCATCCTGGACAACGGGAACGACTCAGGCACCGTTATTACGTTCACCCTCCTGTAGTACAGAAAACGGAGAGACACATTAGCATTGGGAGCCAGAAGGCAAGGAGAGCTCCAGGGACCATGGCTAGGCTCAGCTAGCTCCTTGTCCAGGGTGCACAGAGCCTCTCCTCTCACTACCTCCCTCATCGCCACCGGACACTGATATGCGTATTGCTTAAAGGGAGTTTGCACCCCCAACACGAACACCGTGCTCCAGGATGGTCGTTCTGGAAAACACAGACAACATAACAATTGAAACATGCACAACATGTACAACGACATATGTACAATAGACGCACAGTGATGTCACCCACATGCAGCGGGTCCATTAGGCCATTAGGGTCTAATCCCTACCCAAAATATTATGCTGGGAATCCTGAAAAGCATACATAATCCAAATCCCAGCCCGCCGACGCAGCAAACACCAGCGCACTATATTGAGTCAAACTTCAAAAAGGAAAATGGACCCACAGTACTTCCCCAAGGCATATAAACAAAGTAACTTAGAAGCCGCACCGGGCCGTCCCTGGGCATAACCACAGGATCACCGGAGGCCATATGTCACCTCATCTTGGCAAACAAGGCCTGCATGATGAAAGGCCGAGTTCATCAAACCGTGAAAACTGTATGTAGTACAAACTGGCTACTGTATGCACACTGTTTTCAAAACATGGTGAGATCTAACCATCTCACCATCTAACTCACAAATAATCATAAGTGCCACAAGACACAACCAAGCTCACCTGGATAAACAAAGAAACACCACTCTAACCATGTAGCTCACAGTGTAGTGTGATGAATCTAAAGTGGCCAACAATATATATTTGGTCCACGCAGGCCGGTAGAGCTCTTTACATTGCTGTCAGTACTGCAACTTGCGATTCAAGTTGTAAACGGTTTTTCTCAGCAATGAAGCACATCACACCCCAAAACCAACAATGTACCTCTCACATAAGTAGTGCCCGACACTCTTCTCTCCACTCCATAGGATCCTATATCCTCATTTACCCCTGGACAGAAGCGAGGGCTCCCCTAGCCAACGAGGACGCACAGTGCCCCCAACCCTGGGAGACAAAGCAAACACACCTGAATTAGAAGAACCAGACAACAACTTCTCTTCGAGCATGAAATACTTCTTAACCTGTTTTGTGTTGCCCTTTAAGGGTCTACACGTGGATTACCGAATGTTGTGAAAAAAACAACAACAAACTTTACTTCGATAGGCCGCTCCACCGATACCAATCGGTCAACAGGAGACAACAAACTTCACTTTGACAGGCCGCTCCACCGATACCAACCTGTCAACAGGAGACAACAAACTGGAAACATTTCCTGGGAAAGAAATAAAAAATTATCTCATTGCGCGTAACAGGACAGCAAACAGGGAAACAAAAATCAGCACATTTCCCTGGCACCATCACAGCGCCCACCTCCCTTCAAAATGGTGACACAAAAACAACATTGTCAGGATCCAAAATGGTGTCTGACAAATTAGAACCTTGGTAACGGCCGGAACAGTAATTTTCCTCAGAGGTATCGCCTCCGGGAAACGGGTGGAACCACACATAATTGTCAACATGTATTGATTTTCTGCTCTTGTTTTAGGCAGATGACAGATACATGTTCAAAAGGTTCCCCCATGTCCGGAATAATTTGACGCTTTGTATCCCAGTCTTCTCCATTTACATTTACATTTAGTCATTTAGCTGACGCTTTTATCCAAAGCAACTTACAAGTTCTGTACGACAAGACAGCAAGAAGGGTACAACTCTATCAGCTGAGTAACAATGTTCATCAAGTGTTGCGTGTTACAGTGTAGGTTAGTTTATTAGGACAAGTGCATGACAGTAAGGTTAGTCAGGGTTAGATTTTTTTTTTAATCATTTCAGATGAATGCGCTGTTGAATATGTAAATGTTTTAAGCAGATTTCTACTTATTTTTAGTGTTTGACACCTGTATGAATACGCTGGTGATTCTTTAAGTTTCCAGAGTGAACAAAGCTCTTCCCACACTGGTCACAGGGATAGCGCTTCTCTCAAGAATAAATATTCTGGTGTCTCTTTAAGTGTTCTTTAAGTGTTAAGTGTTTAAGGTTCTCCACACCTCAAATCTGCTACACCCGGCCTAGGTGTGCAACACCCCCCCCCTCTATCACAAAAGTCTGTTTCCTACTAGCAGTAGCACCGGCCACTGCCGCAAAACAACTTGATAGGGAGGAATCACTGTGCTGAGCAGTGATCAATGCTTGACGAGTCAGTGGTAGTGATACGTCAGCAAATTTGGGAATTACCAGCTTCCCCTGAACGCTACTTACAGCAACCTCTTCCATCTCTCCAATAGATGGCCCCCTGTCCTCAGCGAGAGCCTCGCCACCGACAGAGTCACTCAACGTCAAAGCTTGAGTTCGCTTCCTGTCCTGTGCCTTGGTGACAACACAAGCAGAAAAAACATTGGGGTGATTATTAATCAATTCATCACAACACAAGTCAGTCAATGGAGCGTTTTCAACCTCCAACACAGGGATCACACTCTCCCCAGCAACATCGTTCCCCATGATAAATTCAACGCCCTCCACAGGGAAACATGGACGAACGGCGACAGGAAAACAACCTGTGATCAGATCTGACTGTACATGCACCTTATGCAACGGCACGCGCATACACCCCATTTCAATACCTCTCACCATCGCACTAGACTGACAGTAAGAGTTTTCATTTAGCGGTAAGACATCAGCCAGGATGAATGACTGAGAACCACCTGTATCACGGAGTATTCTCACCTTCCGTTGGTCACAGATGTCACCCGACAGTGACACACAACCATCAAACAGAAAGGGTTTAAAACAGCCATCACTTTCTTTTTCCAGAGAGCTATTCTGGTCAGAACATGACACTGTACCAATCAACCCCACACCTTTTGGTTTCTGGGCTGCCCCTTTTTTTCTCCTGTCGCTTCCTCAGCGTATGACATCCTTTTACCATATGGCCAGTTTTCTTACAATAATTGCACACCACCGGTCTCTTAGACGGCGGTGAGCGTGGCTGGAACGCTGACTCACGAGGAGTGAATGAGCCACCTCCACTACATACATTAGGACGTACAGAAACACGTTTGCGTGACCATTCAAACTCATCTGCTGAAAACGCAGCCTGTCGGAGTGTTGACACCCCCTGCCCATGTAAATAGAGCACAGCTTCGACTGGCAGGGTGGCTTTGAACTGCTCCACAAGTACCAATTCACTCAATGATGCAAAGTCTTTTACCTCACATGCAGAACACCACCGATCAAAATTAAGTCTCTCCTCCTGGGAGAAATCAACATGGGTTTGGGAAGGAGATTTACGGCGGTTGCGAAAATGCTGCCTGTATGCTTCTGGTACCAGTTCGTACACACGCAAGACATCGCTTTTCACACGCTCATAGTTTAAGCTGTCATCCAATGACAACGCGGCATATGCTTTTTGTGCCTTCCCTGTGAGCCTGCCTTGCAACATAATTGCCCACATGCCCACTGGCCAACACAGAGCCTGCGTGATGCGTTCAAACACAGTAAAAAACAACTCCACTTCAGACTCATGAAAAAGGGGAACCAAGGACATATGCTGGCTAATATCAAAGGGTGCCTGGGAGTCGGAAAGTACTGGAGAGGAAGTGGCGCTACTCCTAGCGTCACCACACTCCAACTCTAGTTTCCTCATCGCCAATTGAAATTCCCTATCAGCCGCCTTCTCCTCTTTGTCCCTCTCTCTGTCTCTCTCCCTGTTTCTGTTCTGCCTGTCTCTCTCCTCCCTTCTCTCTTCCCATTCTCTCTCCTCCTTTCTCTCTTCTCTGTCTCTGTCTCTCTCCTCCTTTCTGTCCTGCCTGTCTCTCTCCTCCCTACGCAAAGCCGCCCTCTCCTAAACGCAGCTCAGCGCTCAGTGCGCTCAAGTCACCAGCAGAAGTAACACTGGTATTACTGGTATGTTCTGAACCTAGTGCAGAGTCAACACCATCAAGATCCGACACACCAATATCCTGATCACAAACCTCCATAGCTCTACTCTCTACCACAGAATACAGTTATGAAAGAAAGTACACTCCCGTAGCAACACACAATACTACCCAACCAATCAGACTTCAATAAGCCCTACAAAATAGCCACTCACCTATAGTACTCAACAATGTCCCTGTGCAACACTCAACAGCCACATGCATTATGACAACCTGACCAATTCGATTTAATGTCCACATCTAACATTCATAAAAATAATAAATGTCGGTTCTAAACACCTAACTAGGATCACACTGGGTAACACTAACTACCCCGTCTAAACTACTTCCCTAGCGGAATGAGGACTACACATATCTTCAGTCGCATACCGATTTCATTGCGCACTCCACCGGAATAGACGACGCGTGCCCCCCTCCCCTAACCAAGCAGGTGATCCACCCTTTACCTATGTGGAAAAAAATAGGATGGTTAAGAGCATAACTCACAACGGTTTACAACAGTCAAGTGTGCAGCACGACAATATGGATATATAATAATACAACTTACCAAATGAAAAGACGCAACCTACCTGACACGCTCCAATCGACAAGTCCACATGTCACATGCCCATGTCATGTACCAACAAGGAACTATACAATTGTGCAAACTAGCGAGCTCCCATGTCACAAGGACATGAAAGACCGGCATAGAGCCCCCATGTCATGTACCAAGGTCTAATGACCACATAGAATAGAAACTGAAGCAGGCTGCACATGAACAAAAACAACCCCCTCAGTAGATGCTTTTAAAGCACAATCCCGGCAGATAGGAAAACAACACAAACGCGCTTTCAAAAGGTAAATTATATTTATTAGCTGTGGCAGGAATTCAAACCTCCACTGAATTAGGATGAGGGAAGAGGGGAAATAATCCCACAAACATATAACAAATAGGGAAAAGGGTAATGGGAGAACAAACAAGTAAATATAATAAAGTAAGGCACAAGGGCCAACACAAGCCCTAGTGACCTAGTGTCACAGGACACAACCACAAACCCTGCGGTTGGCAGTCTGGGAATCCCCCAGCAAATGTACACCACGTGCACAGCACAATATAGTTCCACACAAGCAGTGGCAAAAAAGGCAAGAGGCCACAATATATATATATATATATATATATATATATATATATATATATATATATATATATATATATATACTCACCTGGTAGCTGCACCAACACAAATACAATGCCTACCAGGTAAGTGGTGTGAACAACATGAACACACAGTGAATCAGTCCCACACATTAGTGGACAGTGTTATAATAACTATTCCACACAAACAACAGTGGACAGTGTTATAATAACTATTCCACACAAACAGTGGTAAACAATGGCAACCTCCAACTCTATGGTCACTGGCAAATGACTCCATGAGGCGCCCGGACGTGTGTGTGCTGTCAGGTATTTGTCCACCCGTCCCTCTTGGGGTGATTGCCATCAGCTGTCACCCATTAGGCAATCAGCACTCTTCAGTGTAGGGACGGGCGGGCGGCACCTGACAGAGAAAAAAATGCACACTCACACACACATCACATCCAAAACATAACATATTTACATATACTAACCTGATGTTCAGATGGTGTCATAAATACAGTAATAATGGTAATGACCAACCCACGTACCCATGTACGTCACACATACCTCTTGGTATCGACTCTGACTGCCATCTTCCCAACACCGTACACGACCAGTGTGATAGGCTCGCCGGCCAGCCCGAGCCTCTTGGCGGCTCTGTGAGTGATATAGTTGGTGTCAGAGGCGAGGTCCATAAACGCTCCAACACAGTCTCCTCCTCTCGTCGTGACGTCCATGAGCATCATGAGGACTGGGTATTCTTTTATGCCACTTTTGTCCAACAGGCTCTTGCTGGCGTACACTTGGGAGGTCGCTTTGTTCGTGAAGGCTTTCCTGAATGCTTCCATTGGGAGCGTTGACAACTTTAACTCTGTGACCACCTTCTCCTGCTCAGCCGTAAGGCCTCGGAGCCCTTTACGAGCGCCGGGCTCATTGGTTGTTTCGTTCCTGCTCTGTGTCTTGGAGCAGAGGAGAAAATGATGGTTGACAGGGCCGCCCCCCTTCACACACTCATCCTTCTTACAGAGGAATCTTTTCTCGCATAGGCCGTTGGCCCCGTGATAAGCGAGGAATTTGATGCATGCTCCAGCTTTCTTCACCTGGGCTCGTTTCTCAGGCAGTTTAGCTTTCTTGAAGGCCGGGCAGAAGTAAAGTCTCTTTCCATGTGCTTCCTCTCCACACATGGTGCACGAGTCCCTCTGGGGCTCTCTTCTTACTTCGCTCGCTGTCGTTCTTGTTAATTACCGTCTATCACCTCCCCTGTCGCTCAGCCTTTCACGCTGGATTGGTTTGTCGCCAGCGTGGGTGGTTCCGATCTCCAACTGTGCTAGCCTCTTGAGGATCCTTTCCTGTCCTTTCAGAAATGACAAGAGTCTATCGAAGTAACTTGCGGGCATGACGCCATTCGCGGGGTCACGCTCATAGGAGATCCACTTCTCTCTCATGCCTATAGGCAGTTTTCTCTCTATGGCGGCGACAGTTAGGTGGTTTTTGATCACGTCCTCCATCCCAAGGTCTTTTAAGTTGTACAGTGCGGTTTCCACTGCCTGGACCAGGTCGATCATTGGCCTAGGCTGGTTACTCCGTACTGGAGGCACTTCTTCCAGACCTTTGAGGATCAGACTTGCGGTTGTGCTCCTGTTGCCAAAGCGGTTGTCCAGGAGCCTGAAAACGTCGTCCGCTGTCCTGCAGCGATCCAGCCAGAGTTTCTTTCTCAGTGGCTCTTCTACGCTGTCAAGCAGGTGATATAATTTGCATACAGGCAATCCTGATGGTTCGGCTAAAGCCTGGAAGTCCTCCCAGTTATCCCGCCAGCGCCAATAGGTCCTTCTGTCGCCACAGAATTTGGGCAGATTGATGGCGGCGAGCTTTATCTTTGGTCGGGCCCCCTGGTGGTCTCTGTGGTGAGCGAGACCTTCCCGCGTTGCGCCCTCATCACCTGGTGGCGTGGCGTGGTCACCTCGTGACTGAGGCATAATAGTGAGGTTAGCGCGCTGGTTAAAATAGGGTTCGCTGCCGGGTTGTCTTACCCGTGGGAGCGAACTCCTGTCGGTATACTCGTGAGTAGGGATGCCCCGATCGATCGGCCACCGATCGTTATTGGCCGATAATCAGTATAAATATGCGATCGGTGAATTCCGATAATTATTCATATTCGCCGATCACGGAAACCGATCGATGACCTGGAAAGCATGAGCCAATTCTCGGCTGACTGCTCGAAAAACACGAGGCAGTGTCCATTGTCGCATTTTCTCACCTGTAAACATGTCGGTGGTGTGGAACTATTTCACGGTGTCTGAGACTAATGTAACAATTGCCATCTGCAACGTATGCCAGAATAAAATACCTCGTGGGGGAAACATTGTCAAGAGTTTCAACACAACAAATTTAATTCGACATTTGAAGTCTCAGCACTTAGCGGAGCATGGAGAATTCATCGAGGCAAGTAAAAAAAAAAAAAAAGCAGCTGAGCCTCCACCAAAGCGCCCGCTAACGCAGACCACCATGGTAAGCACATCTACGTATGGCAGTGGGACTCAGAAGGCCAAGGCAATCACACGCAAAGTCATGGAATTCATAGGGCTCGACGACCAGCCATTAAGTGTAGTCGAAAACATAGGATTCCGACGGCTACTCTCTCACATTGAGCCGCGCTACACTGTCCAGGGGCGCACGTATTTTACAGATGTTGCCCTACCAGAGCTCTACCAGGCAGTGTTTGCGCACGTTGACAGCCTTATGAAAGAAGACGTGTCTTCAATCAGCTTTATGAGTGACATTTGGAGCTCTGATGTCAGCCCCATGTCAATGCTGAGTTTGACAGCTCAGTGGGTTGACGCAGAGTTCCAACTGCGTAAAGCTGTCCTGCATTCACAGGAGTTTTCAGGCTCCCACACCGCTGCAACGCTGGCAACCGCGTTTGAGAATATGTTCGAAACGTGGAATATTCCAAGAGAAAAGATCCACGTCATACTGCGAGATAATGCCCGCAACATGATAAAATGCATGACAGACGCGGGACTACCACATTTGGGGTGTATGGCCCACACGCTTCAGCTGGCTGTCCACGATGGAGTGCTTTCACAGCGGAGCATAATTGACATCACAGCTACTGGGAGACGCATTGTGGGCCACTTCAAGCACTCTTGCCTGGCTTATTCTAGATTGCAGAGTGTGCAGACACAACTCGGCCAGCCTATCAAAAGGTTGCAGCAGGATGTCAGCACCAGATGGAACAGCACATATTATATGTTACAAAGTCTCCTTGGGCAAAAACGGGCACTGGGTGCTTATGCAGCGGACTTCGAACTACCGCTATATTCACTGCCAACCAGTGGGGACTGATCGAAAACATGCTATCCATTCTGGCACCGTTTGAAGAGCTCACGAAGGAAATTAGTTCATCCTCCGCATCTGCCGCCGATGTCATACCTTCTGTGATGGCTTTAAAACGTTTCCTGGGCAGAGATGTCGCATCAGATCATGGCGTGAAGACGACAAAAGCCAAACTGCTGGAAGCTGTAACCCGCAGATTTGCAGACATCGAAACAGAGCCCCTCTACAGTTTGGCAACCATCATAGACCCAAGGTGAAATTAACAACATTTAGCCAGAATACATTTAGCAAAAATATAATTAACAAAATGTAATTATTAGCCTAACAAACATTTATTTCTATTATTTATTATTATTTATTATTATCATATTATTAACTATGACACAGTCTTATGCTGCATCGTATAAAAGAACGAACGCCATGCTAAATTAATGTGATGTTTTCTTTGTTTCAAATAAAAGATACAAGGACCGATTTTATTCTGACGAGCTCAAGGCACAGACACGGGGACTGCTTTTGTGTCTGCTGGCCTTACAGACAGGCCCCGACCCAGCACCCGGAGCCAGCGACACAGGCGAGCCAGCTGAGAAGGTGCCACGAGCAGGTTCCTTGTCGTCAATGTTTGGCGAAATTATGGCTGAAGAAACCCCGCAGCAGCAGGCCAACGACGATAGCGTGGCTGCGTCACAGCTGAATCTTTACCTGGCAGAGCCACCCATCTCTCGGAGTGCACAGCCACTGGCGTACTGGAAAGCAAACAGGGATCGCTTCCCTGCCCTCGCCACTGTGGCAAGAGCCTACCTCTCTGCGCCCTGCACAAGTGTGGATAGTGAGCGCTTGTTCAGCGCTGCATCCAACATCGTGGATGAACACAGGAACAGAATTACATCCGAAAAGGCAGAGATGCTCCTCTTTATTAAAAAGAATCTGCCAATGATGCTTAATAAATAACACGCCATAGGCATTTAGTCTATAGGCTAAGGTCTCTTTCGGGCCTTGTTTTAAAAGCCTATAGCCCCCAGGCATATTGCCTTTTGCACTGTTTTGCCTAAATAGGCTAATTGTTTTTGCAGCCCGTTATATTGTTATATTTTATTATTTATTTGTAATTGTTGCAGCGTATTTAGGCTAAGGTCTCTTTCGGGCCTTGTTTTAGAAGCCTATAGCCCCCAGGCATATTGCCTTTTGCACTGTTTTGCCTAAATAGGCTAATTGTTTTTGCAGCCCGTTATATTGTTATATTTTATTATTTATTTGTAATTGTTGCAGCGTATTTAGGCTAAGGTCTCTTTCGGGCCTTGTTTTAGAAGCCTATAGCCCCCAGGCATATTGCCTTTTGCACTGTTTTGCCTAAATAGGCTAATTGTTTTTGCAGCCCGTTATATTGTTATATTTTATTATTTATTTGTAATTGTTGCAGCGTCTTTACTAGGCTAAGGTCTCTTTCGGGCCTTGTTTTAGAAGCCTATAGCATATTGCCTTTTGCACTGTTTTAGCCTATTAACGCAAATTGTTTTTGCAGCCAGTTATATTATATTTATATGTAATTGTTGCAGTTGCTTAATTTATTATTATTATTATTATTATTATTATTATTATTATTATTATTATTATTATTATTATTATTATTATTATTATTATTATTATTATTATTATTATTATTATTATTATTATTATTAGTGTGGGTGACCTGGCGAAGCCAGGTTGCCACCCACACTGTTGTTCTTGTTACTCTTTTTATTATTCTTTATTCCACCGATTTTGCAAACACCGCTCGTGCCAGAGCGTTCGCGCCCCATACACGTGAAAGGTATCAAAACGAGCGGCTTGCCTATGGCAACAGCGGTCTCCGAACTCGTAAAGTTTCACCGCACCGTCTGGCTACGAATCGACTTTAAACGGTAAAATTTCAGAAATGCATGCAATTTAGAGTGCGAGATCCACCGATTTTCCAAACAACACTCGTGCCAGAGCGTTCGCGCCCCATACACGTGAAAGGTATCAAAACGACCGGCTTGCTCCAACTCGATGTACTATTCGAACTCGTAAAGTTTCACCGCACCGTCTGGCTACGAATCGACTTTAAACGGTAAAATTTCGGAAATACAGTGCAATTTAGAGTTTCAAACACTTTGCAACACGTAAGCGTTCGCGCACCATACACGTGAAAGGTATCAAAACGAGCGGCTTGCCTATGGCAACTGCGGTCTCGAACCCGTAAAAGTTTCACCGCACCGTCTGGCTACGAATCGACTTTAAACGGTAAAATTTCGGTCCCATTGGGAATGCATTGCATTTTAGAGTGTAGCAGCTGAAATAATCTTTTTCCCCCTACCTTGGGTGAATTGCGAGTGTGATCTCAATTTTGGACGTAGAAATAAAACAAACACATCAAAACGATGACACGGCTGTCATCCCGCTCACAAAAGAAAAATAAATGGAATTGGACATTTCTATCTCAACTGACGACCATTTGTTTGAAGGTTCTCCTCCCCATTGACCGCCATGCAATCGCCCTCTAGAAATCACATTTTTCACACTATTTTTTAGCCTTCTGTTCCGATCGCCGAAGGAGTGCCACAATATCGCACGAATGCCACAATATCGCGCACAACCCTTCGCCTACTCGTTGTAGTGCTCATGTGCGCGTCACAACGCTTCATCTCTTATAGTTTTCTTTTAATCAACGTGACAATGCAGTCATGCATCTGCCTCCATAGAAATGCATTGGATAGAAAATATGCAAGTCATAGTGATTGCTTCACCTGTGTGGCTCATGGCTCACTCATGATTGGTTCAGCTGTGTGGCTCGTGGCTGAGCTGCCAATGACATCATCCACTTAACCCATCATTGGCCATCACTGTGTTGCAGTACTGAATTGCTGACAGCGCCCTCTGTCTTGTGGGTTGTGTCATTGTACTCGGTGTAATAGTGTAATAGTGTGTAATAGTGTAATAGTGTAATAGTGTGTAATAGTGTAATTGTGTAATAGTGTAATAGTGTAATAGTGTGTAATAGTGTGTAATAGTGTAATAGTGTAATATTGTGTAATAGTGTAATAGTGTGTAATAGTGTAATAGTGTAATAGTGTGTAATAGTGTAATAGTGTAATAGTGTGTAATAGTGTAATAGTGTGTAATAGTGTAATAGTGTGTAATAGTGTAATAGTGTAATAGTGTGAAATAGTGTAATAGTGTAATAGTGTGTAATAGTGTAATAGTGTAATAGTGTGTAATAGTGTGTAATAGTGTGTAATAGTGTAATAGTGTAATAGTGTGTAATAGTGTGTAATAGTGTAATAGTGTAATAGTGTGTAATAGTGTAATAGTGTAATAGTGTGTAATAGTGTAATAGTGTGTAATAGTGTAATAGTGTGTAATAGTGTAATAGTGTGTAATAGTGTAATAGTGTAATATTGTGTAATAGTGTAATAGTGTGTAATAGTGTAATAGTGTAATAGTGTAATAGCGTGTAATAGTGTAATAGTGTAATAGTGTGTAATAGTGTGTAATAGTGTAATAGTGTAATAGTGTAATAGTGTAATAGTGTGTAATAGTGTAATAGTGTGTAATAGTGTAATAGTGTGTAATAGTGTAATAGTGTAATAGTGTAATAGTGTGTAATAGTGTAATAGTGTGTAATAGTGTAATAGTGTAATAGTGTGTAATAGTGTGTAATAGTGTAATAGTGTGTACTAGTGTGTAATAGTGTGTAATAGTGTAATAGTGTAATAGTGTAATAGTGTGTAATAGTGTAATAGTGTAATAGTGTATAATAGTGTAATAGTGTAATAGTGTGTAATAGTGTAATAGTGTGTAATAGTGTAATAGTGTGTAATAGTGTAATAGTGTGTAATAGTGTAATAGTGTAATAGTGTGTAATAGTGTAATAGTGTTATAGTGTGTAATAGTGTAATAGTGTAATAGTGTGTAATAGTATGTAATAGTGTAATAGTGTGTAATAGTGTAATAGTGTGTAATAGTGTAATAGTGTGTAATAGTGTAATAGTGTAATAGTGTAATAGTGTGTAATAGTGTAATAGTGTGTAATAGTGTGTAATAGTGTGTAATAGTGTAATAGTGTGTAATAGTGTAATAGTGTAATAGTGTGTAATAGTGTAATAGTGTGTAATAGTGTAATAGTGTGTAATAGTGTAATAGTGTGTAATAGTTTGTAATAGTGTAATAGTGTAATAGTGTGTAATAGTGTAATAGTGTAATAGTGTGTAATAGTGTGTAATAGTGTAATAGTGTGTAATAGTGTGTAATAGTGTAATAGTGTAATAGTGTAATAGTGTGTAATAGTGTAATAGTGTAATAGTGTGTAATAGTGTAATAGTGTAATAGTGTGTAATAGTGTAATAGTGTGTAATAGTGTGTAATAGTGTAATAGTGTAATAGTGTGTAATAGTGTAATAGTGTGTAATAGTGTAATAGTGTGTAATAGTGTGTAATAGTGTAATAGTGTAATAGTGTGTAATAGTGTAATAGTGTAATAGTGTGCAATAGTATAATAGTGTAATAGTGTGTAATAGTGTAATAGTGTAATAGTGTGTAATAGTGTAATAGTGTAATAGTGTGTAATAGTGTAATAGTGTGTAATAGTGTAATAGTGTGTAATAGTGTAATAGTGTAATAGTGCAATAGTGTGTAATAGTGTAATAGTGTGTAATAGTGTAATAGTGTTATAGTGTGTAATAGTGTAATAGTGTAATAGTGTGTAATAGTGTAATAGTGTGTAATAGTGTAATAGTGTAATAGTGTGTAATAGTGTAATAGTGTGTAATAGTGTAATAGTGTGTAATAGTGTAATAGTGTGTAATAGTGTAATAGTGTGTAATAGTGTAATAGTGTAATAGTGTAATAGTGTAATAGTGTGTAATAGTGTAATAGTGTAATAGTGTGTAATAGTGTAATAGTGTAATAGTGTAATAGTGTTTAATAGTGTAATAGTGTGTAATAGTGTGTAATAGTGTAATAGTGTACTAGTGTGTAATAGTGTAATAGTGTGTAATAGTGTAATAGTGTGTAATAGTGTGTAATAGTGTAATAGTGTGTAATAGTGTAATAGTGTGTAATAGTGTGTAATAGTGTAATAGTGTGTAATAGTGTGTAATAGTGTAATAGTGTAATAATGTGTAATAGTGTGTAATAGTGTAATAGTGTGTAATAGTGTAATAGTGTGTAATAGTGTAATAGTGTAATAGTGTGTAATAGTGTGTAATAGTGTAATAGTGTGTAATAGTGTGTAATAGTGTAATAGTGTAATAGTGTGTAATAGTGTGTAATAGTGTAATAGTGTGTAAGTGTGTAATAGTGTGTAATAGTGTGTAATAGTGTGTAATAGTGTAATAGTGTGTAATAGTGTAATAGTGTGTAATAGTGTAATAGTGTGTAATAGTGTGTAATAGTGTAATATTGTGTAATAGTGTAATAGTGTAATAGTGTTGCGGGTTGTGTCATTGCACTCAGTAGGGATATCCTCTTTGATTGGTCTATGTTGACCACTCCCCCGATCCTTAGGCCGCGCCCCCTTTTTGTATCCTTTGAACCGTTTGTCATAGAGACTCGCGAGAGACCCTCTCCCCCGTTGGCCGGCGGTGCACAGGCGTCACCCACACTTTCACAATTTCCCCCGCGCGGAATTGTCTAGTTATTATTATTATTATTATTATTATTATTATTATTATTATTATTATTATTATTATTATTATTATTATTATTATTATTATTATTATTATTATAACTTTCAGCCTGTTAATAAATATTATTTAGGCTATGCTAATTAAAAACAAATGTCCATCTAATTAAATTCTCTGCGTATTATTTATTAATGCTTCAATTCATTCAGAAACGTTGCAGCAAACAATCCATATGTGCATTTGTTTACATAATGATAACGAAAATAACATAATATCATTGAGGGAGGGACAAATGGAAACTTAGCCTAATGCTTCACCCTGTTAGTAAGTTGAACTCTGGGGACGCTGAGGGCATGCTGAATTGACCAAAGCAGTATACACACAGACAGTGGAGCTGTTTGCAGATAGCGAGCATTTTGACTTGTTGCGTGGTGGCGATGTCTCGCAGATAATACAACTACAAGTACAAGTATAATTATATAATATATATATTTTATAAAAAAAAAAAATATATATTTTATATAATTTTTTTTTAATCAATCGAAAATGATCGGTATCAGATCGGTATCGGCCGATATGGCTCAAGACGATCAGTGATCGGTATCTGTGGCAAAAAACGTGATCGGGGCATCCCTACTCGTGAGGCCCACTTCTTGTGGTCTTTTCTCCAAGCTGGAGATGGGTTGCTTTAGGGGCCCCCTCGTGGCTCCCGAAAGGTAAGGGAGAGTCTTTGTAAGTGCCCTCTGTTTGACTGCTGTCAAGCTGAGGAGATGACGAGTGGATGTGAAGGACCACACTTTTGCCGTTGGTGGACGGGGAAGGTTTAGCTTCGGCGGCAAGTTGCAGAACATCGTTTGCAATATCAAGTGGGCTGGTCACGTCACCGCCCCTTTCAATGTTGTGTGTCCTTTTATCCTCTTCATCCTCATAAGCACTTCCAATGTCACCCTTTCCACCAGGCTCTAGGAGGGTCGACCACCTGTCCATTAGTGCTGCTCTTTCCTCATCCAAGTGCCTGTACCGCTTCTCTAATTCAGATATTTTGGGAGTTGGAAGAAGGTATCTCCACTCTCTCACCATTTGTTCGAAGGCGTTGAGTCTTCTCTCCAATTTGTTTCCCTCCAACGCTCTCTTGTCTTGGGGTGCCCATTGGGTGCTGAGTCTCTTTGTCTCTTCCAAGGCCTCCTTGAACTCCACTTCAAGGGGGCCTAACTTTGGTTGAACGAAGCGGGACCATACCTCCGAGAAGATCTTCTTCTCCAGTGCCACTTTCCTCTGCTTGCTTCCGTCTTTCTTTGCTGTGGCGTCGGCTATCACGGTAGCATGTGCGGTTCCGTCGGCCTCCTCCAATGCTCCAACATAGTCCCCTGTCGTGTCAACGAGCTTCGCAAACTCTATTTGAAGATGTGGTAGAATTCTCGGATCAAACTTGTTATTAAATAAGGGTGGGAAAATATGATTGACTGCATTTTCCCAAGACAGGTCAACAAGCCATTGGGAGATTGAAATGGGTAGGATCGGCACATCACACTGGATTTAGTCACAACATTCAAATACTATAGTGAGGCCCTGGGAGCATTCCCTGTTTTAGATAAGCCTCTGTTCCCCCTGGGGGAAGTAGGTGCAAACAATAAGTTCAAAGGCCGGTGCTATTTACACAGCCGATGGAAGCACAATGAAATAGTGTAACAGTTGAAGACAGTTGGTTCCACCAAGAGTCCATAGATAACATCTCCCTGAACGAATTTACATACAAGTGTCACAAAGCAGCTGGAACAAAGCCCTAGGCTGCAGACATCCTGTGGGCACTGTAGAGAGACCAAATGTTTCAGGAGACACTAAGTTCATTACTCCAGTAATTAAAGTACTTTTATATCGTTAAAGAAACTCCAAATTAAACTGCAAATATTACAGTTATGTTGTGCTAATGATGTTGGACGTAATAATATGAAACATGCGTTGTTTATACCCAAAGTGAGCACCAAAGTTGCCATAAAATGCTTTCTGAACCATAATACTGAAAACTAGCTGCATATAAGGGATAGTGATTAAAATGCAATAGGAGTGTCTTAAAACCAAAGAGAAGATCTTATACTCAAATAATAGGTTAACATAGGTATTAAAATACGGCAAAAGAAGTACACTATTTAAGTAAATAAAGTTAAAGAGTAATCCTTAGATTTTAGTTGGTAAAATTAGATGTTGTATACTTTGAATGCAAAAACTCCAAAAGTATTATTTAGTCCTTAAAAATAGAGGACTGCCTCTTTCTGACCAGATGGCCGCTGACTCTAAAATCTAAAATGGCCACTCTAGGGTTTCAACCAATCACGAAGGGGAGCTCCGCCCCCTGACAAATCGGGTCGTCGTTCTCACAGGGGCGGGATTTAAGGTTTAAAATAGAATGCAACATACACAGAGGAAAAAAGCTTCTGGAAACATTCGACCCACAGGAAGACGGCAAACACACACACAGACGGACACGCTTTTTGAACCCACCACCACCGGAAGCAGACGGCGACGAGCTGAGAACGAGAACAGGCTCTCTTTGTTCTTAGGAAGAAGAGACGACCATCCGAGGAACCAGAAGACCATTCTTTAATTGTATTCTTTAGTCTGAAACGAATAGCTGATGGCATAGTATCGGGTATATTTGAATCAGTGCACACAAGTTCTTGTTATTTCACTTCTTGACTGCTGAAATAAAAGAGGATTTTTACAGTAGCTCAACTCTCTTCTCTTCATTTTATGCTTCTATTACCGCCGCCGTCCTACAAACCGTGATGGTTTTTATAAGTAAATAGGTTTTAAGGTGAATTTAGATACACAACGCAGAGTACTGGTAGTTAGATGGTTTTATAAGATAAAACCCTTATTCCTTTTTACTATAAAGAGCTTTCCTGTCGTTGACGAGCTCCGCTGGCGATGCGGTGTCAACATTGTCAGCTACCTGGTTGGCTCTCCTTGTGAAAGCTGTTTGCGCCGCAGTACGCCTCTTCTTTAGCTCTTCCACATCTACACCCTCCATCTTGTCCCAGTCAGCCGTTGCCCCAACTGGAGCTCCTTTTGCGGCTGAGTCACTGGTCGCAGGCAGTAGTAAACAATGGGGTTAACAGTCAGAAGCACAGTTGTACAGTTGGCGTGTAGCAGTGTGATTACAATGACACTGTTCCCATTGTCATGGTGGGTCAACGTAGTTTCGCTTAACTCACTTGAAACCTGGTAATGACCACAATGTGAGTGAGCAAGTAGGATAGAGTTGGTGAGCACCGTTACAGCTTTTGGTTAATTCATTAATAGTACAGTTCACGACGTGAAGAGCAATTTGAAAACGGTCGGATGAAACATAGTTACTTTAGGTCAGTTCATCAATAGTACCGTTCACGGCGTTTGGAGCAACAATATAATTGCAAGGTTCAACACAGCCAAGGCATAGGTGTGTCAATGATAATGTTCACAGCGTTTGGAGCAACAATGTAATTGCTTGGTTCAACACAGCCAAGGCATAGGTGTCAATGATAATGTTCACAGCGTTTGGAGCAACAATGTAATTGCTTGGTTCAACACAGCCAAGGCATAGGTGTGTCAATGATAATGTTCACAGCGTTTGGAGCAACAATGTAATTGCTAGGTTCAACACAGCCAAGGCATAGGTGTGTCAATGATAATGTTCACAGCGTTTGGAGCAACAATGTAATTGCTAGGTTCAACACAGCCAAGGCATAGGTGTGTCAATGATAATGTCCACGGCGTTAGGAGCAATAATATAATTGCTTGGTTCAACACAGCAAAGGCATAGGTGTGTCAATGATAATGTTCACAGCGTTTGGAGCAACCATGTAATTGCTTGGTTCAACACAGCCATGGCATAGGTGTGTCAATGATAATGTTCTTTAGCTAGCATTGGATGGCTAGCAGCGTTCGCATTGGTTGGCTAACAGCATTAGCATTGGTTGGCTAGCAGCGTTAGCATTGGTTGGCTAGCAGCGTTAGCATTGGTTGGCTAGCAGCGTTAGCATTGGTTGGCTAACAGCGTTAGCATTGGCGGCTAACAGTGTTAGCATTGGTTAGCTAACAGTGTTAGCATTGGCGGCTGGCAGTGTTAGCATTGGTTGGCTAACAGCGTTAGCATCGGTTGGCTAACAGCGTTAGCATTGGCGGTTAGCAGTGTTAGCATTGGTTGGCTAACAGCGTTAGCATTGGCGGCTAGCAGTGTTAGCATTGGTTGGCTAACAGCGTTAGCATTGGTTGGCTAATGGCTAGCGTTTAGCATTGGTTGGCTAGCGGTGTTAGCATTGGTTGGCTAACAGCGTTTAGCATTGAGCAATGGTTGGCTAGTGGCTAGCAGTTAGCATTTGGATGGCTAGCGGTGTTAGCAGTTAGCATTGGATGGAATTCGGCGACCCCACCACTTCAAGCAGCCAGCATGTGGGCGGAATACAGCGATTCCAACCCAGTAAGCAGTCAACATCAACGTTTCACTTCCCTTGAGCTGACTGCGTCCTCTCCATGTGCCCCGTCGTGTGTATCCACTCCGTCCTGGTTCCACCTTGACGTTGAGGTGGTATCTCACGCGGGCACCTCCTTCTGCGTTCCGTCCGTCCCGTCTCGTAGCGGGGCGCGTACGGTAAATAATTGTCCAATTATCTAACAGTCTCAGTCAATGAGTCAACTAGATGTCCCCCTTGGAAGGGTGTGGGCGAATGACTTATAATTAAACCAGTGAAACAATTCGGACTTTGTAAGAATGTTCGTTTATTTGGACTTCAATGTCCAACATCCAATTACTACTCGTTGCAATAATCACCAGGTGGCCAATTAAACAAGCGGTTAGCTTGTAGCTGATAGTTAGTAGCAGCTTGCATTCAAGCATTAGTGGATAATGTCAGTAAAGGTCGATATGGCATTTGGTAATGTTCAACCAAGTCGACGATGATAATAGTTTGTTGATAGTTAGGTTGCAATTAGCAACCGCCAGTACTTGATAGTGTAGCCAGACGTTTAGCCAGCAGTAGCCAGGTTACAGTTAGTCAGACGTTAGTCAGCAGTAGCCAGGTTACAGTTAGTCAGACGTTAGTCAGTAGGCAATCAGCGTTTAGTCAGCAGTGTTCATTCAGTGTATTATTTACCTATACAAAGGAAAGGAAACAAACAGCATTAATTAGTAACTAGATATATGAAACAAGAGATAAATGCGGATATTAATGGCGCATCCAATGCAACGTACCGTTGGCCAGTGTGGTAAATTCCCAAACATAGACTCATGATTAACTAATGTGTAGAAATACTTGGCTCTCAAAACAATAATTCATAGATTGTGTGTGTGTTTACATAGACTGATTGCCATTGTCACCCCAGGAGGGCATTTGCATATAGTGGCAGCTGGGGTAATACTTGCTTCCCTTTAGGGGGTGGGTAAGACAAAGGGCAGGAAATTCTAGAGAAACATGTCTCCTTTTAGGAGACATCAAAGAGCCAACTGGTCTGCCAAAGACAATGATTAGGTCACATATTGATGGCTACATGTGACCATCAAAGGTCTGATCACACACACACAGAGACACACACACACACATAGACACACACACACATAGTCACTCACATACACACACATAGACACACACACACACACACATAGTCACACACACAGACACACACACACTCACACACTCACACACACATAGTCACACACACACACACACACTCACACACACACATTTTCAAATACACATCCACACACACACACACACAGAGAAGATCACTATTGAAATCCTGGTATATTGTACTTATAATCTTGAATTAAGTCATTGAAGTAAGTTAAAATATAATTAGGTTTGGTCATACTTAAATGTCTACAATTAGTTAATGTGTCTGTGCTGTTTTCATTTATGTTCAATATGATTAATTGATTGTTCTATGTATTGATTTATATTCTATTAAGCTTGTTCTATATGGTATTGATTTGTATTCTATTAAGCTTGTTCTATATGGTATTGATTAATATTCTATTCTAAAAGAATGACTAAAGTCAACAGACTTAGTGATAAAGAAATATATCTGTGTTTAGGTAATCAATATATCTTGAGGTTCATCAAAGTATTAACAAGTCAAGTAATGTGTTTAAGTAAAAAATATAGGGAAAATATTCTCTGGGTAAATGTGAAGAGGGTTTGGCCTATAAGCCAAACCCCTATTTTTCAAATACAAGCTTAGCAGGCTTGTGATTGGAGCAAATAATGTGATGATGTCATCAACTCCGAGACACTGGGCCTGGGCTATAAGAATGGGGTGTAATGGGGGGAGAAGGACTCTGAAACAACCAACCACAAGGACAGAACTCTCCACCAACCCATCCACAAGCCAAGGCAGCAGGCAACGAGGACAAAGGAACTTCTTGGAGGGAAAATCAACTCTTTGTTCACTAGCCAAGACAACAAAGACCAGCAACAACTTATCAACTATCATTCTTTATACTGTAATATTAGTCTGGTTGTATCACTTACGGCATAGTGTTTGTGATTACAACTATAGCATTTTCTTATTGTAATTTGTATACACTCTTAAACTTTGATTAAACAACTGTTAAACTACCTTCCTCCTAATTCCTTCTGCCTGCAACCGCTCAGTTTGAACAGAAGTGATTCCCAGAGCTTTAAGGTATTGAATCACAACGCAGAGTACCACCAACCCGGTTACTGATCAGAGCAGAACAGGACAGCTTGGGAATCCACTTCACCAGTCAGAGTTCGCCCACAGGGCTTTTCACCTTACAGCCTAGGGCTAAGAGTGTCTGCGCCGGCGCAGAGACAGCTTACCTGTCCAGAGTCGCAATACGTGTTCCAAAATGCGTCCACTAGGCGGCACCAGATAATAACTAACGCATGCAATAAACGCATACAATAAATCTTACTTATGATAATAATGAAGGATAATGATGATGAACATATTGGGAAAAACGTCGGATAATTCTCCAATTACATATATCATTAATGTATAGTAAAACTATTTAGGTCCTAACATTACCCTTGCGGCACACCACATATAATGTCTGATAATGAAGACCTATATTCCCCAATCTGCACAAATTGTTGTCTATGTTCTATATAACTTTTTAACCAGAGTAGCCCTACCCCTCTAATCCCAAACCTTTCCAGTTTTTTAACAGAATCTCATGATCAATTGTATCGAATGCTTTCTTCAGATCTATAAATATAATGCAAACTTCTTATTATCAATTGTACTAGTTAGTTCTTCCACAAGATCCATTAGCGCCATTGAGGTTGATCGATTCGTTCTAAAACCATATTGACTATCTGTAAGCAATATAGTCAAGTTAGACCGCGCTCACAAGTTCTCACACTGGGTGCTGTAATCCCATAAAGTTCAGTATATCAAAGCAGGGTAGCCGGACCAGCACTCACAGGTTCAATGTTTTTTATTGGCAGCCTGAATCAAAGCAGACATGTTTCGGACAATGTCCTTCATCAGTGGTATGGCTAGCACTGGAAATGCATTCAAGGTGATGGTTAAATACACCTGGCAGGTAAATGACACGGCAGGAAATTACATCACAACGCAGGTGTGCCTATGCAATATGACTAAATTAATGACCTATCAAATAGAGTCCAATCATAATTTATACATATGTATAGATATATCTATATCTATCATCAATAAATATTTATAAACAATACAATACAAAACAAAACAAAACAAAATTACCAGAAACTTGATAACATATAGCATGCCCTTTAATTTATAGGGCTAATTGAGCCACTTTACTTAATTGAATTAATTAATTTCAAATTATCCATAGGGCATCTTTGTGAATCATGCCTCTAGTTTGGCAACAAACAACATCTTTAATCAGACCAGAAATAACAATGTGGGAGTAAGGAGGTTAAAGGAAACAGGTTAAAATGTTTTCTTCATTCATTCCTTTAGGTTCGATACAATTGAACAGGTGGATATAATAACATTCACGTTGCAGCAGCAGCTTGTGTCTGTCTCCACCTCGCGCTGGCCTGAGTACTAACTCTAGTCCCATATATTTGAGGTTGTTGACGGTATGCTTACACTTAGAGAAATGTCGAGCTACCGATGACTTGACATCTAAATTCCTCACAGCACATTTGTGTTCACTTATTCTTGATTTAAAGGCTCTCGTTGTTTTGCCCACATAGGAAAAATTACAAGGACATTTTAGCAAATACACCAGATTGGACGAATTACACGTAATCCGTCCTTTGACTGGGATATTTTTCCCCGTTTTTGGATGTGCGAAAAATTTATCTTTAATCATACCCTGGCACTGAACACAGGATTGGCAGGGAAAATTTCCATCTGGGATGTTGGACATAAAATGAGAAGGTTTCTTTAAGGGCAAATCAGTTTTGACTAGGAGATTAGATAAATTCGCTTGTCTCTTGTAAAAATAGTTAGGCGAATGCTGAAACGCTGTCCCTATGAGAGGGTCGGACTGCAGAATATGCCAATGTTTATTGACAATAGTCCGCGTGTCTCTCGTAATAGGGCTGTAAGTAGACACGAAAGATACTTTGTCAGGTTTATCTTCTTTCTTTCTGGGGGTAAACAACGTGGCCCTGTCGATATGCTTGGTTTTATTAAAGGCTTTTAGTGTCAAATCAGCACTATATCCTCTCTCGTGGAAACTGCCACGGAGTACCTTTGCTTGTGCAATAAATGTATCATCAGTATCACATATTCTCTTATAGCGAAGTATTTGGCTATAAGGAAGACTGTTCTTCAAGGCTGGGGTGTGATAACTAGAATAATGCAAGAACGAGTTACGATCCGTCTCCTTTTTAAAAACCTCTGTATGTAATGAGATGCCATCTGGGGCTTTCTTGATCAAAACATCGAGGAAGGGTAAATTATACATATCAAACTTTAATGTAAACTTTATCGTTCTTCTACAGGAGTTCAGGTACTCAAGGAAGGCAAAAAGTTCGGATGATGAACCAGACCAAAAAAATAAATAAAAAAATGCATATCGACAGGGCCACGTTGTTTACCCCCAGAAAGAAAGAAGATAAACCTGACAAAGTATCTTTCGTGTCTACTTACAGCCCTATTACGAGAGACACGCGGACTATTGTCAATAAACATTGGCATATTCTGCAGTCCGACCGTCTCATAGGGACAGCGTTTCAGCATTTAATGTCAAACATCCCAGATGGAAATTTCAGTGCCAGGGTATGATTAAAGAAAAAAATTTCGCACATCCAAAAACGGGGAAAAATATCCCAGTCAAAGGACGGATTACGTGTAATTCGTCCAATCTGGTGTATTTGCTAAAATGTCCTTGTAATTTTTCCTATGTGGGCAAAACAACGAGAGCCTTTAAATCAAGAATAAGTGAACACAAATGTGCTGTGAGGAATTTAGATGTCAAGTCATCGGTAGCTCGACATTTCTCTAAGTGTAAGCATACCGTCAACGACCTCAAATATATGGGACTAGAGTTAGTACTCAGGCCAGCGCGAGGTGGAGACAGTAATAGTGTAATAGTGTAATACTGTGTAATAGTGTGTAATAGTGTAATAGTGTAATAGTGTGTAATAGTGTGTAATAGTGTAATAGTGTGTAATAGTGTGTAATAGTGTAATAGTGTAATAGTGTGTAATAGTGTGTAATAGTGTAATAGTGTGTAAGTGTGTAATAGTGTGTAATAGTGTGTAATAGTGTGTAATAGTGTAATAGTGTGTAATAGTGTAATAGTGTGTAATAGTGTAATAGTGTGTAATAGTGTGTAATAGTGTAATATTGTGTAATAGTGTAATAGTGTAATAGTGTTGCGGGTTGTGTCATTGCACTCAGTAGGGATATCCTCTTTGATTGGTCTATGTTGACCACTCCCCCGATCCTTAGGCCGCGCCCCCTTTTTGTATCCTTTGAACCGTTTGTCATAGAGACTCGCGAGAGACCCTCTCCCCCGTTGGCCGGCGGTGCACAGGCGTCACCCACACTTTCACAATTTCCCCCGCGCGGAATTGTCTAGTTATTATTATTATTATTATTATTATTATTATTATTATTATTATTATTATTATTATTATTATTATTATTATTATTATTATTATTATTATTATTATTATTATTATAATTATTATTATTATTATAACTTTCAGCCTGTTAATAAATATTATTTAGGCTATGCTAATTAAAAACAAATGTCCATCTAATTAAATTCTCTGCGTATTATTTATTAATGCTTCAATTCATTCAGAAACGTTGCAGCAAACAATCCATATGTGCATTTGTTTACATAATGATAACGAAAATAACATAATATCATTGAGGGAGGGACAAATGGAAACTTAGCCTAATGCTTCACCCTGTTAGTAAGTTGAACTCTGGGGACGCTGAGGGCATGCTGAATTGACCAAAGCAGTATACACACAGACAGTGGAGCTGTTTGCAGATAGCGAGCATTTTGACTTGTTGCGTGGTGGCGATGTCTCGCAGATAATACAACTACAAGTACAAGTATAATTATATAATATATATATTTTATAAAAAAAAAAAAAAAAAAAAATATTTTATATAATTTTTTTTTAATCAATCGAAAATGATCGGTATCAGATCGGTATCGGCCGATATGGCTCAAGACGATCAGTGATCGGTATCTGTGGCAAAAAACGTGATCGGGGCATCCCTACTCGTGAGGCCCACTTCTTGTGGTCTTTTCTCCAAGCTGGAGATGGGTTGCTTTAGGGGCCCCCTCGTGGCTCCCGAAAGGTAAGGGAGAGTCTTTGTAAGTGCCCTCTGTTTGACTGCTGTCAAGCTGAGGAGATGACGAGTGGATGTGAAGGACCACACTTTTGCCGTTGGTGGACGGGGAAGGTTTAGCTTCGGCGGCAAGTTGCAGAACATCGTTTGCAATATCAAGTGGGCTGGTCACGTCACCGCCCCTTTCAATGTTGTGTGTCCTTTTATCCTCTTCATCCTCATAAGCACTTCCAATGTCACCCTTTCCACCAGGCTCTAGGAGGGTCGACCACCTGTCCATTAGTGCTGCTCTTTCCTCATCCAAGTGCCTGTACCGCTTCTCTAATTCAGATATTTTGGGAGTTGGAAGAAGGTATCTCCACTCTCTCACCATTTGTTCGAAGGCGTTGAGTCTTCTCTCCAATTTGTTTCCCTCCAACGCTCTCTTGTCTTGGGGTGCCCATTGGGTGCTGAGTCTCTTTGTCTCTTCCAAGGCCTCCTTGAACTCCACTTCAAGGGGGCCTAACTTTGGTTGAACGAAGCGGGACCATACCTCCGAGAAGATCTTCTTCTCCAGTGCCACTTTCCTCTGCTTGCTTCCGTCTTTCTTTGCTGTGGCGTCGGCTATCACGGTAGCATGTGCGGTTCCGTCGGCCTCCTCCAATGCTCCAACATAGTCCCCTGTCGTGTCAACGAGCTTCGCAAACTCTATTTGAAGATGTGGTAGAATTCTCGGATCAAACTTGTTATTAAATAAGGGTGGGAAAATATGATTGACTGCATTTTCCCAAGACAGGTCAACAAGCCATTGGGAGATTGAAATGGGTAGGATCGGCACATCACACTGGATTTAGTCACAACATTCAAATACTATAGTGAGGCCCTGGGAGCATTCCCTGTTTTAGATAAGCCTCTGTTCCCCCTGGGGGAAGTAGGTGCAAACAATAAGTTCAAAGGCCGGTGCTATTTACACAGCCGATGGAAGCACAATGAAATAGTGTAACAGTTGAAGACAGTTGGTTCCACCAAGAGTCCATAGATAACATCTCCCTGAACGAATTTACATACAAGTGTCACAAAGCAGCTGGAACAAAGCCCTAGGCTGCAGACATCCTGTGGGCACTGTAGAGAGACCAAATGTTTCAGGAGACACTAAGTTCATTACTCCAGTAATTAAAGTACTTTTATATCGTTAAAGAAACTCCAAATTAAACTGCAAATATTACAGTTATGTTGTGCTAATGATGTTGGACGTAATAATATGAAACATGCGTTGTTTATACCCAAAGTGAGCACCAAAGTTGCCATAAAATGCTTTCTGAACCATAATACTGAAAACTAGCTGCATATAAGGGATAGTGATTAAAATGCAATAGGAGTGTCTTAAAACCAAAGAGAAGATCTTATACTCAAATAATAGGTTAACATAGGTATTAAAATACGGCAAAAGAAGTACACTATTTAAGTAAATAAAGTTAAAGAGTAATCCTTAGATTTTAGTTGGTAAAATTAGATGTTGTATACTTTAATAATAATAATAATAATAAATCAAATTTATATAGCGCCTTTCATAGAACCCAAGGTCGCTTTACAATCAGGACAAAAAATAGGGCAAGGAAAGTAGGGGGGGAGGGGGAAGAGGGGATGAGGGAAAGTAGGGGATAATGGACCTAATTTAATCTAAAACTAACTGATGGGGAAAGCCTTGGTGAAGAGGTGTGTTTTTAGAGCGGATTTGAAGGTGTCCAGGGTTGGGGCGTTGCGGATTTCGGGGGGGAGAGAGTTCCAGAGGGTAGGGGACGCCACGCTGAAGGCTCTGTCCCCAAAAGTCCGTAACCTGGTGCGAGGGATGGAGAGGAGACCTAGATCAGAGGATCGTAGGTTCCGGGATGGAGTGTACTGGTGGAGGA
Source organism: Notolepis coatsorum (assembly GCF_963971535.1). Classification (NCBI taxonomy): domain Eukaryota; kingdom Metazoa; phylum Chordata; class Actinopteri; order Aulopiformes; family Paralepididae; genus Notolepis; species Notolepis coatsorum. The sequence goes on from NC_140174.1 coordinate 63,903,737, forward strand.
GATCAGACAGGTACCGGGGGGCGAGGGCATGGAGGGATTTGTAGGTGAGGAGCAGGAGTTTGAAGGTGATGCGGAACCTGACTGGAAGCCAGTGGAGATGGATGAGGGTGGGGGTGATGTGCTGCCAGGGCTTGGTGTGAGTGAGAACCCTGGCAGCTGAGTTCTGGACATACTGGAGCCTGTCCAGGGCTTTGCTGGGTACCCCGAACAGGACTCCATTACAATAGTCCAACCGGGAGGTGACAAATGAGTGGATCAGGGTCTCCGCCACAGAGTCTGAGAGTGAGGGTCGGAGACGGGAGATGTTCCTGAGGTGGTAGAAGGCAGACTTGGTGACAGATTTGATGTGTGAGTGAAATGAAAGTGTGGAGTCAAGGGTGACGCCCAGGTTACGGACTTCGAGAGACGGGGAGATGGAAGAGCCGTCAACGTGGAGGAGGAGATCTCCAACCTTCCCGAGCAGTGCCTTGGGGGCCACAACCATGAGCTCTGTCTTTTTGCTGTTGAGTTTGAGTAATTTGGTTGCCATCCAGGTTTTTATAGCGTGGAGGCAGTTGACTACAGACTGTGGGGGGAGCTGGGAGGATGGTGAGGTGCTGATGTAGAGCTGAGTATCATCAGCATAACAGTGGAAGTTGAGTCCGTGGTGACGTATAATCTGACCGAGGGGGAGCATGTAGATGGTGAATAGTAGGGGACCCAGCACAGAGCCCTGGGGGACACCGTGGTTGACTGGGGCCGGGGGGGAGGATGAGCCGCTGACGCTGACAAACTGAGATCTATTAGTGAGATATGAATGAAACCATGACAGAGCTGTACCGGTGATGCCTAGGTTGTCGGAGAGGCATTTGAGGAGGACTGAGTGGGATATTGTGTCGAACGCCGCGGAGAGGTCGAGAAGGATGAGGAGGCTGATGTGTCCGGAGTCTGCAGCAAGGAGGAGGTCATTAGTGATCTTGATGAGGGCGGTCTCTGTGCTGTGATGTGCTCGGTAGGCTGACTGAAGGGGTTCGTAGAGCTCATGGTTGGACAGATGTTGATGAAGCTGGGCGGCGACTGCCCTTTCCAAGGTTTTGCTTAGGAAAGGAAGGTTGGAGATCGGCCGGTAGTTGTCCAGCACCTCAGGGTCCAAACCAGGCTTTTTTAGGATGGGAGTGATGGAGGCGGTTTTGAAACAGGAGGGAACTATTCCAGATGACAGAGAGGAGTTGATGATGTCCGTTATGATGGGGCAGAGGGTAGGAAGGCAGGCCTTGACCAGTACCGTAGGCATGGGGTCGAGGGAGCAGGTGGAAGCTTTGGCTCTGGTAACCAGCTTCATGACCAGCGGAACATCCACTGGGGAGAAGGAGGAGAGAGAGCACTGGGGATGGAGGGATGCAGCTGGGAGCATGTAGTCCGGCGTCAGGGGTAAGTGAGGAGGGGAGGGGGCGGGCACCATGAGTTGTTGGTGGATGGAAGTCACTTTAGCCTGGAAAAAGTCCAGGAACTTAGAGCAGAGGTCAGGAGCATCAGTGTGGGAGGCAGTGAGAGGGCGGAGGAGACGATTTATGGTTGAAAAAAGTGATCTGGGGTTATTTTGCTGTGAGGTGATGAGGGTGGAGTAGTACGCGGTCCTGGTCTTGGAGAGAGCCTCTCTGTAGGACCTCACGTGGTCGACGAAGGCCAGACGGTGGACGGTGAGGCCAGATCGCCTGGAGAGTCGCTCCAGTCGTCGACCCACTCTTTTCATAGAGCGGAGGTCAGAGGTAAACCATGGGGCAGGGCGAGGAAAGGACACATTCCGGCTTCTGAGGGGCGCCAGAGAGTCCAGGCTGAGGGAGAGGGCGGCATTGTAACGGGCTGCTAAGGTGTCCGGGGAGGTATCGGAGGGAACCGGGGCCATGTGGGTAGTGATGAGGTCAGATAGGGCTGATGCACACACTGACTTGGTGTCCCTGAATGTGAGGGTGCGCGTTGGGCGCTGCCTGGGCGGGGGGATAGGGACAGTGAAAAGAATGGCATGGTGGTCAGATACCGCAAGGTCTAGACACTGCAGGTGGGAGGGGGGGTTACCGGTGGAGCAGACCAGATCCAGAGTGTGACCTTTGGAGTGGGTGGGGCCCTGGACATGCTGCGTGATGCTGAGGCAGTCCAGAAGCGACAGGAAATCAGCGGCAAAGTACTTTGAATGCAAAAACTCCAAAAGTATTATTTAGTCCTTAAAAATAGAGGACTGCCTCTTTCTGACCAGATGGCCGCTGACTCTAAAATCTAAAATGGCCGCTCTAGGGTTTCAACCAATCACGAAGGGGAGCTCCGCCCCCTGACAAATCGGGTCGTCGTTCTCACAGGGGCGGGATTTAAGGTTTAAAATAGAATGCAACATACACAGAGGAAAAAAGCTTCTGGAAACATTCGACCCACAGGAAGACGGCAAACACACACACAGACGGACACGCTTTTTGAACCCACCACCACCGGAAGCAGACGGCGACGAGCTGAGAACGAGAACAGGCTCTCTTTGTTCTTAGGAAGAAGAGACGACCATCCGAGGAACCAGAAGACCATTCTTTAATTGTATTCTTTAGTCTGAAACGAATAGCTGATGGCATAGTATCGGGTATATTTGAATCAGTGCACACAAGTTCTTGTTATTTCACTTCTTGACTGCTGAAATAAAAGAGGATTTTTACAGTAGCTCAACTCTCTTCTCTTCATTTTATGCTTCTATTACCGCCGCCGTCCTACAAACCATGATGGTTTTTATAAGTAAATAGGTTTTAAGGTGAATTTAGATACACAACGCAGAGTACTGGTAGTTAGATGGTTTTATAAGATAAAACCCTTATTCCTTTTTACTATAAAGAGCTTTCCTGTCGTTGACGAGCTCCGCTGGCGATGCGGTGTCAACATTGTCAGCTACCTGGTTGGCTCTCCTTGTGAAAGCTGTTTGCGCCGCAGTACGCCTCTTCTTTAGCTCTTCCACATCTACACCCTCCATCTTGTCCCAGTCAGCCGTTGCCCCAACTGGAGCTCCTTTTGCGGCTGAGTCACTGGTCGCAGGCAGTAGTAAACAATGGGGTTAACAGTCAGAAGCACAGTTGTACAGTTGGCGTGTAGCAGTGTGATTACAATGACACTGTTCCCAGCAGGGGATAGTGACGGGACCGTATGGTGGGTCAACGTAGTTTCGCTTAACTCACTTGAAACCTGGTAATGACCACAATGTGAGTGAGCAAGTAGGATAGAGTTGGTGAGCACCGTTACAGCTTTTGGTTAATTCATTAATAGTACAGTTCACGACGTGAAGAGCAATTTGAAAACGGTCGGATGAAACATAGTTACTTTAGGTCAGTTCATCAATAGTACCGTTCACGGCGTTTGGAGCAACAATATAATTGCAAGGTTCAACACAGCCAAGGCATAGGTGTGTCAATGATAATGTTCACAGCGTTTGGAGCAACAATGTAATTGCTTGGTTCAACACAGCCAAGGCATAGGTGTCAATGATAATGTTCACAGCGTTTGGAGCAACAATGTAATTGCTTGGTTCAACACAGCCAAGGCATAGGTGTGTCAATGATAATGTTCACAGCGTTTGGAGCAACAATGTAATTGCTAGGTTCAACACAGCCAAGGCATAGGTGTGTCAATGATAATGTTCACAGCGTTTGGAGCAACAATGTAATTGCTAGGTTCAACACAGCCAAGGCATAGGTGTGTCAATGATAATGTCCACGGCGTTAGGAGCAATAATATAATTGCTTGGTTCAACACAGCAAAGGCATAGGTGTGTCAATGATAATGTTCACAGCGTTTGGAGCAACCATGTAATTGCTTGGTTCAACACAGCCATGGCATAGGTGTGTCAATGATAATGTTCTTTAGCTAGCATTGGATGGCTAGCAGCGTTCGCATTGGTTGGCTAACAGCATTAGCATTGGTTGGCTAGCAGCGTTAGCATTGGTTGGCTAGCAGCGTTAGCATTGGTTGGCTAGCAGCGTTAGCATTGGTTGGCTAACAGCGTTAGCATTGGCGGCTAACAGTGTTAGCATTGGTTAGCTAACAGTGTTAGCATTGGCGGCTAGCAGTGTTAGCATTGGTTGGCTAACAGCGTTAGCATCGGTTGGCTAACAGCGTTAGCATTGGCGGTTAGCAGTGTTAGCATTGGTTGGCTAACAGCGTTAGCATTGGCGGCTAGCAGTGTTAGCATTGGTTGGCTAACAGCGTTAGCATTGGTTGGCTAATGGCTAGCGTTTAGCATTGGTTGGCTAGCGGTGTTAGCATTGGTTGGCTAACAGCGTTTAGCATTGAGCAATGGTTGGCTAGTGGCTAGCAGTTAGCATTTGGATGGCTAGCGGTGTTAGCAGTTAGCATTGGATGGAATTCGGCGACCCCACCACTTCAAGCAGCCAGCATGTGGGCGGAATACAGCGATTCCAACCCAGTAAGCAGTCAACATCAACGTTTCACTTCCCTTGAGCTGACTGCGTCCTCTCCATGTGCCCCGTCGTGTGTATCCACTCCGTCCTGGTTCCACCTTGACGTTGAGGTGGTATCTCACGCGGGCACCTCCTTCTGCGTTCCGTCCGTCCCGTCTCGTAGCGGGGCGCGTACGGTAAATAATTGTCCAATTATCTAACAGTCTCAGTCAATGAGTCAACTAGATGTCCCCCTTGGAAGGGTGTGGGCGAATGACTTATAATTAAACCAGTGAAACAATTCGGACTTTGTAAGAATGTTCGTTTATTTGGACTTCAATGTCCAACATCCAATTACTACTCGTTGCAATAATCACCAGGTGGCCAATTAAACAAGCGGTTAGCTTGTAGCTGATAGTTAGTAGCAGCTTGCATTCAAGCATTAGTGGATAATGTCAGTAAAGGTCGATATGGCATTTGGTAATGTTCAACCAAGTCGACGATGATAATAGTTTGTTGATAGTTAGGTTGCAATTAGCAACCGCCAGTACTTGATAGTGTAGCCAGACATTTAGCCAGCAGTAGCCAGGTTACAGTTAGTCAGACGTTAGTCAGCAGTAGCCAGGTTACAGTTAGTCAGACGTTAGTCAGTAGGCAATCAGCGTTTAGTCAGCAGTGTTCATTCAGTGTATTATTTACCTATACAAAGGAAAGGAAACAAACAGCATTAATTAGTAACTAGATATATGAAACAAGAGATAAATGCGGATATTAATGGCGCATCCAATGCAACGTACCGTTGGCCAGTCAGAGTTCGCCCACAGGGCTTTTCACCTTACAGCCTAGGGCTAAGAGTGTCTGCGCCGGCGCAGAGACAGCTTACCTGTCCAGAGTCGCAATACGTGTTCCAAAATGCGTCCACTAGGCGGCACCAGATAATAACTAACGCATGCAATAAACGCATACAATAAATCTTACTTATGATAATAATGAAGGATAATGATGATGAACATATTGGGAAAAACGTCGGATAATTCTCCAATTACATATATCATTAATGTATAGTAAAACTATTTAGGTCCTAACATTACCCTTGCGGCACACCACATATAATGTCTGATAATGAAGACCTATATTCCCCAATCTGCACAAATTGTTGTCTATGTTCTATATAACTTTTTAACCAGAGTAGCCCTACCCCTCTAATCCCAAACCTTTCCAGTTTTTTAACAGAATCTCATGATCAATTGTATCGAATGCTTTCTTCAGATCTATAAATATAATGCAAACTTCTTATTATCAATTGTACTAGTTAGTTCTTCCACAAGATCCATTAGCGCCATTGAGGTTGATCGATTCGTTCTAAAACCATATTGACTATCTGTAAGCAATATAGTCAAGTTAGACCGCGCTCACAAGTTCTCACACTGGGTGCTGTAATCCCATAAAGTTCAGTATATCAAAGCAGGGTAGCCGGACCAGCACTCACAGGTTCAATGTTTTTTATTGGCAGCCTGAATCAAAGCAGACATGTTTCGGACAATGTCCTTCATCAGTGGTATGGCTAGCACTGGAAATGCATTCAAGGTGATGGTTAAATACACCTGGCAGGTAAATGACACGGCAGGAAATGACATCACAACGCAGGTGTGCCTATGCAATATGACTAAATGAATGACCTATCAAATAGAGTCCAATCATAATTTATACATATGTATAGATATATCTATATCTATCATCAATAAATATTTATAAACAATACAATACAAAACAAAACAAAACAAAATTACCAGAAACTTGATAACATATAGCATGCCCTTTAATTTATAGGGCTAATTGAGCCACTTTACTTAATTGAATTAATTAATTTCAAATTATCCATAGGGCATCTTTGTGAATCATGCCTCTAGTTTGGCAACAAACAACATCTTTAATCAGACCAGAAATAACAATGTGGGAGTAAGGAGGTTAAAGGAAACAGGTTAAAATGTTTTCTTCATTCATTCCTTTAGGTTCGATACAATTGAACAGGTGGATATAATAACATTCACGTTGCAGCAGCAGCTTGTGTCTGTCTCCACCTCGCGCTGGCCTGAGTACTAACTCTAGTCCCATATATTTGAGGTTGTTGACGGTATGCTTACACTTAGAGAAATGTCGAGCTACCGATGACTTGACATCTAAATTCCTCACAGCACATTTGTGTTCACTTATTCTTGATTTAAAGGCTCTCGTTGTTTTGCCCACATAGGAAAAATTACAAGGACATTTTAGCAAATACACCAGATTGGACGAATTACACGTAATCCGTCCTTTGACTGGGATATTTTTCCCCGTTTTTGGATGTGCGAAAAATTTATCTTTAATCATACCCTGGCACTGAACACAGGATTGGCAGGGAAAATTTCCATCTGGGATGTTGGACATAAAATGAGAAGGTTTCTTTAAGGGCAAATCAGTTTTGACTAGGAGATTAGATAAATTCGCTTGTCTCTTGTAAAAATAGTTAGGCGAATGCTGAAACGCTGTCCCTATGAGAGGGTCGGACTGCAGAATATGCCAATGTTTATTGACAATAGTCCGCGTGTCTCTCGTAATAGGGCTGTAAGTAGACACGAAAGATACTTTGTCAGGTTTATCTTCTTTCTTTCTGGGGGTAAACAACGTGGCCCTGTCGATATGCTTGGTTTTATTAAAGGCTTTTAGTGTCAAATCAGCACTATATCCTCTCTCGTGGAAACTGCCACGGAGTACCTTTGCTTGTGCAATAAATGTATCGTCAGTATCACATATTCTCTTATAGCGAAGTATTTGGCTATAAGGAAGACTGTTCTTCAAGGCTGGGGTGTGATAACTAGAATAATGCAAGAACGAGTTACGATCCGTCTCCTTTTTAAAAACCTCTGTATGTAATGAGATGCCATCTGGGGCTTTCTTGATCAAAACATCGAGGAAGGGTAAATTATACATATCAAACTTTAATGTAAACTTTATCGTTCTTCTACAGGAGTTCAGGTACTCAAGGAAGGCAAAAAGTTCGGATGATGAACCAGACCAAAAAAATAAATAAAAAAATGCATATCGACAGGGCCACGTTGTTTACCCCCAGAAAGAAAGAAGATAAACCTGACAAAGTATCTTTCGTGTCTACTTACAGCCCTATTACGAGAGACACGCGGACTATTGTCAATAAACATTGGCATATTCTGCAGTCCGACCGTCTCATAGGGACAGCGTTTCAGCATTTAATGTCAAACATCCCAGATGGAAATTTCAGTGCCAGGGTATGATTAAAGAAAAAAATTTCGCACATCCAAAAACGGGGAAAAATATCCCAGTCAAAGGACGGATTACGTGTAATTCGTCCAATCTGGTGTATTTGCTAAAATGTCCTTGTAATTTTTCCTATGTGGGCAAAACAACGAGAGCCTTTAAATCAAGAATAAGTGAACACAAATGTGCTGTGAGGAATTTAGATGTCAAGTCATCGGTAGCTCGACATTTCTCTAAGTGTAAGCATACCGTCAACGACCTCAAATATATGGGACTAGAGTTAGTACTCAGGCCAGCGCGAGGTGGAGACAGACACAAGCTGCTGCTGCAACGTGAATGTTATTATATCCACCTGTTCAATTGTATCGAACCTAAAGGAATGAATGAAGAAAACGTTTTAACCTGATTCCTTTAACCTCCTTACTCCCACATTGTTATTTCTGGTCTGATTAAATATGTTGTTTGTTGCCAAACTAGAGGCATGATTCACAAAGATGCCCTATGGATAATTTGAAATTAATTAATTCAATTAAGTAAAGTGGCTCAATTAGCCCTATAAATTAAAGGGCATGCTATATGTTATCAAGTTTCTGGTAATTTTGTTTTGTTTCGTTTTGTATTGTATTGTTTATAAATATTTATTGATGATAGATATAGATATATCTATACATATGTATAAATTATGATTGGACTCTATTTGATAGGTCATTCATTTAGTCATATTGCATAGGCACACCTGCGTTGTGATGTCATTTCCTGCCGTGTCATTTACCTGCCAGGTGTATTTAACCATCACCTTGAATGCATTTCCAGTGCTAGCCATACCACTGATGAAGGACATTGTCCGAAACATGTCTGCTTTGATTCAGGCTGCCAATAAAAAACATTGAACCTGTGAGTGCTGGTCCGGCTACCCTGCTTTGATATACTATCTGTAAGCAACTCATATTATTCCACGAAACTGTCCAAACATACAAAAGAAAGTTGTTCCATATTTTTGAGAACTGTGAAAGCAGGGAAACTGGCCTGTAGTTGGCAAAATTCAGTACTGTATCTCCAAAAAAACCTGTAAATCATCTGCCCTTTATTCATTTGCTTAGATTTTTTGTACACTTGATCTCAAGAAGATGCTGAATGAGCTCAATGAGCAAAATTGTTCACGTCTGATCAATGTTAGCATGGTGTTATATTATCGTACTGGCCAATCGCGTCTCGCTCTTCACCATAATGAGATAACTCTTATCTCCTAGCACCTACTGTGCTCATGAACAAACAATTGCACCCATGCACCTGACCAGGCCACGCCCCAGCGTCCTCCTATAAGACGCCGGACATGGTCACACTCTACCTTCCTCTTTTTTTGTTTCCAACATGGACGCTGCAGTGCACTCCATGAACTAGTTGTTATGAAATGCAGAGAGAAATTACACAATGTTGGGTTTTCGCCGGAGATTCACCAGCCCCTGGAATCTTCTCGGCACATCCTAACAGCGCATCGGGCCTGTCCTGGGGTTTCCTCGTCTCGTGACAGCGGACCGAGGGACGTCGCGCGGTGGCTAGCTGTCGGGCTAGGTCGCGCACAGGTAGGGCCTGCGCTGCCAGGCATTAATGCTAGCATTTGTGATACTGCTCGTTGTCCCGTGAGACAGCCGAGTTGTTTCTTGGCGCGAGGGGCAGGATATTTGGGAAAACATGGTCGTCATGACTCTGTTTTGGGTGTTTTCCCGGCTATCCTAGTGCGCGTGGCTAATGCTAATGCTACAATGCTGGGTCTCCGTTCTTGTTCCCCGCCGAGGGCTGTCTTTTCTAAAAGGTCTTCCCGCCTCTTAACCATTCATGCTGACGGTCAATCGGTGTCTACTGTTGGGAGTTTTGACGGGGGCTTGTTTACCATTTCATGGGTGGATGGGCTGAGGCCTAGGGCTGGTGTGCTTTTTGTGAATCTATGAATTGTGTGCAGGACTGGTGTTTCTCTGGTCTGCATCCCCTTAACATTTGTGTGTATGGGCTAGCCCATTCTGCAGTGTGTTAGTGGAGTTTTCGTTTGTTTATTCATTTACCCCTTCATGGGTGCACACCACAGTGGAGGTTGCTGCATGCCTACTAGTGAGGCAGTGCTTCACTAGTAGTAGTCTTTTGTCTGCAGCCACCACTGGTGCTCCGTGCTTGTGAAGCAGGTGGCATCAGTCCTTTGCCTCTGACATAGTGGAACGGTGTCCCGCCCGGCCGACGCCATGGCAGGTGGCTGGTGGGCTGTTAAGCCTATACCACCACGGTATAGAATTAGCAGCGACTAGTAACATTGTTCGAATTGCTGTTTTTTCTGTCAAAAATGGTGGCGGTGGCGGGGCCTTACGGCCAGCCGACGTCAAAACATCGCGCAAGGTTTTGAGGTTATTAGCTTTGACCTAGCCGCAAGCTATAACCGCAGGGAGGGCTAGGATGCCGTCAACGCTTGTTTACAGACATCTTGGTTGGATCAGTCTCCGCTTGAGGAGGAGAGACGTTTTTCCCCTCCTCAGGGCTCCCCTCTCCGCAGAGGGACTTTGGTCTTTCCGCAGGAGCGCGGGCGGTATTTGACCTAGGCCCCACACCGCCTCACACCACGCAGCCAGAGGTGAGGGCGCGGCCTCGCCAGCGGCTGTGGCGAGGCCCTCAACCAGCGCCCATGTTTCCCCCGCCTGAGGTACCCTGGACACAAAGACAACATGTGATCGCAAGGCCGACAGCCTTGGTGGCGGAGGGATCGGCTACATTAGATGAGCACGCCCTAAAAAAACTTCGCCGTCTAGCTGTGTCTAGCTCGCTCTCCGGTCACTCCCCCCCCCAACACCAGCGGGATAAGGGCTCTGATTTGTTTCCTTTCGCTGCGGGCCGCGTGCCTTCGATGAAGCGCAAGCGGCCCCACGTTTCGCTTCTCATGGGGACAGGGGCTGACACCCAGTTGCTGGCTAGGCCTGGGTCTGTCCGTGAGAATGTTGTGCTGTCAAGCGGCTCCCACGCCACACGTTCTGCATCTGTGTTTGGTGAGCCTGGTGTTGTGTCTGTCAACAACAAAGGTTGTCAGCGGGGGAGCTCGAGGCCCTTGGGATCTCAGCACGAGTTCCCCCTGCCCCGCCCTCGCCAGGCCGGGTATCACGTTAGTGCCTCCCACGGCCGGAAGACCGGCGGTGGTCAGGCAGGCGCGCGTGATTTGGGTGGTAGTAATATCACTGCAGGGCTACGGTGTGTAGGAACCCACCCTATCGCGCAGTGTGGGGACCTCACACCTTGCATGTCCAGCTGTAGAACAGTTCCTCAGCAATCCATGCCGGGGAGGTGTTCAGTGGGGGAGGTTTTGTCACCCAGTGTGATGTCAGCTTCCCCCGTATCAAACCAGCCCTTTCTGTCGGGGTCCCCGCTTGGGTGCAATTGCCTCATTGGTAGTGTCAGGGTCCGATATCTTGACTCCGTGAGACAGCCTGCTCGCGCGGTTGGCGGGTCCAGGGTTGGCAACGCACAGCGGGTGGGACCGGGCCGCCTATCTACGGTTCCTGGCGGACCAGCGCCAAGTGGCGGCGGGTGCACTTGGGATTATCATCACATATGGCTACAGCAGTGCCATATGTCGAGGTGGATGGAGAGAACGCTGAGGCGGAGACTTGTGTTTACACAACCCCACCCGTTTTCAGGTTTGGTACAGACCCTATTGTCGGGGTCAACAGCAGTGACAGCTCTGGCCGACGAGATCCAATCTCTGTGGGCCAAGCAAGCCATCGTCGTGGTCCCAAAGGAGGATGTGATGCGTGGCGTTTCCTCCCGGTATTCTCTGGTGCCTGAGAAATCGGGGGGGGGGGGGGGGGGGTGTCAGGCCCATACTGGACCTGTCCCATGGAAGGTTCCGAATTTTGACCGTCTCCCACCTGTTAGACGCTGTCAGGAGGGGACCTGGTTCTCCTCTATAGACCTGTAGGATGCGTATTCACATCCCGATCTTCCATCCTAGGGCTTACCTACGATTCCTTTGCAGGGCTTAGCCTACGAGTACCAGAGGCTGCCGTTCGGCTATTCTCTGGCTCCCCGCATCTTCACCAAGTGCGCGTAGACCGCACTGGGGCCTCTGCGTCGTCAGGGGTTACGAAGTGTATTCTGCCCTGGACGATGTTCTGGTCCTTGGCCGGTCAGGGTAGATCGCCAGGTCTCATACCAGGCAGGTGGTATCTCACCAGCCTGGGCTTTGCTGTAGACTGGAAGTAGAGTTCTCCTCTTCCCAGTCAACGGGTGGAGTACTTGGGCTTTTTCTAAGCTCAAGGTCTATATGGGCATCCCTCTCGGAGCGGCGGCGAGTGATTGGGTTCTCGGCGTGCTCGGGAGGTTCTGTCCTAGGACGGTTACGGCGCTGTCCGTGATGCGCCTGCTGCTGGGGTCCCTCTTGGCCTCCTCTTCATGGGGAGGATGCAGAGGTGGTTTTTTCCAGTATGGAAATGGACCTGGTGTGAGACATATGGAAGCGGCTGAAGGTTCCCATGTCAGTACTGGGGGACCTCGTCTTCTGGGGAGGGTCTGGTGCCCTCACCTGGGGGGTCCCCTTGGGCAGCAGGCTGTCACACGTCGCGGCCTTCACCGACGCCTCCCTCATTGGATGGGGGGGGTACGTGTCAGACCAACGCAGTAGGGGGCAGCTGCCATGCTGCCCGGTCTGTGCTACATTCAATGTGTTGGGATTGAAGGCAGTCCTTCTGGTCCTCAAACGGCTCGACCACCTTGTGGTGGGCAAGCATGTTTTGGTCAGGACGGACAACACGGCGTCAGCGTCGTATATTGTCAGACAGGGTGGAGTGCGCTCCCCCCGTCTGCACCGGGCGGCGGTCGGGCTCTGGCTATGGGCGTTCTCCAACTGCTCTGCCTGAGGGCTCTCCACATCCCCGGCAGATAAACAAGTGGGGTTTACCTTTAGGGGGGGGGGCCTCGCGTTTAAATCTTGCACAGGGCCTCGCATTTCTCCCAGGCGGCCCTGGACATAGTAGTACATAGTAGACAGTAGTATAGACATAGTAGAATAGTACATAGTAGTATAGACATAGCAGCATAGTACATAGTAGAGAGTAGTATAGACATAGTAGCATAGCAGATAGTAGTATAGACATAGTAGCATAGTACATAGCAGTATAGACATAGTAGCATACTACATAGTAGATAGTAGCATAGTACATAGTAGATAGTTATAGACATAGTAGTATAGTACATAGTAGATAGTAGTATAGACATAGTAGCATTGTACATTAGTAAAAGACAGTAAGAAGGCTTGTCCTTTGTTTTAACCATAGTCTTTGAAATATTTGTACAATGTAATCTAGGTAAGAGGGGAAATATTATTCCAGTGAGGTGTTCAGTCATAGATGGTGTGTGACAAGTTAGTCCCCTCAAGTCATAATTATTCCTCCACCACGAGAGAGGGGAAAGATTTGGTGAATATTGAATTTGCAACCATTCATGTTCCCTTGGGCTATTTTGCCCCATCCACATTATTTTGACACACACAGAAAGAGAGAGAGAGAGAGAGAGAGAGAGAGAGAGAGAGAGAGAGAGAGAGATTGATTGATTGATTGATTGATTGATTGATTGATTGATTGATTGATTGATTGATTGATTGATTGATTGATTGAAAACTTTATTAACAGATTGCAGAATGGGTACAGTACAGCTCAATACATACAATTGTTAAGGGGATGCAGACCAGAGAAAGACTTTCGTCTTGTTTACATCAGGGTCCCCCATTTTCAATTCATCATAACATGTATGACACACACGACATACAGATAGACAGTACTGCTACATCTATACATTTATGACATACCAGATTTGCAAATACAGTACTGTTTGTGATACAAAAAGAGTCCAGAAAAGAGAGTATATACATTTTGACGTAGAAACTGTACATTGGAGGAGGTTGGGTAGGTGGGGTGGGGTTGGGTGGGTGGAGGGGGGGAACTGTACATTGGAGGTGGTTGGGTGGGTGGGGTGGGGGGGGCATTGGGTAGGGGGTGGGTGGGGGACACTGTACACTGTACATTGGAATATTGACAAAGCCATACTTGGTCATTTACTGTACATTGGAGGGGGTTGGGTTAGGACATTAGGGGCCAGTTTCGAATTGCAGTCTACCGTAGGTGTTCTTTGAGAGTGTTTTTGAAAGTGGGTAGTGATTCACATTCCTTTACAGCTTTGGGTAGGGCGTTCCACAATGATGTGGCATAATTTCTAAACGTGTTTAGTCCCTTGTTTGAGCCAAATCTGGGTTTAACATGATTTGTGGAGCTCCCTCTGGTGTTGTGATCGTGGTATTCACTGACCTTTGGGAAGTATTTTGACATGTACATGGGTACCTTGGTCGTGTAGTGTATCTTGTAGACCAGGCCCATTGCAAGTTGCTGTATTCTGTCGTCTACTCTAAGCCATCCTAGGTTGTCAAAGTGGGCAGGGGTGAGGTGGGTTCTAGGAGTCAGGTCAAGCAGTAGTCTGACCAGTTTGTTTTGAGATGTTTGTCATTTTGTTTTTAGTGCCTTTGAGGTGCTTTGGTACCATGAGGTGCAAGCATAGTTGTAGTACCCTTGAATGAGTACCGGTACAAGAATCGAGTTCGTTGGTTGACTTTTTTTATTACATTGGATGCCATTTTGTCACAGGAAAGATTAGCCTCTAGGATGGAACCCATGTAGAGAGAGAGAGAGAGAGAGAGAGAGAGAGAGAGAGAGAGAGAGAGAGAGAGAGAGAGAGAGAGAGAGAGAGAGAGAGAGAGCTGAGGAAACTGAGCTCAGTTTGAGATTATGAGATTCAACACGCATTCATTGTGCAACTCATGGAGACACTCAAACACAAATATGCTTTGAGTGTGTTTTAGGGTGGAGGACAGGAATCAATGGGCTGAAACATGCTGGTTGTAATAGACAGGCTTTTCCTTGTTGTTAACAATCAGAAGATGGGAGATGATGTGGGGAAAACGTATTCCCTGTGTGTGACATCACTGTCTTTGATCTAATGATGAGAAGAGAGCTCTGTTGTCTAATAACAACACAACACTCAAACAGGCTCACATACTGTATAGGCACGCACGCACGCACGCACACATACACACACACACACATATGCGTGTGTGGATATGCAAAAACACACAAATACACACATACACACACACACACATACACACACACACACACACACACACACACACACACACACACAGATTGTAAAATAGCCCAGCCAAAGGGTCTAGGAGGGTGGTAGGAGGCGGCAGACTCAAGAGGAAATTTTTTTTTTAAACAATATGTTTATTGGTATTTTCTTTTTTTTCAGTTTTACAGCATCAGTTCAACAGTTCAACAACCATACAAAAGGAAATGCTGCCAACTGCCCCCCCTCCCCAAGTTACAGAAAAATAGATGCAAATTACCCCCCCCCCCCTGAAAGAAAATAATAAAAAAAAAAAAAAAAAAAAAAAAAAAGGCCAGACCCCCCCTCCCCTCCCCCAGACAAGGACCTCAACAAATTCATTTTTTTCTTTTTTTACACATTTTGAGAGTTTTGTAAACCCAGTTACACCCGTCTAACAGGTGCCCATACCTCTACACCAAACAAATAAATATCTACCGTTACATCTTTTCTCTTCAAAGAGCAACTAATAACATTTACAGTATCATTCATTGCAATATATACCCTTCAGAAAGACAAAAGGGAGCTTCAATAATAGCCTACATTGTCAACCTACTATGTAATCTGTTCTAAGTATTGCCTAAACCCAGCCCAGCATTTATCAAAGAGACGTGGTTTTTTCTTAAGATTGAACATTATTTTCTCTGATGCCATGTACGAAGAGATTTCACTAAGCCACATAGACATGGGGGGGGGATTCAGCACTTTTCCACAGCATGGCAATACACTTGTTCCCTGCAATCATGGCCAATTTAATGATCCGCACCTTGCCTCTCTTATCTGGAGAAATGTCAGACATGTCTCCTAGTAATGCTAATTTAGGTGTACATGGGATCTCAAACCCTGTGACCTCTTCGACAATCTCCCAAATTGAGCCCCAGTAAGGTCTCAGTTTGTTACATTCCCAGAACATGTGGAGCAGGCTACCTGTTTCCGTTGAGCACCTAGGGCAAAGGTCAGAGATAGCCTCATTCATCCTGTGAAGTCTTTCCGGCGTAAAATAGGTTCTATGGAGAATGTTAAATTGCATAAGTTTATGTCGAGTGTTATATGAAAAAGATAGTGCAGACTCACATAGTGATTCCCATTCATCTTCATCAAAGGTACAGTCCAGGTCCCGCTCCCATTTGTTCTTGGCATTTAGGGGTATAATTTCTGTACTGGTCAGAATTCTATCATATGTTAATGATAGGATGCCTCTAGTGTGAATAACTCCTTTTAGAATATCATCTATGAGGAGGTGTTTTGGAAGAGTGGAGTTTCCTCCCTGACCTGTACCTATGAAGTGTCTGACCTGTAGGTATTTAAAGAAATTAGTAGTTGGAAGGTGGAAGGTGGCACGTAACTGTTCAAAGGGCATAATTATGTTATTATCATATAGGTCCCTAAACGTTTTAATTCCCTGAGTGTACCACTTCTTGGTGATGCCATCTCTAAGTGATTCTGGCAAAGCTGGATTGTTGTGGAAGGGAGTCTTCCTGTGAAATGCAATAAAGCTACCAAGATGTGTCTGAATCTCAAACCATGTTCTTGCTGTGTGTTTAATAAATGGGTTATCTGAACTATTCTTCAGGGTGTGGTACTTCCTGATAAAAGGAATTCCGGCCAGCGGTACGTCCATCGTATGGCATTGTTCTATTTGTCTCCAGGCAGGGGAATTAATCGACTCATTCTGCCAATTCCACAGAGCCCTTGTCTGTGCAGCCCAGTAATAGCGTTGGAAGTCTGGGAGTTTCAGTCCACCACACTGGGGGGAATTATATAGGGTTTTAATTTTAATTCTAGGGACCTTCCTTCTCCATATGAATGCAGATATTATCCTTTGTACTTTCTTGAAGAAGTTCTTATGTATAGATATAGGGAGGGTTTGAAAAAGATAGAGAAATGTAGGTAGGATGTTCATCTTAATGCAGTTCACACGTCCGATTAGCGAGAGAGGCAGCTGCATCCATCTATCTAGGTCCTTCTCCACCTTTTTAAGTAGTGGGTCATGATTTAGTAAGAAAATTGTATCTATTTGGTTCGGAATTTTTAGACCCAAATATGTTACAAATTGTGAGTTCCACTGGAAGGGGAAATTGGACCTTGGCATTTTTTCGGCTAGTGAGTTAAGTGGCATGGCCACGCTTTTTTGTGCATTAATCTTGTAGCCTGAGATTACATTATACTTTGACAGTGTTTCCATAAGGGCAGGCATGGATGAGTCAAGATTGGTTAGAAACAGGACTATGTCGTCCACGTATAAAGAGATGACATGGCTCTCAGGACCCACCTTGATCCCACTAATAGCTTTATGTGACCTTATTGCTATAGCCAGGGGTTCGATTACCAGCGCAAAAAGTGTCGGGGAAAGAGGGCAACCCTGCCTAGTACCGCGCCTTAGAGGGAAAGAAGGTGAAATCTCGGAGTTGGTCTGTATCCTGGCTGTAGGGTTAAGGTACAGCATATGAATCATTCTTAGCATATTTGGCCCAAAGTTCATTTTTTGTAGAACAGCGAAGAGAAAGTGCCACTCTACTCGGTCAAATGCCTTCTCCGCGTCCAACGAGATTGCTATGACTGGGTCTTCTATGGATTTGGCACAGTGCGTCAAGTTAAGAAATCTTCTCACGTTGTCTATTAATGAGCGATTTTGTATGAAACCGGTCTGGTCCGTATTAATAAGTGAGGAGGTTACTCTCTCAAGTCGAGTGGCTATGATTTTAGTAAAAATGTTATATTCGTTGGAAAGGATCGAAATTGGTCTGTACGACCCGCATAAGGTAGGGTCCTTCCCTGGTTTTGGCAGGACTATAATAAGAGCTTGCTCAAGGGTATCAGGTAGTTGGTCATTCTCAATGGAGTAGTTGAACATTTCTAGGAGAGGGTCTATCAATTTGCTAATAAATGCCTTGTAGAATCTATAGAGAAGCCGTCCGGCCCTGGAGCTTTCCCTGGCGTCAGTTTTGATAAGGCATCTAGTATTTCTTGCTTAGTTATCGCCTCGTCAAGGACCCCCCTTGTGCCTTTTGTTATCGTAGGTATATCTAGGTTGTCCAAGAATTCACACATCTCCTGTCTCTTCTCCCCCTGCGAGGAGTAGAGAGACTTGTAGAAGTCTGAGAAGGCCCGATTTATGAGCAGTGGGTTCCGGGTCAACTCCCCTTTGTCGCTTACCCTAATGGCCGGTATACACCTAGCGGCATCCTCCCTTCTAATTTGCCACGCTAGTAGTTTCCCTGCCTTGTCACCCTGCTCATAGTAGCAATGTTTCAACCTTGACATAGCGTTTTCTACCTCTCGTGAGGTGCTAGTGCCTTTTTTGCCATTATCTGATCCAATAAGGTCCGTGATTGTAATAGGGAGTGTTGATTTTCAAGCGCTTTTATATCAGACTCTAGTGAGCGTAATTTGGTTTGATATTGTTTCTTTTTCCAGGAAGAGTAACTAATAATGGAGCCTCTTATGTAAGCTTTAAGGGTCTCCCAGACTATAGCTGGTGAGGCCGAGCCCCTATTAATCAATAAATACCAGTCCAACTGTTCGTTAATTAATTTGACAAAATCCTCATCGTTATTTAGAAAATTAGGAAACCTCCAGCGTTTGGAGTTTGTGTGAGAGTCGCTTAAGGCTATTTTAATCAAAAGGGGGGCGTGGTCTGAGTGTGTCATGGCTAAGTATTCGCAGGACGAAACAAGATGGAGTTTTGCTGTATGTATAAAGAACGTATCAATCCTAGAGTAGCTGTTGTGCATGTGTGAGTAGAAGCTGTATTCCCTTTGAGATGCATGCCCCTTCCGCCATGTATCCAACAAATTAAGATCCATAAGTTCTTTTTTAAGAGCCTTGGCCGCTGAGGTCAAAGGTTTAGGGGTAGGGGAGGATCTGTCCATAGCAGGGTCTAATACCAGGTTAAAGTCACCACCAATTATAAGTTCTGAAGGGGTGCATGTCACTTTAAGAAAAAGGTTCACATAGAAGTTAGGGTCATCGTGGTTCGGACCATATACATTCAGCATAGTGACCAGTTGGTCTCCCATATATCCCCTGACTAAAATATATCTTCCCCCTTTATCCTTTTCAACTAGGTTCGGTTGGAAGGGGATCCCTCTTCTTACCAGAATAGCCACCCCCCTTGCTGAAGATGTAAATGAGGAGAAAAATATTGGCCCTTGCCTTTGTTTCCCCAGTTTACTGTGCTCTGCGTCATCCAAGTGAGACTCTTGCAGGAAGGCCACGTCTATTTGATGTCTTCTGATGAAGCTAAGGACTTTACGGCGTTTAACTTGCCGGTTAAGACCATTAATATTCCAACTCAGAAACGAGTATGTCATTCACCCATGTGGTTGGTATAGCTGGTTAGTAGGACACTGGGATACCTGAAAACATGGTATACAATACCTAGATGTGTAAACATTATAAACCAATTCACAAAAACAGTCCTGTCTGAACCCCTCCCTTTTCCCCTTAATACCCCCCCTTCCCATAAAAAAATTCCCCTGGCCTATATATCCTCCCGTAATCTTGCGTAGTACCATACCCTATCCTACCAAGCGGAGCCGGGCTCCCTACCAGGTTTAGGTTAAGTAATTAAAGGTGTGGGTACGAACATCTCCTTTAAGCATTTCAAAACATGTATATATATATACACCCTACCTTTTTTTTTATATCTTTTTATTTTTTTTCAGGGGTAATATCAACGCTTAAAATGCATAAATGTAATGTGCACACATGTATGAATAAACATGTACACCTACATATACCCATTAGCACATAACCATCTTGAAATTAAACTTAGTAATATGAACTCACAACAAAAGGTCCCGTGAGGCTTATAATAATGATAATAATAATATAATAATGCAGGACCTGCTCAGAGGTCTTTTATTGGCATTGGCTATTATCTACAACACACACACACCGGAACACACACGCATGCATTGTCTGTAGGATCGCTGATGCGATTCGTCTCTGCGATTAACCCATCCCGTCGTCCTTCCCCCCAAGGGCAGCCGGGAGCAGACAGGCGTCAACGTGAGCCGCGCCAGGGGACCAATCCAAGTGCTCCTGTCCGTCTTCGTCAAGGACGCCACAGCGTTAGCGATCTGTTGTTGTGCATGTTTTTCCATTGGGTTTATCTTATCGGGGGGGAAACCCTTGCGAGCACGGGGAGAACATGCAAACTGGTTTAAAAAAAGCTGGCTTAACATCATCTCAAGTCCAGTGTCGCCAATAACGACACGTATTACCCGGCGGTTAACATTTCAAAAAGTAATTAGAGTATGAGACTTATTGCCTGGTATGTGTCTTTATTTACCGCTCCTTTCTGGTTGAGTGACGACCGCTGGATCACTTCAGCATAGCCGGGTGGTGCTTACTCAGATACGTCTCTGCCGACCCCGGAGAGGTAAAAGTGCGTCTGCCCTCCGGTAGCTCCACGTTCAAGTTAGTGGGATGGAGCAGCTTGAAGGATACGTTGTTCTCGTGTAGCTTCTTCTTCAACGGCATGAAGGCTTTTCTCTTCTTGTAGAGGGCCGTGGACATATCCTTGAAGATCTTGATAGTAGAATTACCGTATGCCAGTGATTTCTTTTTCCACGCCGCGTCCAGGATTCTCGTCACATCGGTGAAACGGAGTAGCTGGATCACTATGGCTTGGGGGAGGCTGCCTTCTTCGGGACGGCGTTGGAGCGTATGGTGAGCCCGCTCTATCTCAATGGTTTGCCCGGTGTCCAGCTCCAGTATTTTGGGGAGCCATTCCTGTAGGAAATCGATAGAGCTTTTCCCCTCCACACCTTCTGGGAATCCCACCAGTCGCAGATTCTTTCTTCTCCCTCTGTTTTCCAAGTCGTCCAGCTTTTCCCTCAGACCGCAGATCTCCTCCTCTGTGTCTTTCCTATGATCGCTGAGGTCTTGGTGTAGGTAGTCGAAGCTAGCTTGCACTCCCTCCATTTCCTTAACACGTTGCCCCAGTGCCTGGTTGTCATTGATAAGTCTTTCCACCGAGATGCTTAGAGAGTTCATCTTAAGTTCCATCATGGCTTGAATTCTGTCGAATACTTTCTCCAGTTCCCCAGTAAACCATATCGGCGGTGTTTCATCGTTAGCTTCGACGTTAGCTGCATTAGCTTCCCCGTTAGCCGGTGAGTTAGCTCCTTGCGGTCTCACGCTAGCACTATTGCTAACGCCGGGCGATGTCACCGTCTTCCTGCTCGGTTCGGTCCTTTTGGGTGGCATTTCTTTGTTGGTTATGTGCTTAATAAGCGTGGGTTGACATAAACTGAAGTTAGGCGGAGTATGTTCGATACATCAGGTTTTTCAGGATTTTTGTGTAGGAGCCCGTTCCACTATGTCCTTCCTCTACGCCGCCATCTTTTTCCCCAAGAGGCAAAATTGAGGTCCAAAAGTGAATGGGTCTCATTCCCGAACAACCAAAAATGTCCTCTTAGGCAGATTTCTGCCCATTTAAGACATATTAGGGCTGGTCTCGCGATTCCCCAAATTTTCCTGAGATCGGATTTGACCGTGGCTGAGAGCAGATTTAAGAGTGCTGAGGAGCACACTTATGATTGATTGACTAATTGAAAATTGTATTGACTTGACAGACTGTGTTCTCATAGTGATTCCTTCATGTCAACGCTACAGGCCTCCTTGGAATTAATTACTTAATCATAATTAAAATAAATATGACAATATTTGTACGATAAGAAATTACGCATTTGATGTCGGAAAAATTGATAATATGGATTCATTTTTTTTTGCATTCATCTAAAAATGTTTGGACCTTATGGTGTTCTTGTTCTGTTCTTGACTTATTGTTATGTTTTCTTCTTGACTTGTTTAAAGAAGACCTGTACGGCCCATGGGGACATTAACGTGTGTTGTCGGGCCTTATAAATAAATTTGATTTGATTTGATTTGATCTGATCACAGGGCAGCTGGATTAACCATATCTGAACCAGCTATTTTGGACAAATGTATAATTACTTTAATTACTCAGATATTCAAACACAATTATGCAATTATTGTGAAATTATTGAAAATAATAATTATTTAATGCCTTCTGTGGAATTTGTATTTCGTATTTGTTACATATCTGTTTTATTGATTAATTATACATTTGAAAGAATGCAGGTTATAGCCTACATGAATTGGTACAATGGGACAGACATTTGTTTGATATAGCTATAACTTGCATTCCTTCAAATGTATCATTAATCAATTAAACGTATATTGAAATACACGATATAGCCTATACACCAACACTGAAATGACGGATAAATAAATAAATAAGAAGTAAAGCTAATTGCGTGGAAGACTGCATTAATATTCCATAACAAGTCTTGTGTGTGCCAGTATAGCCTACGTGTCTAATGAATGAACAGTATAGGCTTAATATATTCTAGTTACTTGTTTCATTAGGATTTAGTAGATACTATATATGCTCTGCCCTACGTACAGTATAAGTACAGTCTGTATACTGTACATAGGGCATAGCATATATATAGTATCTACTAAATCCTAATGAAACAATTAATGGAATCATAAGCCTATACTGCGTTCATTCAGTACTGCACGCGCGCACGTGTGTGTGTGTGTGTGTGTGTGTGTGTGTGTGTGCGCGCGCACGCTGCGGCAGGTGTACCACGAGCTGTACTATATGTGATGCCAATATATTAATCTAATCTAATTTCGATGGGTCGCAAGACTCGCAAAGCGCTTCCGCCACCATTTTCACACGGCTGCATCATTAGTTGCCTTATAAGGAGCTCTGGAGGCATTGTTTTGTATGCAAATTACCTGAACGGGGACGCGCGTTCATGTTTGAGACATGGTGCCATTCCCCAACGCAGATATCTCAGGTGCGAACGTTTGAGCCACTTAAGACATATTACCAGCATGTTGAGGACTCAGAGTGAACTTGTCATTGATTCTGTCTCAGTCGGTTCCAAGATAAGTCTTCCAAGAGAACTCTTTGGAAAATATTGGGGAATGTGACCCAATATCTTTAAAAAAGAATACTTAGAGAACTTCAACTCATTAATTTCAAAAAAAAAATAACGGCATGCTATGGCTGCAAGCCTGACGCTCTTTCCTCGACTGACAGAAACCAACTGGTTATAGACCCATAAGTTCTAGCCCAATCATCTCTGTATAGACCATTCTCTCTGCACAGGTAAGTATTTCACATTGGATGTTTATACATCACACAACAGTAAAGTCAAAGTCAAAGTTTTACTATAAGGTCCTCTTTAGCTTTCAAATACAAAAATACATAACAGCATAACACAAAAAACATCCACTCTACTTGGTATCACCCACCCGCCACCACCGACTCGTAGAACATCCTCAACATCCTTGTACAAGCGTTGAAGGATCTCAGCCTTCTGAGGAAGTAGTCAGCTCTGGCCCTTCTTATAGAGTGCCTCAGCGTGTTTTGTCCTGTTCAGTTTCTTGTCGATGTGTACTCCGAGGTATTTGTAATCCTCAACCATGTCCACGTCGACCCCCATGAGGGAAACTGGGGTCACATGTGTACTCCTCCTCCTCCCCAGATCCATAGCCAGTTCCCTGGTCTTCGTCACATTTAGCTGGAGGTGATTCTTTTCGCACCATGTGACGAAATCTGCCACCAGTGCCCGGTATTCTTCCTCATCACCATCCTTTATACATCCCACTATATATATATAGTCATCAGAAAACTTCTGAAGGTGGCAGGACTCTGACCGATAGTGGAAGTCAAGGTGTGGCTACTGCCTGAATCTAAGAGTGCTACACACGGCTTGTCCTCAATAAGAACAGAGGTAGTATGTTCCTCCTCATCTGGCCTCAACTCTCCCAATCTGACTTATGGCTGAGTTGGGTGAAAGTAGAGAGAACTTGCCTATAATTCCTGACTCTAAGACCCCCCCCCCCCCCCCCCCACAGTCTTGCTGGGTTTGTTGATGGGGTACCCTGCTGATGATCGGTAGGCAGAAAGAAAAGCCATTTCTGCTGCTTGCTTAGAGCTCTTTGATCCAAGTGTAAAGCTCAGGGTTAATGACCGTGAAGAATTGCTCCATCACAATGGCATTATCTATTTCAGCGGTTCTCAAACTACGGGTCGCGGGTAGGTGACAGTGGGGTCGGCAAGTAAAATATATTTTTTATAAAAATCAATAATCTTTTTTGGCAACATATTTTGGCTAAATATGCCTTGTTTTATAAATGTGTATTGATAACATAGTGTTGTAATTAAATGTTCTAATAAATATGCATGATCTAGTTCAACAATGTGTGCTTTTATTTTGATATTCCTTAATTCCACGTTGAAATTACGCAATACATTAAGTGTGGGGTCGCCAAAAAAAGTCCTAAATAAAATGGGGTTGTGGTATAAAAAAGTTTGAGAACCCCTGATCTATTTGCTTCACTTGTCATACAAGTCCTTGAGACAAACATGTAGCTCCTTCAGGGTTTCTTCATCCAATGGGTCTCTGAGCTGATTTCAAACGTATGCAATACAGCGCTCTTTACCATAGAGTAGTATATGGTCTCTTATAAGCAGCTCAGGCTTGACCAGTGAGCAGTGGAGTAAGATGCAGAGCCCATGCACTCTAGGCCACTGACATGCATGTGCAATTCTTTCTAAAGTAGTCAAATAGTGTTCAATGTCCTCACTGTCATGATAGGAATGCATTTTAGGACCTTAATAAAGAGTAAGACTGTTCCAATGACAAATGGTGTGCTCTCACCCACTTTGTCACAAAGACAAACAAAAACAGGCATGATCGAACAGATCGAAGACAGACACACACATGTACACAAACCTGTGCACACTTGTTACACATACAAACCAGTGGCGTCGTTAGCCCTGGGCTTCCGGGGCTTTAGCCCTGGGCTTCCGGGGCTTTAGCCCCGGATGTTTTTCTCCTAGCCCCGGATATTTTTTTTTATGTCAGCATCCCCATTGTCTGTGCTGAATGTTTGTTAGTGTTTGGTATTTTTTGTTGGTTTTTAGTACTTTTAAACATTTTTAGTAAGTAGTTTTCATTTGATCCTATAATTCTTTCATTCACCGATTTGTGGACTTTTTTTTTAGTGTCCTGAAAGGCGCCTTATAAATCAAATGCATTATTATTATTATTATTATTATTATTATTATTATTATTATTATTATTATTATTATTATTATTATTATTATTATTATTATTATTATTATTATTATTATTATTATTATTATTATTATTATTATTATCATCCAGGAGGGAAAAGACACTTTGGATAGTAGGGACTGCATCTCTGCCTGTCCTGACCAGGAAACACTTTGCAACTAGTTGGATATTGTAATGTGTGGCGAGGGGTGGTTACCATATGAAACACACGTTACATAATGACTTAATTCTGTTTGAACCAGTTACACACACTGCTGTGCTTAACCTAAAACACATTTAGCAATTCTACTTCTCAGTGATTAGAGTACTGTAAGTGAAGTACGCAGAGAATGTGCAAATATACAACAAATTCACCAAACACTACACAAGACCAATGTTGTAGACTGATGAAAATATAATTTATTTATCTACATATACCCAAATCAATGATGCAGACTGATGAAAAAAATAACATTTTCTCTCCATATACCCAAATCAATGATGCAGACTGATGAAAATATAAATGTTCTCTCCATATAATCAAATCAGTCAACATTTCAACATGGAGAATCACAACAATACATGTCCCAGTTTTCATGCTACTATGTGCATAACACTGTAAGCAAATATCAGACAAATATAAAATACTGTATCCAGTACAGGTTAAAATTACAGTAACACAATTTTTTGTTGTGATTCTCCATGTTGACATGTTGATTGATTTGGGAAAATGGGAGAAAATGTATATTTTCATCAGTCTGCATCATTGGTTGTCTTGTGTAGTGTTTGGTGAATGTATTGTATATTTTCACGTTCTCTGTGTACAGTACTTCACTCTCCTTCCATTTTGGTTGAAGACAGGTGAACTCACCTTCTGCATTTTTATAGTGCTTAAACCTGATTGTGTATCTACAATTAAGCAATGGTGTGTTTGTGCATCTGATGGCTGTGTTTAACCAATTGGCTCATATGTGTGGTAATTTGACATTCTGTGTCTAATGTAATGCAAGTGTGTTTAGTGTTTTGCAAATCACTGTGTGTATTGTTTTGCAAAAAGTGAGGCTGACATTGTAGGGGTGCAAATCTGGGCCTATATTTTGCTCCTTGAGTGTAAGGTTTTGATAATTGTGTAATTCTTTTGATTTGAGTGTTTATGCAATTGAAGAAAACTGTAAAGACTAGAGATGAACTGTTTATTTATTTTGTACATAGGCTGTGCATATGTTTGTTTGTTTATTTGCTTATGTGTATGATTCTTAACTGTGTTTTTATTTTGTTATTGGTGTATATGTGTATGTATGTACAGTATATGTATATATATTATATATATATATATATATATATATATATATATATATATATATATATATATATATATATATATATATATATATATATATATATATATATATATATATATATATATATATATATATATACTCCTGTTGGGGCTTCTTGGACCAGATCAATGTTTTATCTGGCTAAATAAATAAATAAATAAATAAGAAACTGATGATTTGGTCCTGTTAACTTTGAATTTTCTATGGGGACTGCCCAGATCCCTCTCATGGACCTGGACCTCACTTTGAGAACCTCTAATGATTCTAGTTATTCAGTATTCATCTCTAATTACTCTAAAATTGCGTATTTCTGTGGTTAAAAAAAAGAAAGAAAAAAAAGATGGGCTGAAGCCCCCAATGTTTTCTAACCCTAAAAACGCCCCTGATACAAACCACAAATGTATACAAAGCACAGTCATTCTCTCTCTCTCTCATGCACACACACACACAAATACACAGGAGTGAACCAACACCTGTTAATAAGTAACAGAAACTTGGAGAAATGGGTTAACTGTGTCCCTTGTGAAATGGGATTTCCCAGCGTCAGAGAGAGAGAGGGGGGGGGTGGAAAGAGACAAAGATGGAGGGATGGAGGGTGGACACAGAGGAATAAGACAAAGAGATAGAGGGCTGGGAGTGGACAGTGAGTCTTGGCTCAGAGTCCATTCAGAGATGAGATTTTTCCAACTTCTGACAGAGAGAAGGAAGGGTACGAAAAAAGAGGGGAGCGGGGGGAAGAGAGAGAGAGAGAGAGAGAGAGAGAGAGAGAGAGAGAGAGAGAGAGAGAGACTTTTGAACTTCCTTACCAAGCACAATGTCTTGAGCAAAAGCCAAATTGGATTTATACCAAAACAAATCATATTTACACCCTATATCAAATCAAATCAAATTTATTTATAGGGCCCGACAACACACGTTAATGTCCCCATGGGCCGTACAGGTCTTCTTTAAACAAGTCAAGAAGAAAACATAACAATAAGTCAAGAACAGAACAAGAACACCATAAGGTCCAAACATTTTTAGATGAATGCAAATAAATGAAAGAATGCAAGCACTCCCAGACATACCCCACGCGAAGGTAAGGAAAAACTCACTAAAACCTAACAATAGGGAAAAAAGCTCCACAGGCAGTGTGGAGGAGAGAAACCTTAGAAGGGCCATTCAAGGGGGGATCTCCCTTCTTAGATGTTGGTGATAGTAGTGTTGCAGACGGACAGTTGGTAAGCATGCACTCATGTGTGTGGTGAAACACAGATGAGTGCATGCAATAGCAACTGTACATTTTGAAAGATTAAAGATAGAGCTAATAGCGATAGCAACTGAACATTTTGAAAGATTAAAGATAGAGTTGATAGCGGATCTATTTGAGGCACAGGGGCGGCGCAAAGAGGGTCACGTCCTCCCCGTCTTAGTCACGGGACATTCAACACTCCGGTCGTTGCTCAGGGACAGCCGGAGACAGGGAGATAGGGGGTGGCGGAGAGAGGGTCGCGAACTCCCCGACATCATCGCGGGACATCCGGCACTCCGGTCACCACTACGAGACCTCCGGAGACAGGGGGGCACGCAGAGGGGGTCGCAATCTCCCGGCCTTCGTCACGGGACGTCCAACACTCCGGTCAACACTCCAGGACAGCAAGTCATAGGGAGACAGGGAGACGGGACAGGCGTTAGACAGCTCATGAGATTGTAGTAGGCGGACATAGCAATAGATACAAGTGGTAGGCATATATGTGAATAGAGTAGATATATGAAGTAAGCGTATTATGTGAATAGAATAGAAGTACTTAACCCAGCAATGAAACCGCGTTGACTGTTAATCTGTTAACAGTCTGTTAATACTGTTAATCAGTTGACAGGACCACGGACAGACGGCGGTGAATAACTGATCCAAGGCCTCGGAGGTGCATGTAGAGCAGTCACTACAATCTTGGCCAAGACCCCGAGGCATCCATCACCTTAGTCAGCGCCAGGAGACGGGCACTCAGAGAGAAGGGGGAGGGAGGGGGGGGAGGGAGGGGGGGGGAGGGGGGGGGAAAGAGGGGGGGGGGGGATGAGTTAGAGAGTTCCCATGTTTGTGGTGCTGCAAAGGAGCAGACATGTAGTACCCTGTAGTGCCATGTAGTACCCTGTAGTGCCATGTAGTACCCTATAGTACCCCGTAGTGCCATGTAGTACCCCGTAGTACCCTGTAGTGCCATGTAGTACCCTGTAGTGCCCTGTGGTACCATGTAGTACCCTGTAGTGCCATGTAGTGCCATGTAGTGCCATGTAGAGCCATGTAGAGCCATGTAGTACCCTGTAGTGCCATGCAGTACCATGTAGTACTCTGTGGTACCATGTAGTACCATGTACCCTAACTAAACTACCCTATAGTAAACTACCCAGTGGTACCATGTAGTACCCTGTACCATAACTAAACTACACAGATTAATCTAAAGGTCAGTCCCCGACCAGGTGAGATCAAGGTAGGTTGAAGGAGAGAGAGAAAAGATTAGTCTTAAGCAGGGATTTAAAAGCTTCGACAGAGCAGGCGCCCCTGATGACGGCAGGTAATTTGTTCCACAGGTAGGGAGCGCGGTAGACAAAGGCTCTGTGGCCGGCGGATTTCTTTTTAACCCTAGGGGTCGATAAACATATAATCGATAAACATATAAACCAAAATAAGTATGTACAGCGTAACAATTGGCAAAAAAATACAGAATTCTTTACTCAAGGGCAAGGCGTAATCTCAGCCCTGCACACAATATCTACATTAATGAATTGACTACTATACTGGAAAAGTCTTCTCTCCCCGGTGTAAGTCTCCACAATCAGGAAGTAAAATGCCTTATCTTTACAGATGACCTGGTTCTGCTGTCCCCCACAGCAGATGGCCTACAGCAGAGCCTGGATCTGCTAAAGCATTACTGTCACTGTCATTTGTGTAGTCCTTTTATTCATTTTCGGACATCACGATGCCTCATTCAGTCATGACTATAAATGTCAAACGTAATTGTAAATGATACAAATATTGTCATATTAATTATTATATAATTATTATATATTCTAAATGTCTGCAGAATCGAGGTGAACGCAATCACCAATGATGTCTCCCAAATGAAGTCGGGCACACACCAGTCTTTCCGACTTACGACTGCCTTTTCAAGTTTGTGAATCCTGTTCATAGCTACGAACTAATTTCCGAAAAGAACAAATCTGTTCGATCATGTCTAAATCCGAGAAGTTCGTAAGTGGAGTTACAAAGAAATTAGTTTGTAACTTTCTCGTAGGTCCGTTCGAGCATGAGGTCCAATGTATGCAGGGCAGAATTAAGCCGATACCCACTAATACTAAAAATACAAAGACCTGCAGTGCCAAGAGCTGAAGAGGAATAGGAACCCCTTACCCAACTGTCCCAAGCCACACACCTGTTCTATTAACACACCTCAGGAACAGAACACATCATCTTCAAACTCAATCAAATTACTACACAGTTACAACAAAACTACATCACCAAACAAAAGCTAAATGCAGTGCTATCTGGCTCTATATTGACAGTACATCATAGCAGATTATTTGAACATGGTGACTGATCAACAGCTAAAAATAACCTTGACAAGGTACAGACTGAGTGAGCCTTGCTATTGAAAAGAGGAGACAATAGCAAGGCTTCCTGCTGAGAAAAGGCTGTGCTGTCACTGCATCCTCAGTGAACCAGAACTACACTTCCACACCAAATGTGAAAAGTATAAAGATATTAGAGAAACACATTTGAAAGAATTTCTTTTTTTGATCCACTTTTTTCTCCCATTTTCAATTTTTCTCCCATCCCAATTTCGTATCATCCAATTCAACCCTCCCCTGTCTCGAACGCTGTTTCTTGCCTCCCACAAGCCGGCTGCAATGTGGACTAAGTCATACATAGCACGAGTCCCCTCCGATACTCGAGGTAACAGCAGTCGCATCTTTTCACCTGCGCGGCACGATCTTTCAGCGTCAGGGGTCTGCGCTTTGGAGGGGCGCCGCCCCCATCGCTTCCTGATTCTACTGCGCAGGCGCACCAACCGACCTGTAGGAGTCGCTGTCCACAACGCCCGATCCCCACCCATCAGTTTCCCACCCCCTAATACTGCCAATGTGTATTAGTACGGACGACCAGCTAAACTGAAAGCAATGTGGAGCGCTGGGCTCGAACAGGCGAACCCAGCGTCTCCAGTATTCGTGGTGAGCGCATTGCCCACTGCACCACGTAGCCGCCCACATTTGAAAGAATTTGAATTAATAACAAAATATACAGTTTTACCAGTCCTACTATAGGGGAGGACTCAAAGAGCTGTGGGTCAGCAGTTTATGTTGCTGTCTGAGGGACAGTCACCCTAACATGTTGATGCTGTTATATTTGATGAGTTTTATTAACAATCAGCTTTTTTTCATGACTATCCATTTTCTATTTCCATCTACTGTATGTTCTACTATTTACTACCCATTTTCTAATTAATGAGAGAGAGAGAGAGAGAGAGAGAGAGAGAGAGAGAGAGAGAGAGAGAGAGAGAGAGAGAGAGAGAGAGAGAGAGAGAGAGAGAGAGAGAGAGAGAGAGAGAGAGAGAACAGCACTTGTTCCAAAAATAATTGTCTTTTCACGGTCGCTGAACTTTCACAATTCCTAGAAAACCGCATGTCTAGACTTAATGATCTATTCAGTGTCATACATGTCAACAGAATGAAGGGAGGCAGCGGGAGAATGGACAGGGACATATGGCTCAGAGTCCTTTCAGAGATGGGATATTTAAATTTGTTACAGAGAAGATATGGTAAGAAAAAGAGAGAGAGACTGACAGAGAGAGACAGATAGAGAGAGACAGACAGAGAGAGACAGACAGACAGAGAGAGACAGACTGAAAGTGGGTAGAGTGTAAGTGAAATTATTAGCGATGATAACGTCATTAGTATTCAATTGTGTTAGTGTAACTGAGGGGTACAATTCCCTGACTGTATTGTTAGATATGATATTTAATACCACTACCTCATGTACTTTAACTTCTGGCCACCCAGTACAAGATATAAGTATGATGAACACTTTCCCACCTGATGAAACGAATCCACACAAATGTACCAAATCGAAGGTTTAATACAGCAAAAGGTGTATACAACGATCACTTAATTACATTTATGATTTGAAATATGAAATATGCACTTCTATGGCAAATGAGTATTCGTAGGTAAATCAACATTGAATGTCCAATCTCTGGTTACGCAGGGAGTAAGTATACAACCTGGAATATTTAGGAAACGATAGCGATGGTACTTAGATGATTATAGCTGGATACACTAAGGGGGGGGGGGGGTCCCGCTGGTTGTAAGACAGTAGGAGGGGGGGGTTAGAGAAGCCGCTGGCGGTATCCCATCTGGCCGACGGTGTCTTGGGAGAATCCAAAGTCTTGGACACGGTGCCCACAGAACCTCGGGCCGCAGACAAATACAGCTGGACCCTCTGTGGACGGTAGCTGCCGGTCCACAACGGAGAGACGTGAGG
Organism: Notolepis coatsorum; assembly: GCF_963971535.1. Taxonomy (NCBI): domain Eukaryota; kingdom Metazoa; phylum Chordata; class Actinopteri; order Aulopiformes; family Paralepididae; genus Notolepis; species Notolepis coatsorum. Next base: position 63,935,568 of record NC_140174.1, read on the forward strand.
CGACCTCACTGGTATAGAGCGCCGTCTCACCTGGAGTCCTCTCCGGGGGGTAGTTCCAACACTCCGCAGTGTTGGCCTTTATCCATGGAATAATCAAAGCACACAAAGCATAATCCAAGCCGTGGAAGGCTCGCCGTCGTCTGGGTAGAGTAATCCAATATACAGGTCCAGTCGCTCTTGGCCCGGAGCTCCTCGGATGCAATCACCACTAGGGGTCTGCTCAGCCTGGTTAAGCGTCCAGATAACGTCAGGAACGATGGGGGTACTGATAACTTTAGAACTCTAACCGAACGATGCACCATACATAAATAGACTATTATTAGCTTAATAGAATACGTCCAACTCGACGGTATAGTGCCAAACTATGACTATTCAACTATTAATCTACACGATATCTCAATGCCTATTCTGGGCCAAGTAGGCCTTACTACACCGCACGTGCGTCGTGGGGAGGCTTTGCGTCTGTCACTCTGTTGGAGGGTAAAGAACTGGACTAAAAGAAAGTTCTACTTTACTTGCGCCATATATATATGCGCTATGAACAAATAGTACCATTCGTATTTCGCCCGACATATTCCTGCGCGGAACCGGGGCTTGCCACGACATGTTAGGCGGCACGATTGAACTTGGACCTAGGGGTATGGCAACCTGGCGCCAGGTTCTCGTCCAATGGTAGAATGAAACTATTATGGGCTGTTTAGTAGACTAAAGGGATATTCAATGCATATTGTACAAGGAATATACAGGGGATATCAAACGATATACAAATACAATTAAATATATATATATAAATAAATATACATATTCGGTTTAATCTGATCCTTCACAACAGCCGCCCCCTAATTAGTCCCACCTAATTAGCTAAGCAGAGACAGATTAACCGCACTGTCTACCACTCAAGGTCCGCTGTAAGGGTCAGTCAACTCACAAAGTCATAGGGTCATGGTCATCATCGATAGTATCTGGGAGTCGGGGCAGTTCTATGAGCCTCGCCACGGGACGTGTGTAAGTGCGCCCTTGGACGAGTACTTCAGCTGCTCGGACCTTGCCATCGGCACCGGTGATCACTTTGCTTACGCGGCCAGCCGGCCACATAGCTCTGGGTAGTGACTGGTCAATAATCATGACGACTGTTCCTTCTGTCAAATTGTCTCTCTCTTTTACCCACTTCTGGCGGGTCTGTAGAGACGGTAGGTAGTGAAGTAGGAAGCTGCTCCAAAACTTGTCAGCTAGTACTTGGCTGTACCTCCACATTCTTCGGCCGTTCGCTTCTTCAGGCCTGTACATTGTCTGGGGTAGCGCAGGGTCCAGCCGCCCCATCAAGAGTGTGTTGGGGGTGACTGGGTCGACATCTGCTACATCACTGGAGACGTAACCGAGGGGCTTTGAGTTCAATACTCCCTTGATCTCCGTGAGGACTCTCTCTGCTCCTGCGTGGTGTACATCCTCGTCGTATTTCTTTATGATCAGCTCTGTGACCTTGTGTCGGCTGTTCAAGACGATCGGGTGCTTAATGTCATCTGGTAGATCGGGGGCTCTCCGCAGGCGACCACCCACTCTGATGAGATTATGGGCGTCACTCTCTGGTGCCAGGTGAATCAGTCTGCTGTCTGATGGGACGGGGTTTCCTCCCTGTAGACAGTCTAGCTCATCGGGGAACGAGTCTCTCTGGGCTCGTTGTAGTAGAAGAAGTTCTGCTTCTTCGTAGTCAGCTGCTGACATGTCAGTGGTGGACTGAATCCTTGGGTGGTGCCGCAGGAATGTTCTTTGCTGCGCACTCTCTAGGGTAATGCAGTCATCTATGTTGGGGTCTGTGGAGGCGACAGTGCTCAGTCCACAGAACATAGGTTTCTTGTTCTCAGCCTCCTCGTTACTTGCTTCCCTCGGGGTGGGCGTAGGCCAATCTCCTTCCGGGAGCTTGAGGAACGCTGGTCCGTCACTGTAGATGTTGCGACGGGTTAGGTCATCCGGAGACATTCCCCGGGTGATGACGTCAGCTGGGTTGTGTTTGGTGTCCACATACCGCCAGCTTGCTTCTTCTGTTAACTCTTGAATCTCGGTGACTCTGACTCCCACGAAGACTTTGTATCTGTATGAATCAGACTTGATCCATGTGAGTACTGTCGTGGAATCTGACCACAAGATTGTTCTATGCACCGGAATGGTGAGTTCACGTTGGATTAACGTGGCTAGATGCGCTCCTGCGAGGGCTGCGCAGAGCTCTAGACGTGGGATAGATTGTTGCTTACGTGGGGCTATTCTTGAGCGGGCCAGGATGAAAGCAGTGTGTATCTTTCCTCCCATCTCTTGGGCACGCAAGTAGGCCACCGATCCGTAGGCTACTTCGGAGGCGTCGCTGAAGACGTGTAGCTCAATCTCGCATGTCTCTGGCCTCATTGTGGATGGGAAGTAGCTGCGGCGTATATTGACACCTGGGAGTGAGCGGAGTTCCGTCTCCCACTCTCTCCATGTTGAGGCAAGGTGTGCGGGTATTGGGTCGTCCCAGCCCTGGTCCTTGTCCCATAGTGCTCGTACGATCATCTTTGCCCTGGTGGTGTAAGGTAGAATACATCCCAACGGGTCATATTGTCTGGCGAGTGTTCTGTACACACTCCGTCTGGTGGTCGGTATCGCCGCCGACCTTCCCTGCTCTGGAGCCAAGGGTTTGTGTCTATAGTGGAGCGAGTCTGTTTTGAAGCGCCAGACTAGTCCTAGTGTCATTTCTTGGGCTTCTCCTGGGATTGTCGCCATCCCGGTCTCGCTGCTGGCAGCCTTGTCCGCGGAGGAGAGGCTGCGCAATACGTGCGGGTCACTGCTGGCCCACTGCCTGAGATCAAAGCCGCCTTTGATCAGGGAGGCGCGTAACTTGATTAGGAGAGCCTCGGCTTCTTCTTGAGTCGAGACGCTTTGTAAACAGTTGTCCACGTAGAAACTGTTCTTCACACTGTGTTGGACCTCTTCATCTGCTGCTGGGTCCTCTGTGGCGTGTTTCTGTAGTGCAAATGTAGCACAGCACGGGCTGCATGTGGTTCCGAAGGGGAGTACTTCCCACTGGTAGATGGATGGGTTCTCATCTCCGATCTTCTCTCTCCATAGGAACCGTAGCAGAGGCTTGTCCTCCTCTACTAGTCTCACCTGCAAGAACATCCCTTTGATATCCCCGCTTATAGCCACCTTGTCCTGGCGGAAGCGCAGTAGCACGCCTAGTAGGGAGGGGCCGAGTGTGGGGCCGGGCAAGAGCTCTTTATTCAGATTTTGGGATCCGATCTGGTAGCTGCAGTTAAACACAATGCGATCCTTGCCGTTGTGATGGACCTTGTGATGCGGCACGTACCATGATTCGGTCGTCTGATCGGCCTCTTTAATGTCAATCTTTGTTACGTGTCCCGCTGTGATTAGCTTCTCAATCTCAGCTCGGTACACACTCTCTTGAGCGGGGTCTTTGGCTAGGCGCCGCTCTGTGTTCAGTAGATAGCGCTCCGTGGCGTCTTTCTTTGCGTGAAAGGTGGGCATTCCCTCTCGCCTCAGGAGTGGAGTTGCGTATCTCATCACTCCGCCGACTGTGACTCTCTTTGTCCCCTGCTCGAGTAGGTTGATGGCGTAAATGTCTTCTTTAGAGCGAATATCTTTCTTTTCGTTCTTAAAGGGCATTGTCTCTAGGGTCCATAGCCTCTCGACATGCTGCAGGAGAGTGGTGTCTTCTTCTGTCGTTCTGGAGTGGAAGCAGCTAGTGGCTGCTGTTCGGTTGAGAGATTTAGCGAGGGGGCCTTGTAGGGTCCACCCTAAGCGGGTCTCGACTGCTGCAGGACAGCCTCGGGGGCCTGTATGGACCCGGTCAATCGGGACTATGAGTTCTGCATGGTCGGAGCCTATCAGCAGGGTCGGGGTAGCGCCGTCTATGAGCGGGATAGGTAATTGGCGCAGGTGCACATATTTATCCATCAACTTGGTGACAGGGTAGGTGTACTGCGATAGTCCTATTTCTTGGCTGGTGAAAGCATTTGTGATCTTGTACCGTCGCTCTGGCTGCCCGTTGGCTGCGATGGTGAAGGAGACATTCTCGCCCTTTATCGTCTTTAAATCTCTTCTTTTTGTCCGAATCGTCATTTCGTTCTTGCTCCCCCGCAGTCCCAACTGGGTCGCAGCGGAGGCGAGCAGAAGGGTCTTCTCTGACCCGTCATCAAGGACGGCGTAAGTGTCCATGACTTTATCTTGGTAGCTCAATGTCACACGGACTACCTTTAGGAGCACTTGGGCTCCGCTGCTGCTGGCGGGGTCAATGTACATGACACTTGCCTTGGTGCCGCTCCGTGGTGCAGGTATAGGCCGTCTTCCGTTAGTTTCGTGTAGTATATCTAGATGGGCTCCATCGCACCGGCTGCACCTTTTCTTTAGGCGGCATTCGGCTGCCATGTGGGGCCGCGCACATCGATAACAGCGCCGGTTGGACTTTATCCATTGACTCACTTCTTCTGCATTCATCTTTGTGAATAGGTCACATTGTGACAGCCAGTGTTCTTTCTCACAGTAGGGACACGCTATCTTCCACTTCTCTTTTCTCGAGGGGGTGCTGTGACTCTTACTGCTCGGTACTGACTCTGATTGGTGCATGACAGTCACCGATCTTCTTCCATCATTTATTCTCCTGGGTCCCTCTCTGGAGCTTGGCGTGCTCCGCCCGAAGGTGTCCAGTCGTAAGCTGCTGACTTCTCTCGCCAGGAAGTCGGCTAGATCAAGGAGGGATGGCTCGGGGCCGTTGGGATCCCGGTAATCCCTCTGCCGCCTAAAGCGCTCCTGTCTTGCGGGTGGCAGCTTCTCCAAAATCCTCTCGACGTTAGAGTTGGCGTATAGCTCATGCATGCCCTTCTCCCGTTGCGCTCCCAGCATCCCTACCAGGGACTGCACTTTGATTGACAGGTCGTCTAGTGAGCGATTGTCTGTGGCTGGGGGTAGGCGGTCAATATGCCTTATCTCCTGGATTACGTAATCCCATATACGTCCATATCTCTGATCCAGCGCTGCAAGGGCCGCTGTGTATGGGGTCGAAGAGGTAGCATAGGCTAGCGCTATATTGTGCGCTCGCGGTACTTTCAGGTGCTTCAGTAATATTGCATACTTGTGGCGTTCATCAGCGACATCCACCATCATTGTCTCTAAGCACATCCGGAGCTCCGTGTACTGTGCTCGACTCTCATAGGCGAAGTCTGGGAATGACGGTGTGGCATTGTATGACGCCGTGGATGGCTGATACATCGGCGAGCGTTGGGGGAGAGACCTCCTGGGCGAGTCCCCTCTTGCGCCTTGCTGTGGGCTGGTACTGGCAGGGTACCATGGCCCGCTGGTCCAGGTGCTGTTCCTCGGGGCTGGTCGTGCGTCGTGCTCACCCGTGAATAGAGTCGGGGGTCTGTAGCGCAGCGCCGCGGGGGTATAGCCTGGACTGTATGGGACCTCCTGGTCCGGTGGAGTACTGTGCTGTCGTCGGGCTTGGTTCTCCTCCTCTCCCTCTTCTTCCTCTATCAGATCTTCCAGATCCTGTAATCGTTTATTTAGCTTCTCCGCAGTGTATGCCGCTCCTTCCTTGTAGCTGGGTCTCGCTTGGACCGGTATGGGAAGGGGGCCTGCGGGGGGTCTAGACTCGGTCTGTTGGTCAAGTTCAGGGTCGCTTGCTCGTTGTGGTGACGCTGCCCTTGACTGTTGTCTCGACGAGTTCCTTGAACCCCTGGCGGAGGGAGAGGGAGTTGTCCTTTTGATCAGCTGCTCTATTAGTTGCGCTTGTAGTCTGTCGCGCTCTGCGTCTCTTTGGGCACCGGCAGCGGCACGCTGGGCGTCGGCCCGGTCTCTTGCCATATTCTCTTCTGTCTGGAAGCGTCTCATCTCCAGGCGTGTGCGCTGTTCTTTGCTCCGTTGCTGTGCTTGGAGGTGTTTGCGCTCGCTAAGCATCTGCGCTTGGAGTCGGTCGCGTTCGGTAGAGGCTGTCAGGCTGACGAGGAACGCCTGTTGTAGTATCCTCTCCGCTTCGCTGGGGGAAGGCGGTTGTGGAGGTGAGCCGCTCCTGCGTGAGCCGCTCCTGGGGGTACTCGTTGGGGAGTCCTGGAGCTCTAGTTCCTCGGCGCTCTCCTCCTCTTCTTCCGTGCAGAGTTCTCTCTCTGTAGGGTTGTCTTCCTCCCGGGGGTGGTCGGGGATTACTTCTTGGGTAGTGGCGGGGGTAAAGGCATGTCAATTCCCTCCTGGTCCCCACCGTGAGCTTGGTCAGTTACATTAGGACCTACTAGGGCCTCTGTGGTCGGGGAAACCTGGTCGTTAAGGTCAGACATAATTTTACTTTCTACTTTTACCGCGTTTACCGTTTGTCGAAGGCTAGGTAGTTGACTGACAGTGTAAGCCTCTAAGTACTGAGGTGTCTGTCGTCTGCACCGCGGGCGTTCTAGGTTAGGAGGATCGTTTCGTGGAGTGTTCATCATAGGCCATTTCGATATTAATAACACTATATTAATATTACACTAGTTACCATCCGGCTCGAAGGACCAATTGTAACTGAGGGGTACAATTCCCTGACTGTATTGTTAGATATGATATTTAATACCACTACCTCATGTACTTTAACTTCTGGCCATCCAGTACAAGATATAAGTATGATGAACACTTTCCCACCTGATGAAACGAATCCACACAAATGTACCAAATCGAAGGTTTAATACAGCAAAAGGTGTATACAACGATCACTTAATTACATTTATGATTTGAAATATGAAATATGCACTTTTATGGCAAATGAGTATTCGTAGGTAAATCAACATTGAATGTCCAATCTCTGGTTACGCAGGGAGTAAGTATACAACCTGGAATATTTAGGAAACGATAGCGATGGTACTTAAATGATTATAGCTGGATACACTAAGGGGGGGGGGGGGTCCCGCTGGTTGTAAGACAGTAGGAGGGGGGGGTTAGAGAAGCCGCTGGCGGTATCCCATCTGGCCGACGGTGTCTTGGGAGAATCCAAAGTCTTGGACACGGTGCCCACAGAACCTCGGACCGCAGACGAATACAGCTGGACCCTCTGTGGACGGTAGCTGCCGGTCCACAACGGAGAGACGTGAGGCGACCTCACTGGTGTCGAGCGCCGTCTCACCTGGAGTCCTCTCCGGGGGGTAGTTCCAACACTCCGCAGTGTTGGCCTTTATCCATGGAATAATCAAAGCACACAAAGCATAATCCAAGCCGTGGAAGGCTCGCCGTCGTCCGGGTAGAGTAATCCAATATACAGGTCCAGTCGCTCTTGGCCCGGAGCTCCTCGGATGCAAGCACCACTAGGGGTCTGCTCAGCCTGGTTAAGCGTCCAGATAACGTCAGGAACGATGGGGGTCCTGATAACTTTAGAACTCTAACCGAACGATGCACCATACATAAATAGACTATTATTAGCTTAATAGAATACGTCCAACTCGACGGTATGGTGCCAAACTATGACTATTCAACTATTAATCTACACGATATCTCAATGACTATTCTGGGCCAAGTAGGCCTTACTACACCGCACGTGCGTCGTGGGGAGGCTTTGCGTCTGTCACTCTGTTGGAGGGTAAAGAACTGGACTAAAAGAAAGTTCTACTTTACTTGCGCCATATATATATGCGCTATGAACAAATAGTACCATTCGTATTTCGCCCGACATATTCCTGCGCGGAACCGGGGCTTGCCACGACATGTTAGGCGGCACGATTGAACTTGGACCTAGGGGTATGGCAACCTGGCGCCAGGTTCTCGTCCAATGGTAGAATGAAACTATTATGGGCTGTTTAGTAGACTAAAGGGATATTCAATGCATATTGTACAAGGAATATACAGGGGATATCAAACGATATACAAATACAATTAAATATATATATATAAATAAATATACATATTCGGTTTAATCTGATCCTTCACAACAGTTAGTATTCGAAATGGATGGTGAAATCAAGCTTTGACAACCAGATTATTAATAATGATAATTCTATTATCATTTTGCTAATGCACAACAATAAATTATGTATTCCGTATGAAGTATGAACTGTGTGCAGCCGATTTGTTTATGGTGCAGCAAGTGGATTAAACTCCACAAAGCAGATACTGAACTCACATGCATTGGAACTGGGAGTGTGTGAAATCAAAGGGTAAAGATTGGCAACACTGGGACCATGCTATTATGCAACTACAGTATTTCTCCACCTTCAAGTTTTGGCAGCAAACTACCAACTCTCACGGCAAACAATCCTCTTTACACGCTCTCATGCACACCCATTTCTCACACTGTCAAATCCAAAACAAAAACGTGGGGACTTATGAACAATGTAAGAGAATGGCACACAGTGGCGGCTGGTCAATGGGGGCGCTAGAGCGCCGCCGTCCCTGGTTAAAAGAGAGAAGAAGAAGATTTTTTTTTATTTTTTTTATTTTTTTAAGCCCTAGAAATCAAATAAACATGTTTAAAATGAATAATATTATTTACTCATTTTAAGTATGTTTGTGTTTCCAATGCACAATATAACGTTAATATATCAAATATAAATAATTGTTTTCATGAACAGGAAGTGACTGTCTGGTAGAGAATAATACCGCCTCTATACTTTCCATAGCCGCATTTCTCCTGGGCTAGACGCATAGCGCTCACAGTGGGCGTGCACTGGTTTCATCGCTGTACTGTCGCAGCCAATCAGTGCGTAATTCGCTGTGCGTTGAAATATGATGTATTATGATGGAAACCGGGCGCGTTTCCAAGCGATCTATTATCATCTAAGCAAGCAGCGTCAATAATTTCCGTAGCCGCATTTCTCGGAGACGCTCTCTGATTGGCCGACGCCAGTTTCTACACTGGGAAAGCCTAGCCACTCTTCGTTCGAAGTAGGTTAAGGTAACGTTAGAGTTTGTCTTAGAGCGTGACTGCAAGTTCTTTCGACGGTTAAGCTTAGGCACTCTTTCAAAGTTGGTTAAGGTTAGAGTTTGTCTTAGAGCAGGGCGATAGGAACGCCAGGTAGTTTGCAGGCTGTTCGACGCGGAAATGGGCAAAGACACAGCTCGTCACTCACAGTACTTGTTGCCTAACTTTGCTAACAAGAAGCTATATATGGATGCAGTGGACATGGATGGACATCAACACAGTCTGGACAGTGGATATACTTTATCAAGCCTTCTGCCTGCTGGACAGTGGTGCGTTTCAACTTAACAAGTGAGAGTTGCGATATCTCTCTCTCTCTCTCTCTCTCTCTCTCTCTCTCTCTCTCTCTCTCTCTCTCTCTCTCGCTCTCTCTCTCTCTCTCTCTCTCTCTCTCTCTCTCTCTCTCTCTCTCTCTCTCTCTCTCTCTCTCTCTCTCTCTCTCTCTCTCCTCTCTCTTTCTCGATGCTGTGTTGTTGTTGAACTAATTAATTTCGCTGCAGGGGGGCCATAATGACCCGGACAATGAATGGTAACTTGTTAAAAAGGACAAGATATACATAAGTGATTATTTTTGCATGGATCAGAGAGAGAGTGAGAGAGAGAGGGGGGGGATAGGGAATAGAGAGAGAGAGAGAGAGAGAGAGAGAGAGAGAGAGAGAGAGAGAGAGAGAGAGAGAGAGAGAGAGAGAGAGAGAGAGAGAGAGAGAGAGAGAGAGAGAGAGAGAGAGAGAGAGAGATGTGCGCGTGTTTGTGTAGGGCATATTGGAAGCGTGGCTGCATTTGACTGACTGTGATCATATATTGATTGATGGCAATGGTGATAGTTGTACCTACTTAAATATTCGCCAATGCGTGGTACATGTTTGCAAAATGTTTGGTATAGCGCCCCTCATGGAGAAGAATGCACCGGCCGCCACTGATGGCACAGCCTAAATAAATAAAACGTTTTAATTTTGTTCATTTTAGGATAATATTCTGTGCATTTTGCCTCCATGTTCCATACATTTCCTGATGACTCATGTCAGGTCAAGTGTCAAATAAATCGAACCTGGACTATGTTTTGTAGTTTCCCCACACAGTAATAGGACAACAGATGAAGGTGTAACAGAGGTAAATATTTATTTGGAAATGGAAATTGAATACAAATTAAATAAAATAGGATTTAGAGGTAGGACATCTCCTAATGGACACTTGCTTATGATGACCGCTTGCTGACAGCCAAACGTCAGTGCGGATCTGGTGTCAGGACACCTCACGTGCCCACAGCAGCCTATAGATATAAGGGGTGGTGATACCTTGAGCGAAAGAATGGAGGCACCAAAATGGTGGCACGTATATACAGTTTCAATACCAAATGGCAATAGGCACAACACAGGTGCAAAGCACCATCCACAAAGGTGGATTCCATGTCAGATATATGGGAGTTACTAAATTTCTCAATACATGTAGCAGGTTATACACTCTGCTGTAACTGGGTGAACCTGATGCCTTTACCGTTTAGTGTTCAAATTTGCAGTGCTTTTGTTTTGAATGTTTTTAGATTTGTTTGATTTTTATTCCTTGGTTTGCAGTGATTTTATATTGCATGTTTTGATTTAGAGTAGAGAGGGAGAACAAACAGAGAACAGAAAGAACACAGAGAGGCAGAATGAGTGGGGGAATCAATGTCCATGGCAGATGTGGGGGGAACAGAGTGAGAGGAAGTCCTAGGCCTAGCAGAAAAGGCAGTCCATTTCCAGGCAGGAAGGGCAGATTGAGGGGATGAGGTGGAGGTGGTGGAGTCATATAAGTTCCTTGGGGTACACCTGAACAATAAACTGGACTGGTCGCACAACACAGATGCCCTCTACAGGAAGGGACAGAGCAGGCTGTTCTTCCTGAGGAGAATCAGGTCCTTCAATGTTTGCAATAGACTGCTGCAGTCATTCTACCAGTCTGTAGTGGCCAGCGTCCTCTTCTATGCTGTGGCATGCTGGGGGGGCTCATCAACTCAAGGGACACCAACAAACTGAACAAGCTGGTGAGGAAGGCTATAGCTCTGTGGTGGGAGTCGAGCTGGTCAGACTAGAGGTGGTGGCAGAGAGGGGGATGAGAAGGAAGCTGGCTGCTATCCTGGAGAATCCCTCCCACCCCCTCTACGACGAGCTAATCAAGATGAGAAGCACGTTCAGTCACAGACTCATACCCCCCCCCCCCTCCGACACTCTAACCGCCTCGGCCAGTCCTTCATACCAGCGGCCATCAGGCTCCACAACAGTGGGCAGGGACTGCTGCCAGACATCCAACTACTAGGAACCTAGTAGCCGACTCCCACCTCTCCACTGTACTATAATTATGTCACCTGTACCATGTCTTAAACTACAGACATAAAAATCACATTGTTTTTCACATTAGGCTCCAACATCCCAATAGGCCACCTTGTTTATGGGTTGATTCTATGGCAGTTTTAAAATAGACAATAATAAAAAAGAGTAAAATAAAATAGACAGAGTAAAATGATGCAATAGTGCAGTGCAATAATATAGTTCAATAAAATAAAATAGCCCTCATTTACAGTACAATAATCAGAGTGTTGATGTAATTAGTCTAGGTGGCCCAACAGAGCAGCGTATCGCTCTAAACACAATAAAATAATGCTCAATTACTGTTCACATTACATTTTCACATTAAAAAGAGTAGTCACAAATTAACACATGAAGTGTATGCACATCCAATTTTGCTTTAGTGATTTACCAATCACAGGGGCTTGAAGCCACAGGGCCTTGAACCCTATTATCTGTTGCTTTAATGATCTGTTGATCACAGGACTTGAAACCACTATTTGTTGCTTTAGTGATCTATTGATCACTGGACTTGAAACCACTATTTATTGCCTTAGTGGTCTATTGATCACAGGACTTGAAACCATTATTTGTTGCTTTAGTGATTTATTGATCATGGGACTTTAAACCACAATTTGTTGCTTTAGTGATCTAAACGGATAGAAATAATATTACAATATTTGTATCATTAACAATTACGTTTTACATTTATAGTCATGATTCAATGAGGCATTGTGATGTCCGAAAATAAATAAAAGCACTACACAAACACTGCAAATGACAGTGAATAAATAAATAAGTAAATACAAACTAAACTCAATTGTGCACTTATAGTTATAGTGGAATAGAATCTATATTCTGCTCTCAGCACATCCCATTCCTTTCATGTGTAGGCTATATATTTTCCATTTTGTATTAATTGTCCATATACCGTATTCTTCTCTATTGTTGTTTTTATTTATTTATTTTTTACCTTGCTTAGTGTGCACATTGTAAGAGCCAGTGGAGAAACATTCCACTGTTCACGAGTTGAACCGACACAAATGACAACAGACACAAAAGATAAGTTTAACGGATTCCATAGAAATCAATAGTTGATTAGCAACGATGCAACATGCATCCTGGACAGCTGTGCTCACAATATGTAAAAATCACCCAAAACAGGGGAATCTATTACTTAAATTTTTTATCAACACAAAATACCAAACCAAAAAGAAAATGTATATAAACACTAAGAACCTTGTAATGAATAAAGAATATCTAATGAAAGAAATAATTATAAAAACCAGGAAGTTATCCCCAACAAAACAAAAGTCGAACTTGCCCACTTTGCTCCTTCAAAATAAAACGTATCTGCATAACTATTCTTATTCTTATTACAGTACTTGTATTATTGCACAATCGCTGCGGGAATGACCACCCGCATTTCACTGTATGCTTGTATGCCGTGACAAATAAAACTCTTGACTTGAATAAATATAATCTAGCAGCATAACAACATTTCACTGCTACACGTAGATACTAGTATAGGGTCTTTATACCTGTATCTTAATACTACAACTCTGTACATACATGAGCACTATTACTCAGTAGTATTTATATATTTTATACCCAGTTTAATCACCTGTGCATTGTATGTTACTAATGCACTTTACTGTTTGTTAGGGATGCTCGATATTGGCTTTTTTACCGATACCGATATACCGATATTGTCCAACTCTTAATTTCCGATACCGATATCAACCGATATCACATTTTAATTCCAATATCGGTAGGCCGATAATATCAGACATCATTTCTATAGAAATGTATACATTTTTTTTTTTAAATAAAATTGAAAACCGATACCGATATTTTCCGATATCACATTTTAATGCCGATATCGGCCGATAATATCGGTAGGCCGATAATATCGGACATCCCTACTGTTTGTACATTTGTACTCTGGTTAGATGCCAAAATAATTTTCGTTGTATTGTACTTGTATTGTGCTGTATAATGACAATACATTTGAATGTAATCTAATCTCATTTTGATATGTCGCAAATTGCTTTCGCGCTACCTGTTGAATATTTTTTGCACATGGTGCTGTGGTTGCATGCCTTGGGGCGTTTCTGTATGCAAATTCAGGTGTACAAGAACAAGCTGACCCCTCTGCACAAAAAGGGCAGTAAATTAGACCCAGGCAACTACCGCCCTGTTTCTATTCTTACCTCCATCTCGAAAGTCATGGAAAAAATAGTCTACGAACAGGTTGAAAAGTACCTAGCGGAAAAAAATCTAATGTACGAATTCCAATCTGGCTTCAGAACATCCCACTCCACTGACACATGCCTTCTCTATTTGAACGACCACATCAAACAAGAGGTGGACGTGGGCAAATACTGCGGCATGGTCATGCTGGACCTACAAAAGGCCTTCGACACTGTCAATCACTCCATTCTGATTGACAAGCTAAAAGCAATTGGTTTTTATAGTCTATCAGTGAGCTGGATGCAATCCTACCTTGAGGGGAGGGAACAGATGGTGGAGGTAAACGGTACCCTATCCCCCCTACCCCTCACAGTGAGCTGTGGTGTTCCACAAGGAAGCATACTAGGACCGCTACTGTTCATAATTTATGTCGTGAGCTTGTGACTGCAACTTGGATGACTCACAACACCAAAACCACCCTCACCAGATCCGGACCCATCACACTCACCATCAACGACTCCACCATCACCCCCTCCCCCCTAGTCCGAAACCTTGGTGTCCTCCTTGACCACACCCTCTCATTTGACCCCCACGTCTGCTCCATCGTAAAAATATCTTACTTTTACCTCCGCAACATTGCAAAAATCCATCACTGCCCCCCCCTGCTGCTGAATCCCTCATTCACGCCTTCATCTCCTCCCGCCTGGACTATTGCAACTCCCTCCTCACTGGCATCACCTGCCGCTCCCTCCATAAACTGCAAATGGTCCAAAACTCAGCCGCCCGCCTCCTCACTAACGCCCGGTCCCGTGAACACATCACTGCTGTCCTCCACTCTCTCCACTGGCTCCCGATCAAACACTGCATAAACTTTAAAACACTACACCTCACCTCACCTTCAAAGCCCTCCACAGCCTGGCCTCCCCCTACCTGACTGATCTCCTTCTTCCCTACCGCCGCACCCATTCCCTCCGGTCCTCCTCCACTGCCTCCCTCACTGTCCCGACTTCCAAACTCAAAAACTTTGGAGATCGGGCCTTCTCTCGCACTGCACCCCGACTCTGGAACTCCCTCCCCCAGTCCATCAGAGACACCCCTACACTCTCCACCTTCAAAGCTCGCCTCAAAACCCACCTGTTCTCCCTTGCCTTCAACCCTCCCCCTCCAACCTGATTGATGTCTGTCTCTAGTATTTTTGTGCTATCATGCTGTCTTCCCTGTTCCCCCCATGGTCTCATGTTCCTTTTGTTTTTGTTTCTTTGTTGTTTCTCTGTTTTTGTTTCTTTGCTTTTGTTTCTTTGTTTTTACTTTGCTTCCGACTATTGTCAGCGACTTCGGGTTATTGAGAAGCGCTATATAAATTAAATGAATTATTATTATTATTACTTGTTCTTGTTCGCAGACGACTCAGCCCTGCTGGTCTCTGACAAGAACAAGTTACAGGTTGAAAAAACCCTGAGCTCAGAACTCGGCAGAATCTGCACCTGGCTCGCGGATAACAAACTATCATTACACCTGGGTAAAACAGAGTCCATTCTCTTCGGATCAAATAACAAACTCAGCAAGACCGACGGCTTCTCAGTTACAGTGGGTGACAATATTGTCACAAGGAAAGATGAAATTACATACCTAGGTTCCATCCTAGAGGCAAATCTTTCCTGTGACAAAATGGCATCCAAGGTAATAAAAAAAGTCAACCAACGAACTCGTTTCTTGTACCGGATCTCCTCTCCGGTAAACAAGAATACCCTGAAGACTCTGGCAGGAGCACTCATTCAAGGGTACTACGACTATGCTTGCACCTCATGGTACCAAAGCACCTCAAAGGCACTAAAAACAAAATTACAAACATCTCAAAACAAACTGGTCTGTTTGACCTTACTCCTAGAACCCACCTCACCCCTGCCCACTTTGACAACCTAGGATGGCTTAGAGTAGACGACAGAGTACAGCAACTTGCAATGGGCCTGGTCTACAAGATACACTACACGACGAAGGTACCCATGTACATGTCAAAATACTTCCCAAAGGTCAGTGAATACCACGATCACAACACCAGAGGGAGCTCCACAAATCATGTTAAACCCAGATTCGGCTCAAACAAGGGACTAAACACGTTTCGCAATTATGCCACATCAATGTGGAACGCCCTACCCAAAGCTGTAAAGGAATGTGAATCACTACCCACTTTCAAAATCACTCTCAAAGAACACCTACGGGAGACTGCAATTCGAAACTGGCCCCTGTAAATGTCCTAACCCAACCCCCTACAATGTACAGTAAATAAACAAGTATGGTTTTGTCAATATTCCAATGTACAGTTTTGCTTGTACAGTTGTACAGTGTCCCCCACCCACCCCTCCTACCCAACCTACCCAACTTACCCAACCCCCCCCACCCAACCACCTCCAATGTACAGCCCCCCCCAGCCAGCCACCCACCCCTACCCCACCTACCCAACCTCCTCCAATGTACAGTTTCTACGTCAAATGTATATACTCTCTTTTCTAGACTATTTTTGTATCACAAACAGTACTGTATTTGCAAATCTGGTATGTCATAAATGTATAGATGTAGCAGTACTGTCTATCTGTATGTCGTGTATGTCATATATGTTATGATGAATAAAAAATGGGGGACCCTGATGTAAACAAGACAAAAGTCTTTCTCTGGTCTGCATCCCCTTAACAATTGTATGTATTAAGCTGTACTGAACTGTACCCATTCTGCAATCTGTTAATAAAGTTTTCAATCAATCAATCAAAGCTTTCAGTTTAAGAATGAGTGACGTTCTTCATTCGGGGGAGTGCAGCTGAGAACACTTTGGCTATTTACAAAACACCTTTTCAAGCGTTCAGGAATCTGGAGGAGATTTTTCGTAAGTTTGTTCTTACGAAGTTCTTACAAAGATATTTACGAAGACACTTACAAATCATGTTCAATCATGAGGTCTATTGTAGGTAAGGTGCAAAAAGGTAAGCTGGGGGGGGGCCTAGGGCTCAGCTCAGGGAAGCCAGTATGGAGGAAAGCAGAAAGGAGGAACCTGGTAGTGGGGTAGGTACGATGACAAGAGGAAGTAGTGAGGTGTACAAAGGCTGTGGCCCAGGCTAAGCAGGGACAGTGGATGAACTGGGAAAGTGTAGAGAAGAGGAAGATTAGCTGGAAGGTGCTGTGAAGTATGGAGGAAAATCGTATACAATTCCTAATAGGAGCTACTTATGATGTGCTGCCATCACCACAGAACCTAAAACAGTGGGTAGATGGGGACCCGCCGTGTCCACTGTGTTCAGAGAAGACCACTAGGAGGCATATTATCATGTCAGGCTATAAGACTAGTCTTTCTCAAGGCTGGTATACATGGCGACATAACCAGGTTTTGAAAAGCTTAGTGGCAAGAATTGAAAGCAGAAGAGGACTGTTGATTTCAGGATGTAATCGGTGGCGAGTGCAGCCATTCAATTTGTCCATGAGGGAGAAAAACTTAAGGAGGTAGGTTTTTAGCCAGGCATGAGCCAGGCCATCTAAGTGGAGCTAATGATTGGGAGATGCAGGTAGATGGGAGGAAGACTTGTTGTTCTACAAGAGATAGTTAGCACTAACTTGAGGCCTGACCTAGTCAGTTTATTTATTTTATAGAATTGACCGTGCCAGAAACTGAAAAGCGAGGATGGAAAGCTAGGGTCGGTAGAAGTAGGATGATCTAACCGCCTCGGCCAGTCCTTCATACCAGCGGCCATCAGGCTCCACAACAGTGGGCAGGGATTGCTGCCAGACATCCAACTACTAGGAGCCGACTCCCACCTAAAAGGACAATGGGTCTCATTCCCGAATATTTTCCAAAGAGTTCTCTTGGAAGACTTATCTTGGATCCGACTGAGACAGAATCTACGACAAGTTCACTCTGAGTCCCCAAGGTGTGGGGAAGATGTCTTAATGACTCAAACTGTCTCAGCTGAGATGCCGCGATGAGGAATTTCACCGCTCTGAAACATGAACGCGCGTCCCCGACCGAAGCCCCTTATAAGGCAGCCAATAGGGAAGTGTGCAGAAGAAATCGCAAAAAGTCAATAGTTAGACACACCTGTCCAGCTCATTAGAATGCAACTGACGATGCAGCCGTGTGAAAATGGTTGCCGATATGCGGAAGCGCTTTGCAAGATCAAAATGAGATTAGATTAATGTATTGTCATCATATAGTACAGCTTGTGGTGCGCGCGCGGGCGCGCACACACACACAAATGCGCGCGCGAGCGCAGTATTGTATAGCCTACGCGCGTAATGAATGAACGCAGTATAGGCTTATGTAACTGCAGCTATGGTTAACAGTTGGTTAATATAGTTATATTCGTTTACAATTTTATATGCTTATTTTTGTATATTAATAATAATACACACAATTGTATTTCATTGTATTTCTTATGGGTTTATATAAGCTATATTAGTGGCGCACTATTTCTATTTGTTTGTGCAATTATTTCATCTCACATGACTTGGTACACCTGGTATCCGGTGACGTGTTTCCGCCTTCTTTCTCTTGAGTTGCGACATGGCTGAATGAATGAATGAATGAAAACTTTATTTAACAGATTGCAGAATGGGTACAATACAGTACGGCTCAATACATACAATTGTTAAGGGGATGCAGACCTGAGAAAGACGTTTGTCTTGTTTCCATCAGGGTCCCCCATTTTCAATTCATATAGACATTTATGACATACACAACATCCATGACATTTATGGCATAGGGACATATAGGTATTTAGTACTGATACATTTGTGACATAAACGGTATTCAAATATACAGTACTGTTACCCCTAGATCCTGACAGAGTATATACATGCGGTGGGGAGGAGACTGTCTATTAGGAGGTGGTGGGGGTTTTGGGCATTTACGGTGGCCAGATTCGAATTGCAGAATTGCAGGCTGTGGGTGTATTAAGCCCCAGAATTCCCGTTCAGTTTGATAAGCCCATAAATCAGTGATTTGCTCGTCCGGCCTCCACAGCGTCCTGCAAGGCCGAGACTTTCAAACCCCTATAAATCTGATGGGTCCATCGAAGACGGAGATCCTGTATGCTCGCCCTGTCCCCTCGCGTCAAGGTGTTAATCTTGATAGGAGTTGCAAGGTCTATATTTTATTTAGCAAGCAAGATTTATTGATAATCCTTTCCTTAGTAAATCTACTTGAGAGTGTTCAAATAGTGTTACCATTAATCAAGTGATAATCCTTCCCTCCTAAATCCATAGGGCACTGGTGAGTGTACATCTCACACAGCTGATATGGAGGATGTAATTTTTCAAATGTTTGCTGTCAGGAAACCCCCTTTCATTGAATGAAATAGATTACAAATTCTTTTGTCCTCTTTACGCTAGTTTAGAGAAAAGACAGACATCTTTACATATTACACCTAGGATCTATACTTATTGAATGAAGTATTTCTATGTCATGTGTCTCCCCGAATGACAATAATAATTATATATTATTCTCTTTGAGAGATAAGATGAACGCCAGGTACAGTGTTGTAAATTTAACCTGTAAAAAATAATTATAATGACTTTTTAAGGAGGTCAATCATAGGGAGGCCATCCTTAGTAAACCGGTCTTATTCTCAAGCTCCTTACACCGCACAGCTTTGAGAATAGATGCTAAAAGAATAGAATCCTAAATAGGAGGTCAATCATAGGGAGGCCATCCTTAGTAAACCGGTCTTATTCTCAAGCTCCTTACACCGCACAGCTTTGAGAATAGACGCTAAAAGAATAGAATCCTAAATAGGAGGTCAATCATAGGGAGGCCATCCTTAGTAAACCGGTCTTATTCTCAAGATCCTTACACCGCACAGCTTTGAGAATATACGCTAAAAGAATAGAATCCTAAATAGGAGGTCAATCATAGGGAGGCCATCCTTAGTAAACCGGTCTTATTCTCAAGCTCCTTACACCGCACAGCTTTGAGAATAGACGCTAAAAGCTAAAAGAATAGAATCATAGTGTAGCTTACCAGTATTTTTAGGAGAAGTAACACGAAGAAAAAGATTTAGTTTCAAAAAGTTTTAATTAAAAAATACAAGAGTTACAAAAGAATGCACAATTATCATAGGATCTGTACAGCAAAAAAAGGCCTCAAGTCCAAGTAGAAAAGAATACCCCTCCTCACTTTACAGGGTGTTTTTATAATACAGAATTTGTCATAAGATTACACACCCCTCTTGATAGTACAGCCCCAATCAGTGTACAATACGTAAAAATGACCACTCCTCTTTCATCCCTTCGTTACTGTAACTAGAAAAAGTAACAGATTAATTTGTGTTGGGAAAAACCCTAATACATCACTGCATGTTGCAAGAAAGAAAGAACGAAAGATATAGCCTATATATACATGTACAATACAGTACTCATATACTTTAAACATTGGTTGATATGTTTTTCCACATCATACATGTGTAAACCCTCATACATCATACATGTGGCTTTCCCTTTTGACAGGGCAGGCAAGGGTTAAAATGTGCCACCCTGCCTCTCGGCTCCTTGGAATGGAATCTTCAAGGCCGTATACAGAGGCCACATTCCGACAGCTCACATAGTACAAGAGGTTCTTTTTCTATTCATTTCTTTAGGGTTGTATAAGATATTGTGGTTTACACAAGTTACAGTTTTACAGTCTATAGTTTATAGTTCTTACAGTTTTACACAAGTAGGGAGAAAGAATACAAAAGACATCTTTCATAATCACTGACTTCCAGTGCGCATTTGGTGCTTAGATTAGAGGCCTACTTGTCCTGTTATTAAGCTTATAATACATACTTATATTTAATCCTCTATATATATACATGTTAAATGCTCAATATGCCACATCATACAAGTGCATCATAATCATAATTATAATGGTATATATATCATAATCATAATAGTACATCATACAAGTGACATAAGACAGAGAGGTAACAGGATGTCAATATAAAAAGTGTCACTAGTTGTTTGTGGGACTTCAACACCCCCTCTGTCATCCTGGTCCTGAAGCACGGCCACTGTCCTGATAACGTCTGTGAGGGGGGACGGGATGGCAATTGCTGGGTCACAATGGCTGTGACTCTCAACAGTGGATTATTGACTTTCCTGTCAATCCTTACAAGCAAAAGACAATCCATCAAGATAACTTAACAAGACAATCTTCCAAGATAAGGATCAAAGACATAACACCATAACGCATCGATGTTCTCTTATACTGGCATGCAGCCAATAAGGTATTGATTGTTTTGGATGATGATTTGGTATATGTGACAGTTGATGTTCTGACCACGGTTTTAATGGACTTTCAATGTTAATGGTATCTTTTGTATGCATTTGTATGTTATACAGATTTTACGGTTTGGATGGAGAATGAACAAGCTTAGGCATGTACCTTTTAGGCGAAAACGGTCTACAGATTAACAGGTTAATCCAGCTGTTTGCTGTTCTCTGATATTTTCTGACATTTCGTTGATGCGTCGCTTAACACTTCAAGCTGACATGGGGATATCTTTTATCCTTGATTTGATTGTCTCTTTGTTTGGCAAGCCTTCAAACAAAACATCTGAGCTACAGAGAAAAGCCTCCTTGATATACTCGCCATCAGTGAATGGCTTTCCACATTTCGCAATGCAATGAGCAATGCGATAGCTTGCTTCAGTTGCGTGGTTTTTAGCAGTCGTGAACATTTTGAGGGTGCTGGCTTGCTTTCCATACCTGGCCACGGCACGTTTAATCGATTCTGCCTTATCCGCCTGATCTTTGAAACTTTTTTGATGCTTCGTCTCAAAATGGCGTTTCACACCTGACGTTCTCCAAACTAAATTTTCTAAACATAAAGTACACACAGCACGGTCCTTCTGACACACAAACCCGTAGTCGTCTGTCCACGAGGGCTGGAATGCCCGAATTTCCTTTGCTTTAACTTTCTTAGCGGGGGTTGCCATCATGAAAGACGGCACATACAGAATGCAACCGCAGCATTGTGTGATTACCTGGGAACTGCGCGCGGGCGCGGGAGGCCAGCTGACTGCTGACAGCTGAGCACCATGGGAACAGCTGTATAGCTGTCATACATTTACATTTACATTTAGTCATTTAGCTGACGCTTTTATCCAAAGCGACTTACAAGTTCTGTACGACAAGACAGCAAGAAGGGTACAACTCTATCAGCTGAGTAACAATGTTCATCAAGTGTTGCGTGTTACAGTGTAGGTTAGTTTATTAGGACAAGTGCATGACAGTAAGGTTAGTCAGGTTTTTTTTTTTTTTTTTTATAATCATTTCAGATAATGGTTGAAGAAGTGAGTCTTTAGTCGACGGCGAAAGATTGGACGGGATTCGGCTGTCCAAACTGGGATGGGTAGTTCATTCCACCATTGTGGGGCAAGGACTGAGAATAGGCGGCTTCTCTTTGATGACCCTCCGGGAGCTTGGATAGGAGTAGGTCTGAGGCGGCCAGAAGATGCAGAGCGTAGGGGTCTTGAGGGTGTGTAGTTAGAGACCATTGACCGGAGGTAGGCGGGAGCGGTTCATAGGGGTGTGCAAAACAGTCGACTTACAAAAAATAACCTGTGGGAGGATTTCAACAAGATAAATGCGACAACAGTGCAAAATATTTCACTATAATATTTCAAAGCGAAGTAAAAAATAAAATAAAATAAAAAAAGAAAGTTTAATGCTGCCCCCTGTGCCAATGAAAATGCCCCTGCGTGCCTATGCGGGCATGCGTGCCTAAGGTTGCCTACCCCTGGTGTATAGGCTATATAGTGTATTTCAATATCAGTTTAATTGATTAATGATATATTCGAAGGAATGCAGGTTTATAGCTATATCAAACAAAGGTCTGTCCCATTGTATACCAATCAATGGGATATATTGCATGTTGACCTGCATTCTTTCAAATGTATAATTAATCATTAAAACAGATATGTAACAAATAAGAAATACAAATTCCACAGAAGGCATTAAATAATTATTATTTTCAATCATTTCACAATAATTGCATAATTGTGTTTGAATATCTGAGTAATTAAAGTAATTATACATTTGTCCAAAATAGCTGGTTCAGATATGGTTAATCCAGCTGCCCTGTGATCAGATGAATCCATATTATTTATTTTTCCGACATCAAATGCATAATTTCTTATCATACAAATATTGTCATATTTATTTTAATTATGATTAAGTAATTAATTCCAAGGAGGCCTGTAGCGTTGACATGAAGGAATCACTATGAGAACACAGTCTGTCAAGTTAATAAAATGTTCAATCAGTCAATAAATCATAAGTGTGCTCCTCAGCACTCTTAAATTCTGCTCTCAGCCACGGCCAAATCCGATCTCAGGAAAATGTGTGGAATCGCGCTACTAGCACTAATATGTCTTAAATTGGCCTGAGGAAATTTTTTGTCATAAATCCGTTCGGGAATGAGACCCAATATACTACCTTATGCATACCGCACCTTATGTGAATACTGTATACTTCATCAGATCATATATTTAGCATTTGGCTCATTTAGAATTTATAGCATGATCGACTTTATCATTATTGTGAGAGTTGTGGATCCATGGACGGAGTTTGCGAAAAGTGGTAAATGAGATGTCGGAGGAAGCATTGAAAGGGAGTTGATGGATTTGGTTGAGGAGAAATAATGTCAGCTGGGGGCCAAAGTGAACAAAGGGTAAGAGTATTTATTTTCTTCTCTGTTGTTGTTTCATGTGTGATATTGTTATCAGACATTTTTAAATTTTTGACATAGGATAACACAAGGAAGTTTGGCGTGTGTATATCATGAAAATATGTGAGCTAGCATGGAGGGGGGTGGATCTGGGATGCTGGAACTAACTGTTGAGCCTTCCAAAGGTGTCGTGGGCCTAACTTGATGTAACAGTCATTAAAGAGAGGTGCCCACTTAATAACCCTGGTGATATTATGCTGGCTCTCACTTCCTATCTATCTAAATGATAAGTTGTGGTGGCCATTAGGGGTCATGTGGTAGGGCATGTAGCATAGGCATTGATAATACCTGAAGCTCACATCAAAGAGGCACAGGTCTGTTTGGGGGCCATTATGGGCCACATAATACATTTGTAGTGTGTTATTCCATAGTATAAGTATGTATAGGCATATTATACTTTATTTTGGCAATGGGAGGGGGTTTCTTCACTGAGCGTTATCCTTATTTTAAGAGTTGAAAATATTTTGAATGAATACAAGAATATATTTTCTATAGTAGTCTGTTTTATTGAATTTCACGGATTAACTTTGATTTAATTCTGAACAATATAATTCCTTTGATATCTGACATTGATGTTTGATTTAATGCCTGGGTGGAGTTTATTCTGGGGCGCAAGGTAGATGGGAGGTAGAGCGGGGGACAGGTGATCGCTGTGATGATCTGTACCTTTTGGAACATCACTAAACGGCACGGTGGTGTAGTGGTTAACACTGTCGCCTCACAGCAAGAAGGTCCAGGGTTCGATTCCGGCTTGGGGACCAGGTTCCCATGATGCCAGGTACCCAGGTGGGGTATCTCCCAGGCCTTTTTGTGTGGAGTTTGCATGTTCTCCCCGTGCTCGCAAAGGTTTCCCCCCCAATAAGATAAACCCAATGGAAAAACATGCACAACAACAGATCACTAACGCTGTGGCGTCCTTGACGAAGATGGACAGGAGCACTTGGATTGGTCCCCGGGGCGCGGCTCACGTTGATGCCCTATGTGCTCCATGCCCATGGGGGGAAGGACGACGGGATGGGTTAGGCGCAGAGACTCTATCGCATCGGCGACTGAGGAAAGACAATGTGTGTGTGTGTGTGTGTGTGTGTGTGTGTGTGTGTGTGTGTGTGTGTGTGTGTGTGTGTGTGTGTGTGTGTGTGTGTGTGTGTGTGTGTGTGCGCCGCTCCAATTGCATGCCGATTAAAGACCCCCTAAAGAGGTCCTGCATTATTATTATTATATTATTATAAAGTTATGAGAACAAACCCAGCAGTTTCCTTGGTGGTTATTCCTGCAGTACAATTCACACCCACGACTATTACATTATCATTAGGGCACAAGTATCTTGTGTTTTATTATAAATAACCTTTCAGAGGTCAGTTTTTTTCCCTCCAAAACGACTCAGTGCAGCTTTAAATCAGAGCTGAAATCCAAAGGTTTGTAATGATATCATAATACTGTCTTAGGCAGCAGGACAATTTTAATACTACAGGATTTATGATATCTAATCTGTTAATGTAATTTAACAACACAATTATAACAAGATGCCGTCTAAGGTGTGAATATTCCAAGAGAACATTTAAAAATGAGACTAAACAAGTTAAGCCGGACCCGGCCACAATACTCACGCATGTGTGTTTCAACAATATGGAGTCAGTCAGTTAGGGACGTTCATTATTGTACGCCAGACCTATGGGTCCATCAAAAACGTAGTATAAATTGCTGAGAACATGGGTTCTTTAACTTTTTAGATCTATGGCTGGGAATGTCACTAACTTATGCAAGCTAGTGATTCTTCAGTTAGGTTATGATTCTGCTTAGCCGGCCGGTTTCATCTGATGTTGTATTGATTAGTGGTTAAAGTTCATCATGGCCATCATGGCTATAGAACACACATCTGATGCTGTATTGATTAGTGGTTAAAGTTCATCATGGCCATCATGGCTAGAACACACATCTGATGCTGTATTGATTAGTGGTTAAAGTTCATCATGGCTAGAACACACATCTGATGCTGTATTGATTAGTGGTTCATGCTCATCATGGCTAGAACACACATCTGATGCTGTATTGATTAGTGGTTAACGTTCATCATGGCCATCATGGCTAGAACAGCACACATCTGATGCTGTATTGATTAGTGGTTAACGTGCATCATGGCTAGAACACATCTGCCGCTCCACCTTGAAGCCTGCACAGCTTCACATCGACACTGTGTCCTCATTCACCAAACAGCACCACAACGGCAGTGAATAGGACATCTTTCTAGCGATGAAAAGCTTTTTGAATCCAGCCATATACATGAAGTGTGATACACAGAGATGTAGATTCATGAAAGAGACACAGGAAGTATACATTACTTTGTTGTTTTATTTCTTAAACATAAAAAAAATATGTTTCAGATAATTATTTTGTAATACTGCACATTGCTTATCAACAGGCAGCCGGGGATTTCCTAATGAAACACGAAACAGTCAACTGCTTCTCTAATATAAATATTTACAACATTAAGTATAAAAACATTCAGACTTTCTCAGTCATTATAAAACATTTTATAGAATACTTCGGAATATATACTCTCACATTAACATTTACTATTTATTTACACATTCACAATGTATAAAATACATTCATAATCTTTCAGTTGTATTATATATTACAAAATCATGTAGTCCTTCTTTTCATAAATCATTTCATAATTCACACAACCGACATTCAGTCTCATTGTTCACACCCCAAATCACATTTTTGTCTCACAATTCACACGTGCTATCGATTCACTTGCTGCCTCTACTTTCTATCCAGGACGAAAACAAAAACGAAAATTGTGAAACTGGTCACAATTCACACAACATCCCCTGATTATTCAACTTTCACTCACCTCTATTTTACATCACACTCAATGCCATCTACTCGGTTGCACTACTTTCTCTACCCTAAGAATATATGTGGACGGTCGAAGTCTTTAGCTACAGTTCATCCAAATAATAATCATGATTTATTTTTTTCTGTTTTCCCCTCAACATTCAAAGTTTTCTGTCATCATTTTCAGCAAACATCATTGTGGTACATATAGTTAAGACTCATTAATATAATATCATACAATATCATAAAATATAATATCTAAATTATACTGTGAATAAATATGTTAGTTCATAAAACCATACATTGCAAAAGTGCCCAGCCCTTTGCCATCTAAATCTTTTAATATAAAAGATGATTAAGAGAGTGGGTTCTGTTCTGCACTGCTGTTGCATCAGCCATCAGAAGCAGACAGTACATATACAGTAGTGCATGTATCTTCTTGTGTGTTAAAAAAAAATTTAATTAAACATCCAACTTTGTCACATTATCTGAAAGCACAACGGTTCATTTCACGTGCCTCGGCAGGATCAGAGTAGTCTGTGAAAGCTTGGGTTCGACCCACGTGGTTCTGTAAAGTTCGACCCAGTCCTTTATCTCCTTCTTCTCCTTCAAATCTCAGTGCTTATTCTCCGGTTCAAAGTCTGGTCAGCCCTGGTACGTATACAGGGTTACAGCCCTTACTCCCTTTAGAACCAGCCAGTTCAGAAAACCCAGTCAATTCAAAACCCACCCGGTCAGGTTCAATCCTCATTCTTGTGTAAAGTTCCAGCCAATCGGTCCCAGTGAGTGAAGTATGGAGCGTAGTTGGACCTGAACTTCAGGTGATGCAGGTCGTGATGCGGAGCTCCGCCATACAGCTCGAACGGGACCAGCCTGTGCGATGCCCAGGGCAGGTCGTAGCCACAGTGGTCCTCCACCGAGAGCCAGATGTTGAGGATGTAGAAGGCCATCTCGGTGAAAGGGTGCAACCGGAAGACGACAGGGTTGATGGCGGCAAAGAAGCCCAGGGAGAGGGTCTCCCAGGCCCCTGAGTATTCAGTGGTCAACGCAGAGGTGGCTGTGTGGGTGTGGTGCACCTGTGGGATGAATAAAGACAAATAAAGCATTGATTAGAGAACATTAAACAATGTTAAAGCTGGTTTGGGTTTAAAGAACATATTCAGAGGTGCGGACGAGTTGAGTTACAGTAGATTCAAGTCAACCAACCATGTGGAAGGTGTACTGTACACAAAAAACAGATTAACACTGGATATAAAACGGAATCAACACAAGCTTGGGACAAATTAATGAAGAAAAAAATGCATGCACTTTAGTGTTTGGTACATCCAATTCACTTCTTAACTTGAAAATCTAGGTATCTTAACTTGAAAATCTACTATGCCTATTTTTTCTAAAGAAATCTCCAAGATATAAAGTAGTGTGCCAACTGCCAACCTTAGCTCATTACTGAAAAATAGATAAAGACACAGGCACAGGTAAATTCATAAGTGAGTACCAACCTTGTGGAAAGTGCGGTAGAGCCAAGGAACCTTGTGGTGCAGCAGGTGCCAGATGAAGTACTGAAAGTCAAAGAGGAGCAAGCACGCCAATAATCCCCCGACCACGCTCAGCCCTCCTGGCGCTTGTGCGGGCAGAGAGACCGGTCTCCAGTACCAGTGAAGCACCGTCACTGGGAAGATGTACACCAGGTGGTTGTAGAGTGTGAGACATAGGCAACTTTTCATAGTATCCCAGGAAATTGTGTTCTTTGGCTGGATCTTGAACCTTCTGATCAGAGCCACTCTGGAGGAGAGGAGGTCCAACAAAATGAAGGGAAAGCAGAAGGCCAGGTAGATTGAGAAAGAGAAGAGGACCGGGAAGAACGGAGACCGAAGGAGAGAGATGTGTCCCACAATGTAGTCCCATATGCTCTGCAGAAGCATGATGGTAAAGTGTAGTTTCTTGTTTCTGTAAGTTTTAAGAGTATTTTTTTTCTCTCTGAGTTAATGTCAAGTATTCCTTGCGTGTGTGAGCTCAGAGTCTGTGTACGATTATGTGTGAGAGCCCTAGAG